>NC_138882.1:10971219-11004429 GCF_965194825.1 Balaenoptera physalus
GGCAAAGGGACTAAAATTTTTAAATAACCTTTTCAGACCTTGCATTTCAAACACTTTTTAACTGGAAAAGTTGGTGCCCAAAATGTTAAATTTCTGATAGCTAAACATCTCAGATAACCCTTAAGTAATAGATTAATTCTCTGGAAACTACTTAAACTTTGCAAGTATTAACACTAGAGATATACTTGTGATTTTTAAACATTCCATTGCCATTCACTCATGTTGGGATAATAAATACAAAGTCATAAAAATACTCCTGGGCATGTAAAGGGGACTGGGTGGGAAGTAGCCTATCAAGATATTCCACTTAGCAAGTAAGTGCTTCCCAGCATTCAGCCTTTAGGTTTGCACCCTGCAGTCCCTGGAGGAAGCTTGTTCATTTTTTTTTTACAAGCTCTGTGAATTCAAAATACTGCCCCGAATCTACTTCCCTGTATGAGTCACCTGATAGTGCTTATTTTAACTTATGGAGTCACATAAAGTGAATATGGCCTTCTTGTATTTAATAGTTGTTTAAGAATATAGAAAATTCCTATTAGAGTCACTAATCCTCCTTCCTGCCTGCTAAGCAGGACCTATGTATCTCAATCCATCTTCGTTTATTGGGTTGATATTCTGTTGTCCTCCTGGTCTGTCTCCTTTGAACGAGCCCACAGTTTTTAGTATTCTTTCTTAATGTTTTACCTGGGTGTGGTCTGGGTAACACAGAGAACCTGAGGACATTTGCTTAGCTATAGTTGAAGACTGCTTCTACTAATGGAATCTAATGTAATATACTGTAGAGTAGTTATATGGCGTCATGTACTCATATTGTGCTTTTATTTAACCAGACATTTCATTGATGTTATGCTTACTACTGCTTTGTTGTGAGGACTGAGTGCTTTTTATGAATTTCTATGTTTCATCTAGTTATTTTTGTTTCATTATTCCAGCTTCTGATTGCATTTCAAATCCTAATTGTTATGAAAAATTTCATCATCACCTCTTAAAATTCTGCCAACTTTCTATTGACTGCCAAGGTTTTTCCAGCCATGTTCTTCTAAAAATTGTTAGTAAACTATTGTGTAACAGTAGTTCCAAAAGGAACCAGTGGCAACCCACCAGACTTTTATTCATTAATATTAATGTTATTAACTAAAATAATAATAGCATGTTAAAAACTATTCAGCTCCAACTCTGTCAAGTATTTGTCCACATTCTGTTCATTGAAGTTCAACAAAAAGCATTATCGAGTGACTTCTATATGTATTGTGGTAGCAACTCTACAAAATGTTATCATTGAATTTTATACACAACTTACTTGAAAGTAAGCTTTTGGCTTCTCAGCTAATGAAGGTAGGAGCTGAAATTTGAATCCAGTGTGCATTCTCTAACGCTCATGTATATACCATTATCTCAGATTGCCTCCCACTAATCAAGGACTTTTGATTCTGATTCCTATCACCTCACCCAGGAGGTTTCCAACCTCGTAATAGCAACCAGAATTCCATGAACTATTTTGAAAGCCACTGATCTGTGCAGTATTCCTCGACAGATGACTAAATCATTCTTTTTTAATGTGTTTCCATGGAACACAAGTCTACAAGATGGTTCATTAAAATTTTGTTGGTTAAAAAAATTCAAGTGATAAATGAGTGGGCAGTCAACTAATCCTGTCTCCTCCCATATGGGTTCTGAAACAATTGAGAATTAGACATGGGTGTGAAACAGAGACCAAAATATCTGCCTTGTAATTGGTAAACCTGCATTGGAGAACACAGCTTAGACCTCAAGCCAAAATTGTGCCTCCTACAGTTTTAACCCTTAGCAGCTGCACAGGTGCCGGCAGCTTCCCTTATTAGGATATAACCTGGTATGGAAAGCTTACTGTGCATGTGAGACTGGAGTGGACTTAAGAATTCATTTGATCCATTCCTCTGAGAGAATAAATGCCGGTAAAGGGCTTGGCTATATTTGCTCAGTACTTTGTATATCACCAACTAAATAAGTCATTCTTTGGCAATGGACAGGATCGAGTAAGAGTAGAAGAGGCCTGAAAGTATTACTCGTCTCTCTTGGAAACTAAAATAGAAGTCTTATCCTTTTTATAGAAAATGTGGGAATTGGCATAAAAAGCACCTTTCCTAAAAAGTCATTAATGTTTTTTTTCCTAAAAGGCTGGGAAAAAACGTTGAAAAAAATACAAGTTAATACGCTTCTTCAGTGGCTTTCAATTCATGGTGGTGCTCTGGTTGAATTTCTTCCACAGGTACAGGAATCCATCCTACAATGATTCTGCACCATATTGTGACTGTGACAGTCCATACATGTCAATGAAAATGAATGTGCATGTATAGATTAGTGTCAAGTGTTGCCCATGCTGTTCCCACTGCAGTATATTGCCTGGCTAACTTACCCTTTGTTTCAGTGTAAACATCACTTTTTAAGGAAAATTTTGTACTATTGCTTCACACCTTTTGTAGAGTAACACTATAATTCTATAGAAACATGAACTGTGTTTTTTTTCATATGAATTAACCAACAATCAAAGTGCAACTGTGCCAGGCATAGGATTAGGCTTTGGTGACACTGTTGTTTAATATAGGTGCCTGAAGGTGTTTTTACAGTGTACAGCAAATTTCACTTTTTGGGGGGCTAATATTTTGATTCATTTAACAAACACTATGTAGCAGTTACACAGTGTGCCAGGCACTGTTTTTATTTAAAGTATTAGCTCATAACAATCCTGTGAAGTACAGGTACTCTTGGATATACCTGTGGAAAGCTGTATGCCCATTTTACAGATGAGGAATCTGAGGTGAGGTACCTACAGCTCAAGTATCTCCTCCCAGCTACTAAGTGGTAGAGTCCAAGACCTGTACACAGGGTCTCTGGCTCCAGAGTTTGGACTTTCTACCACCAGACTTGGCACTTTGCTATAATCCGGAAACAAAAGGTCCTTTATTTTTACTTATGTGGGATCTAGTGTTATAAGAAAATTGCAAATAATAAAGCTTCTTCCACAAATAATAAAGCTTCTTCTACAAATAACTAAGATCCCAAATTTATTAAAATATTATCAGTAAAGAGAAATAACCTGGAAAATACTACAAACTAGTTGTAGTACATTTTATGGCTGTGAAAACTACTCCCGTGAAATGCTGCTGTCAAAACAATGGGAAGTTTGTATTTAAAACAGGGAACTGAAAGGTTAAATTTAGTAGTGAACATTTGAAAATTCAATTTAAGCAGAAAATATTTATAGGGTAAGTCACGTTCAAATTCTAAAGTAAAAAATAAAATCCAAGGCCTTACCAATGGAAAAAAAATTAAAATAATAAAACTATATCTAAAGACAGAAGAAAAGCCAATCTCCATGTGAAAATGTTCCAGTATGCTAATTATGCATTGAAGTGTGTACAGTGTGCTAACATATCCTCACAGACCAGGAGTCCCAAAATGAGAACCAAATGAAACCATGATTGACTTTGCAATGAGTCACTACCTAGTCTAATTTTCCTCCGTAAATGCAACTCATGTTGCACGATGGATGTAACATAAATGAATTTAAACATCACCACTTGACAGTGTACAGTGCCAAGTACTCTAATGCCTTTTCTGAATAGTAAAATATTGATCACTTAAAATTGTCAGTTATATGTTTTCAGACCAAACAGGAGAGCTCATCGTACATTAATGGGAAAGCTGTATTACTGCAAAAATCACTTTAATAAAATGTTTATTTCTTATGTTTTCTCTTTTTCTGGACATGGGTGAATGCATTTGTTCAGTGGTTTTGGCGAAGAGAGGTGTTCCAAATTATTTGTCTCTGATTCTTTCAGAGCTGGTTTGGATTAAAAAATATATATATACAAATTAGGTAAAGCTTAAGGTCAGTACAGTCTTTTCTCCCCTTCTGTAACGGCTTTCTCACAATCCAGGCATCCACATTTTCTGGAGACTAATTAGAAAATTAGAGAAATTAATTTATACAGGTTTCAGACATAATTATGGCTTCATGCCTATTTCTTAAAGAGTATGGGGTTTTTCACATGGAATTTGAATACTTTACCCCTTTTTGTTTTGCATGAACCAAATTTGAATGTACACAAAAATCATCGAGGAACTGTTTGTAAAATGTACAATCCAGACCATCTTCATCAGATAACTTGGCTCAGTAGGTTGAGATGTGGCTTAAGGAAAGACATGCCTTCAAGTCAGCCTATTGTACCTGGCCCAATAGCTACACTCTGAGAAAGATTATAGTAAATAAAGAGGACGTTTCTGGCATTATGGGAGGTGGGGGGTACAGATATTTTCGGTGGTTTTGGTTTAAGCATCTTCATTATCAAACTGATAAAAGAGAATGCCTTTTAATATTTCCACTAAGAGATACTTTTAACCTTCATAGCATTTTTTATATAATTACAGAAGAGCAGCAGTATACAATTGGTTAAATCTGTTATGGCATAGGATTTCAAAATTGGACATAGAATAGGTGGCAGGATAAGAGACTATTGTTCTGCACTCGTGCACTTTAAAGGACAACATTTCATCTAGTGCTAAAAGTCGAATTCTATAAATTGTTCAGTGGAACCGTTGGAGTTTGTTTTCCTATGACAGTTTTCCACAACAGTTAAACATAAAAGCACATGTTATAAAACACACACAGCAGATTTTAAAATATTTAGTGACAGAAATTTGCCAACATTAGTTTATTTTCTCAAATGATAGTTCATCTTTACAAGTTGAGGTGCACCTTCTCAAGGTGTTGCCATGATAAGAGTGCTGCCCTTTTCAGTCTCGCAATCTTGACGTTGTTGCATCACTTTTAAGGTGAATTTTGCATGCCCCTACTTTGCACATAAATGAGAATGCAAAGCCCAGAGCTCTGCTTGGAGGTGAGTGAAAAAACAATAGACTTCATCTGATCTACATTTCAAATAGAGCACCATCTTTGACATATTTGAAAACTTAACATCTCATATTTTACTTAAAAAAAATACATTGTGTTTATTTTTGAACACCAAATATTTTACATACTTCTTTATAACACATTATAATAACAGTACAAAAATGAAATTAAAAAGTACTGTAAAGACTGTAGATTTAGCCGAGATTTATCACCTATCTATTTTCCATCTGAGGATTTAGTTATTTTGAATATAAGTATCACAGAAGGTAGGCTTGATCCGGCTTAGTTGCATGCTTTGCTTATTAAATGCTCTTCCTAAGTTACATTTGTGAGATGACTCTTGAAGAGTATTCCGAAAGTAATTTTTGTCATACAGTTGGAACAATTATTTTCCCTATGGGTGACATCCTTTGAATGTACTATCTAAAGGCAGAGTCTGTTTCACTAGAACCAGCACATATTTTAAGTAAAACTATGCTTTTTAAAAAGTTGAATTGGACTGCCGGTGAGGGCCTGTGCTCCGCTGAGTACTTGCCACCCCCAACTAAGAAGTAGGACCCCGACATTGACTGGGGACTGGCAAGAAGTTTGATAGCTGTGGAGCTGGGTATTGCAGCTCTTGGATTTGCAGGTTGCTACACATTTCAAATCTGGAAACCTCTAGGACAAGTAATCATAGAAACTGCAAAGAAGATTTCAGCTCCTCCGTATGGCTGACAGGGTATTGGTGCTCCGGCCAGATGTCAGGCCTGAGCCTCTGAGGTGGGAGAGCCGAGCTCAGGACATTGGGCCACCAGAGAACTCCTGGCCCCACGTAATATCAGTCGGTGAGAGCTCTCCCAGAGATCTCGGTCTCAACGCTAAGACCCAGCTGAACTCAATGACCAGCAAGCTCCAGTGCTGGACACCCCATGCCAAACAACTAGCAAGACAGGAACACAGCCCCACCCATTAGCAGAGAGGCTGCCAAAAATCATACCAAGTTCATAGACACCCCAAAACACACCACCAGATGCAGTCCTGTCTGCCAGAAAGACAAGATCCAGCCTCATCGACCAGAACACAGGCACCAGGAAGCCTACACCAGCCACTGAACCAACCTTACCCACTGGGGGAAGACACCAAAAACAACGGGAATTATGAACTGCAGCCTGCGAAAAGGAGACCCCAAACACAGTAAGTTAAGCAAAATGAGAAGACAGAGAAATATGCAGCAGAAGAAGGAGCAAGGTAAAAACCCACCTGTCCAAACAAAGGAAGAGGATATAGGCAGTCTACCTGAAAAAGAATTCAGAGTAATGATAGTAAAGATAAGCCAAAGTCTTGGAAATAGAATGGAGAAAATATAAGAAACGTTTAACAAGGTACCAGAAGAACTAAAGAGCAAACAATGAGGAACAACACAATAAATGAAATTAAAAATTCTCTGGAAGGAATCAATAGCAGAAAAACTGAGGCAGAAGAACGGATAAATGACCTGGAAAATAAAACAGTGGAAATAACTACCACAGAGCAGAATAAATAAAAAAGAATAAAAAGAATTGAGAAGAGTCTCAGAGACCTCTGGGACAACATTAAACTCACCAACATTCGAATTATAGGGGTCCCAGAAGAAGAAGAGAAAAAGAAAGGGACTGAGAAAATATTTGAAGAGATTATAGTTGAAAACTTCGCTAATATGGGACAGGAAATAGTGAATCAAGTCCAGGAAGCACAGAGAGTCCCATACAGGATAAATCTAAGGAGAAACATACCAAGACACATATTAATCAAACTATCAAAATTAAATACAAAGAAAAAATATTAAAAGTAGCAAGGGAAAAGCACAAATAACATACAAGGGAATCCCCATAAGGTTAACAGCTGATCTTTCAGCAGAAATGCTGCAAGCCAGAAGGGAGTGGCAGGACATATTTAAAGTGATGAAAGGGAACAACCTACAGCCAAGATTACTCTACCCAGCAAGGATCTCATTCAGATTTGATGGAGAAATTAAAACCTTTACAGACAAGCAAAAGCTAAGAGAAATCAGCACCACCAAACCATCTTTACAACAAATGGTAAAGCAACTTCTCTAAGCAGGAAACACAGGAGAAGGAAGAGACCTACAATAACAAACCCAAAACAATTAAGAAAATGGTCATAGGAACATACATATCAATAATTACCTTAAATGTAAATGGATTAAATGCTCCAACCAAAAGACATAGACTGGCTGAATGGATACAAACACAAGACCCATATATATGCTGTCTATAAGAGACCCACTTCAGACCTGGGGACACTTACAGACTGAAAGTGAGGGGATGGAAAAAGATATCCCATGCAAATGGAAATCAAAAGAAAGCTGGAGTAGCAATTCTCATATCAGACAAAATAGACTTTAAAGACTATTACAAGAGACAAAAAAGGACACTACATAATGATCAAGGGATCAATCCAAGAAGAAGATACAACAATTGTAAATATTTATGCACCCAACATAGGAGCACCTCAATACATAAGGCAAATGCTAAAAGCCATAAAAGGGGAAATTGACAGTAACACAATCATAGTAGGGGACTTTAACACCCCATTTTCACCAATGGAGAGATCATCCAAAATGAAAATAATTAAGGAAACACAAGCTTTAAATGATACATTAAACAAGATAGACTTAATTGATATTTATAGGACATTCCATCCAAAAACAACAGAATACTTTCAAATGCTCATGGAACATTCTCCAGGATCATATCTTGGGTCACAAATCAAGCCTTGATAAATTTAAGAAAATTGAAATTGTATCAAGTATCTTTTCTGACCACAGTGCTATGAGACTAGATATCAAGTACAGGAAAAAAACTGTAAAAAATACAAACACATGGAGGCTAAACAATATGCTACTAAATAACTAAGAGATCACTGAAGGAATCAAAGAGGAAATCAAAAAATACCTGGAAACAAATGACAATGAAAATACGACGGCCCAAAACCTATGGGATGCAGCAAAAGCAGTTCTAAGAGGGAAGTTTATAGCAATACAATCCTACCTCAAGAGACAAGAAACATTTTAAATAAACAACCTAAGCTTACACCTGAAAGGAATTAGAGAAAGAAGAACAAAAAAATGTCAAAGTTAGCAGAAGGAAAGAAATCATGAAGATTAAATTAGAAATAAATGAAAAAGAAATGAAGGACACCATAGCAAAGATCAATAAAACTAAAAGCTTGTTCTTTGAGAAGATAAACAAAATAGATAAACCATTAGCCAGACTCATCAAGAAAAAAGGGAGAAGACTCAAATCAACAGAATTAGAAATGAAAAAGGAGAAGTAATAACTGACACTGCAGAAATACAAAGGATCATGAGCGATTACTGCAAGCAACTCTATGCCAATAAAATGGACAGCCTGGAAGAAATGGACAAATTCTTAGAAAATCACAACCTTCTGAGACTGAATCAGGAAGAAATAGAAAATTTAAACAGACCAATCCCAAGCACTGAAATTGAGACTGTGATTAAAAATCTTCCAACAAACATAAGCCCAGGACCAGATGGATTCACAGGTGAATTCTATCAAACATTTAGAGAAGAACTAACACCTATCCTTGTCAAACTCTTCCACAATATAACAGAGGGAGGAACACTCCCAAACTCATTCTGCAAGGCCACCATCAGCCTGATACCAAAACTAGGCAAAGATGTTACAAAAAAATGAAAACTTTAGGCCAATATCACTGATGAACATAGATGCAAACATCCTTAACAAAATACTAGCAAACAGAATCCAACAGGGCATTAAAAGGATCATACACCATGATCAAGTGGGGTTTATCCCAGGAATGCAAGAATTCTTCAATATATGCAAGGCAATCAATGTGATACACAATATTGACAAACTGAAGGATAAAAACCATATGATCATCTCAAAAGATGCAGAAAAAGCTTTTGACAAAATTCAACACCCACTTATGATAAAAACTCTCCAGAAAGTAGGCATAGAGGAAACTTACCTCAATATAATAAAGGACGTATATGACAAATCCACAGCCAACATCATTATCAGTGGTGAAAAACTGAAACCATTTCCACCAGGATCAGGAACAAGACAAGTATGCCCACTCTCACCACTGTTATTCAACATAGTTTTTGAATTTTTAGGCACAGCAATCAGAGAGGAAAGAGAAATAAAAGGAATCCAAATTGGAAAAGAAGAAGACTGTCACTGTTTGCAGATGACATGATATTACACATAGAGAATCCTAAAGATGTTACCAGAAAACTACTAGAGCTAATCAATGAATTTGGTAAAATAGCAGGATACAAAATTAATGCACAGAAATCTTTTGCATTCCCATACACTAATGATGAAAAATCTGAAAGAGAAATTAAGGAAACACTTGCATTTACCATTGCAACAAGAAGAATAAAATACCTAGGAATAAGCCTACGTAAGGAGACAAAAGACCTGTATGCAAAAAACTATAAGACACTGATGAAAGAAATTAAAGATGATACAAACAGATGGAGAGATATACCATGTTCTTGGATTGGAAGAATCAACATTGTGAAAATGACTCTACTACCCAAAGCAATCTACAGTTTCAGTGTGATCCCTTTCAAAGTACCAATGGCATTTTTCACAGAACTAGAACAAAAAATTGCACAATTTGTATGGAAACACAAAAATCCCCAAATAGCCAAGGCAATCTTGAGAAAGAAAAACTGAGCTGGAGGAATCAGGCTCCTTGAATTCAAACTATACTACAAAGCTACAGTAATCAAGACAGTATGGTACTGGCACAAAAACAGATATATAGATCAATGGAACAGGATAGAAAGCCCAGACTTAAGCCCATGCAAATATGGTTACCTTACCTTTGATAAAGGAGGCAAGACTATACAGTGGAGAAAAGACAGCCTCTTCAATAAGTGGTGCTAGGAAAACTGGACAGCTACATGTAAAAGAATGAAATTAGAGCACTCCCTAACACCGTATACAAAAATAAACTCAAAATGGATTAAAGACCTAAATGTAAGGCCCGACACTGTAAAACTCTTAGAGGAAAACATAGGCAGAACACTGTATGAGATACATCACAGCAAGATCCTTTTTGACCCACCTCCTAGAGAAATGGAAATAAAAACAAAAATAAACAAATGGGACCTAATGAAACTTAAAAGCTTTTGCACAGCAAGGGAAACCATAAACAAGATGAAAAGACAACCCTCAGAATGGGAGAAAATATTTGCAAATGAAGCAACTGATAAAGGATTAATCTCCAAAATATACAAGCAACTCATGCAGCTCAATATCAAAAAAAAAAAAAACAATAAACAACCCAATCCAAAAATGGGCAGAAGACCTAAATAGACATTTCTCCAAAGAAGATATACAGATTGCCAACAAACACATGAAAATATGCTCAACGTCACTAAGCATTAGAGAAATGCAAATCAAAACTACAGTGAGGTATCACCTTACACCAGTCAGAATGGCCATCATCAAAAATTCTACAAACAGTAGATGCTGGGGCTGGCGTGGAGAAAAGGGACCCCTGTTGCACTGTTGGTGGGAATGTAAATTGATATAGCCACTATGGAGAACAGTATGGAGGTTCCCTAAAAAACTAAAAATAGAACTACCATATGACCCAGCAATCCCACTACTGGGCATATACCCTGAGAAAACCATAATTCAAAAAGAGTCATGTACCACAATGTTCATTGCAGCACTGTTTACAATAGCCAGGACATGGAAGCAACCTAAGTGTCCATCGACAGATGAATGGATAAAGAAGATGTGGCACATATATACAGTGGAATATTACTCAGCCATAAAAGGAAATGAAACTGAGTTATTTGTGGTGAGGTGGATGGACCTAGAAACTGTCATACAGAGTTAAGTAGGTCAGAAAGGGAAAAATACCGTATGCTAACACATATATATGGAATCTAAAAAAAGAAAAAAGAAGGTTCTGAAGAACCTAGGGGCAGGACAGGAATAAAGATGCAGACCTAGAGAATGGACTTGAGGACAGCGGGAGGGGGAAGGGTAAGCTGGGACGAAGTGAGAGAGTGGCATTGACGTATATACACTACTAAATGTAAAATAGATAGCTAGTGAGAAGCAGCCACATAGCACAGGGAGATCAGCTCAGTGCTTTGTGACCACCTAGAGGGGTGGGCTAGGGAGGGTGGGAGGGAGATGCAAGAGGGAGGGAATATGGGGATATATGTATATGTATTATTGATTCACTTTGTTATTCAGCAGAAACTAACACAGCAATGTAAAGCAGTTATACGCCAATAAAGATGTTAAAAAAACAAAAAGTTGAATTTAGTTGAACTTGTGTAACAAGATTATTAAATCTCTGAAAGTTGAGATGAGGGCTCTTTTCAGGAAGACTCTACTACTATGCTTGTCAGTAAGTTTTGATATTGTAATATCCTTCCATGTAGAAAATTTAATATGAATTAGGCTTTTTATTATTTTCATAGTTTTGAACTTAAGCAGGTTATTAGCATAGTGGATTTTAGGAAAGGGGAAATTGAAGTATACTTTTCAGCAGCTTATATGAAATCATATTCCCATTTTATAGCTAAATCTACCTCCAAATTTCATAGTCTTGGGGCATGGTTTAAATGGAATCTACCAATGGTCTGAGGCTTACAAGTTATTCTGGACTTAAAGAAAACTTTATTTTTGAAATATTTGAACACAGGAAATTGTATAAATTTTTTATTATATTCTGTACTTACACCAATAAAAGTTAATGCATCTCAGATTATTGTAGAATTCACATTTTATATTCAAAGTAAAATAATACACTGAATACAAGTGGAAAATGGCTGTGATACTTGAAACTCAGTTTAAGTCGTCAACAGTCCACTTCTTCACCACTTCCCACATCATTCTCTAAAACCTTGAGTATAAAGAGCAGATTTTCCCATGCAGAGATGGACAATTCCTTGGTTAAGTGTATATGACTTACCATAAAATACCAATATACGACTTAACAAATAATTACCGTTACATATGAAAATACTGATTTTAATTACTTCAATTTTGAGAGTAATACGTAGTGTGGACTTTTGAAATGTAATGTAGAATACACCAAAGACAGATGTTTGCATTTGTTGTTTCCTGAAATAAACTTTCATACAGATGAAATAGAATAAAAAAAAAAAGAAACTTCAAATGCAATTGTTGATATAAATGATCAACACAGTACATCCAGAGACTGAATAAAATAGCCTTATGCACATAGCAGATATAATATCTGCCCTGGGGGGAGATTGGAAATACTTATGGAAAGGCTAAAAACACACACAAGTACATTTACTAGATACATATTCATCCTGCCAGGTTGACCTAGAATATATAAAGTTTCTTGTCAAATTATTAATGAAATATGGATATCCCTGCTTTTTGGACGGAAATTCAATCTTAAAAGTTACCAATGAAAGAGCTGATTTTATTAAAGAGACAGGCCAGGACACGGAGAAATAAAATGTTAGAACTACAACTATTTCTTCATGATTATAAAACGTCTTATCAGAGCACTATGCATTTTTGATAGATTTCTTTTAGCTATCCTAGATTTTAGTTTAAGACGTAATTAGAAAAAATTCAAATAGTCATCCTGGACCATCCTCCGAATTTAATTACCTGCTGCCCCAGATTCACATTGAAGTCAAAGAGACGAAAATTAAAAATGTCCTTCCTTGAGGTTAAAGTTTTCAACATGAAAGGAAATGCCAAATTGGAAAATATAACTAAAAACGATTATTGTAATTTCAAATCCATTTAATAGAGTGTAGAAACAGATCAACATGTTAAGAAACAAATGAAAACAAAAGACTCTCAAATGAACTGAATTTTCAAGACAAATTAACTTACGAAAAATATTTAAGAAGTTCAAAGCGTTGTGATAAAACCACTTTGTAAATACTGAACTTTATAAATAATGTTAAATAGGAAACAGAGGCAGCCCAGCTAGAGATGGATCATCCTAACGCGAACTTACATGGTACTTAGTGTGTGCTGGTCACTGTTCTAAGTGTGTTACGTTTAAAAGTTGAAACTAAAATATGAGAAGCCATAATGACTGTCAATCCCATTATATAGATAATACAATGAAGGCACAGAGAGCCTAGGTTCCTAGTCCCTGGTCGCATAGATGCTAAGTGGCCATGACGTAAACGCAGGGCTCTGGCTACAGAGTTCATGCTTTTACTCATACTGCTTCTAATGGCCAGAAAGAAACTGAACATGGCATTGGTGGTCCTAACACTTAAAATTGTGAATTGGAAGAAAAGTAAACTAAGGTTTTGATACATTAGTCTAGTTCTATATGGCTGGCAAGTAGCTCATAGACCCAGCTTCAGACTGCTGCCAGTATTTCTCTTGAACTAGGTCAAACAAGCGTGAGTTTCTAGCTTAGGATAAAGTTGCATCTGTGGGTGTTGCATAACTTTTATTTTTAATTATAATTTTGATGCAGTCTGCTTCAGACACAAGTCAAACAGAAACAGAAGCTGTGGGAAGAAGAGAAGGAAGGAGAAAAATGCCATTATAAATTTCCACTCTATGCCCAATTGATTGTTGAAGACACTGACTTTTTATATCATTGATGTGAAAATTTAACCAGGATCGTGGAGCTTCTGCTAAAAAATTAACTAGATGTGTTCTTCATCGATAAAGATCACTGACAAACAGTGAATAGAAATAGAAGGAGGGGGTAGGAGGGAGCAAAAAAAGAAAAAAAAAAGGAATTGGTGGTAACTGTGATGTGAATTCATTCAGTTGACATCTACTGACGTTGCCTGCATGCCGGGTCGCTGACTTCATGGCATGCATAGTATATTGGCGAAGTCGTAAGTTGCATTATTAAAAACTTGAACCAAAATTAGAAAAGCCTATTGATGGTATATATGAATGGTTATCTTAGAGCATAAAATAGGCTGATTATACCTTGTTAGTGAAACCTGGGCAGGTGTCTGAAAAAGTGACAGATTAGCACGTATCTGCATAATTAGGCATTAAGTAGGAGACGTGTGAAGGAAATGTGTCCATGGAGAGGTAAGAGTATGTTAAATGCCCTGGGGTTGGTGGAAGTGTCGAGGGTTTGAAAGACCTTCTGTCTGATCAGATCACAGAAAGCAAGGCACGTTACAGATGAGGTATGAGATGAGGGTGGTAAGGTCCAGACCCTGCAGGGCTTACAGACTTGCTCACAAGTTTGATATATTTTCTGTAGGCATTAGGAAGTTGTTGAAATCGTTCAAAGTATGGATGAAGGAACATATTTTGATTTTAGATTTTAAATTGATGGCTCCAGCTTTACTGTGGTAAAAAAGGGAATGGATGAAAGACTGAATGCAGATGGGAGTTAGGGGACTAATTCAACTGTTCAAGTAGGAGCAGTGGTAGAGGGAGAGGAGAAGAGAGATGGGTGTGACATTAAGATGTAATGTTGGCCATCCCAGAGCTGGCTTGTGTGACAGGATGGACACTGCTGCCATGTACTGGGATAGGGGTCAGTGGAATAAAACAATCTTCTTTTAAAAATTCATTAATTTTTTTTTTTAATTCATTAATTTTTTACAAAGGAATGTGTATTACAGTATGTTGAATCTTGAGTGAATATGTTGAATGATTTCTGAGGAGATACGTTAGCAGTTGGATATACAAGTCTGAAGATAAAAAGGTGCATGTCATTTGCTTATGGCTAAGAAAGTGAAGCCATTTGCACAGGTGGAATTACTGGGTGGTGATCATGAAGGCAGAGACAAACTCTGATCTCTGCCTTGAAGAAACCTAATATTTAATATTAGGTTAAGATAAACCAGCAAATGAAAAGATGTGCTCAGCATGGTAGGGGGGAAAAACAGGTGAAAAGTGTTTCACAGAAGCTAAGAAGAATGTTTCAAATAGGACTTAGTGCTAAATGTATCATCTGTATAACAGTATATCATCCTGAGGGTTAAGAAAGTTGAGGACTGTGGCATGGCTATTGAATGTAACATCGAGGAAAACTGATAAGCATCACAATAATTATTTGAGATGATTAATGGTGCATTAGATCTAGTTTGAGAATATTAAAGGCTTGGAGGTAAAAATGTGGAGATTCCTTTTATGAATTTGCTTATGATAAGGAGGAAGAGAATAGGCTAATACCTGGAAGGTGATAAATACAAGGTTGAGAGAAGGTTTACTTGAAAATTGGGGAAAACTATATCATGTTAAAAATCGATTGGATCTACTTTGACATTCTGGCAGACCAGATAAGCTACAAAACATCTCCACTTAAAAGATAACACCCCAGTGCATATTTTCTGTGTAAAGTGAAAGTATAAAATGGCTATATGTATATATAAGATCCATTATATGTAGAAAATGTTATATGTTTATAACAAATATGTGCTGCTGCATATATAAATATATGTGTTTATAATATATAATTGCACTGTGAGCTTTTAAGGAAAGAAGGTAACTGTCCTCAAAGGGAAGGGGAAGTTTTCCCAGAGGGGCACCAACAGGAACAATGTTAAGGCATTACAATGAAATACAGTGGAAAACACTATACCCTAATGCGGGCAGTGCAAATTGTTACAATTATGTTGCAAAAAAGTTGCTTGTTTGTTAAAGTTGATGCTTCACAGACCCTATGGTCTAGAATTTCCACCCCTAGAATTCTATGCTAAGAGACATTTATACATACATATATTTCATATATGCATATATAATATACACATGCCATATTGATGGTATACAGCAATGAAGATGGATGAACTATCGCCACTTAATTTAATGTTGAATCTCATAAAAAAGGGTTAAGCACAAAGAAGCAAATTAGAGGATATATTATGATGGATTTTAAAATAAATGATAAAAAATGTAAAACTAAACAATTTATGTAACACACTTGTATATATAAACACTTTTATTTGCATTTATAGTTTTAAATATACAAACACATTTATATACAAACATGTATATTTAAAATTATAAAAAATGCAAATAAGGTAGAAATAGGGTAGTAGTTACCTATGGTGGTGTCAGAGATTCATTTGATCAAGAGGAGACCCTCAGGGTTTCAAAGATATTAATAATATATTTCTTACAGTATAGTACTTGCATATATTTTTTTCAGGGAAAAATTGAAGAGTCCCTTTATGAAATAATTTAAATCATGCCTATTGATTAAATACCACAGAGAGAATACTGGAGTAATTACTACACTGAAAAAGTTTCTTATGCACTTCAGTGTGACTTTGATTTCTTTGGGATTAACTACATATAGCAATGATCATAATTGAGTTTTCCCTACTTTGCAACTTCAGTGAACTAAGATTTTATTTTGGGGGGAAGCCATTGAAATGACTTGACATTTTTGCTTTGTATATTTCACTTGCCAAAAATAGAAAACATATTTTGATAGAGTTTATACACATACACACCCCACTCACATACACATATACATTCAACTACCAGAAGATGTTACACTTAAATATGTTTTACTTTAAACATCTTCCATTTCCTTCCTGCTATTTGAAACCCAGCAATGCCTAGATAATCAAAGATCCTTGTGCCTCCTCTCTTTGGATAAAAGCCAAGCTTATGCTTTTGTTTATGAGCAGAGAACAGTAAATAATTTTTGAAATGAAATGCTTTAAAAGAAATGAAGTCATTATCAACCTGCTGAATAAGGAAACAATTCGTATTATCCTGGACCACAGAGGTCTTTAGAAACAACGAATAACAAGCCTAATTGCCACTGAAGTCATTAGAAAACACATTAAAATGTTTACTCAGCCTTACTTAACAACAAACTACAATAATGGGTAGATTTATGTATAAGAGGGATTTCAGTTTATATACAATATGACTCTGAGTCCCAAATCCTTTATGTCCTCTATGTGCTTTAAAGGTGAGCCTGCTGGTTGCTATTTCTAAATCCAACACCCTAAGTCAGTTTTTCACCACCACTGTACATTTGCAAATGAAACACAGAGAGAGGACACACAGGCAAATGCCTACTTTCAGTCACTGGCCTAGAAAACCCACACTGGTTTCCTGCCCTGGTGAACTGGGTGAAATAATAAGAATGTAATTCCTATTAGCATTTTTTAAATTATTGCCAGTGTTTAGTGAATATTTTCCTTATGATTGAAATTGTGCTAAATGATTCACATGGACTACTTCACTTAATCCCTTCTCAATAAGATTTGTTATTATCACCGCTATTTTATAATTGAGGAAACTGAGGCTAACACCAGTCAGAACGGCCATCATCAAAAAATCTACAAACAATAAATGCTGGAGAGAGTGTGGAGAAAAGGGAACCCTCTTGCACTGTTGGTGGGAATGTAAATTCCCACACTATGGAGAACACTATGGAGAACAGTATGGAGAACAGCCACTATGGAGAACAGTATGGAGGTTCCTTAAAAACTAAAAATAGAGCTACCATATGACCCAGCAATCCCACTACTGGGCATATATCTGGAGAAAATCATGGTTCAAAAGGATACATGCACCCCAGTGTTCATTGCAGCACTATTTACAATAGCCAGGATGTGGAAGCAACCTAAATGTCCATTGACAGATGAACAGATAAAGAAGATGTGGTACATAAATACAATGGAATATTAGCCGTAAAAAAAGAATGAAGTAATGCCATTTGCAACAACATGGATGGACCTAGAGATTATCATACTAAGTGAAGTAAGTCAGACAAAAACAGTATCATATGATACAATTTATATGTAGAATCAAAAAATGATACAAATGAACTTATTTACAAAACAGAAACAGACTCATGGTAGAGAATAAAAAAAGAAAACAAGTTTAAATAACTTGGAATGTCTACATGGTTACCACATTGCGAGGCTGAGACATGAACCCAGTTCTTCAACTTCAGCTCCCACACTCTTAATCACCATGCTGTCCTTTCCTGTTACTTTTCCTCCAGTGTCTCCTTCACAGGGAAGTCTTCCATGAAATGACCACTCAATGTGAATGTAGCTGCTCTGAGTCACTCTCAACAACATAACTTAGTATATTCTTAATAGCACTAGCCATTACCTGTAATTACCTTGCTCACTTGTTTATTATCCATCTTTCCTTCTCGGTGTCAGTCAAGACCTTACCTTATCACATTCAGCACTGTACTTGCTTTGTCACGATAGTCTAGTACATAAGTGCCCTGTAGGTACTTGTTGAACCGATGAATGACTATTTGCTGCTTACTCACCCCAGGTAACACTTACAACCTTTAAATACCATATGACCAGCTACCTGTATATATTTGCACCAGTAATTTCACATATATCTTTTTTTTTTTTTAGCTGCTTTGTGTCTTCATTGCTGCTCATGGGCTTTCTCTAGTTGTGGTGAGCAGGGGCTACTCTTCGTTGCGGTGCACATGCTTCTCATTGTGGTGGCTTCTTTTGTTGCGGAGCACGGGCTCTAGGCACATGGGCTTCAGTAGTTGTGGCTCGTGAGCTCTAGAGCGCAGGCTCAGTAGTTGTGGTGCATGGGCTTAGTTGCTCCGCGGCATGTGGGATCTTCCCGGACCAGGGCTCAAACCTGTGTCCCCTGCATTGGCAGGCAGATTCTTAACCACTGCACCACCAGGGAAGTCCCTCACATATATCTTTAATGTAACGTATCTAAAGGTGAACTCACTTCTATCATCCCAGTAAATAAGACTATTATCCTTTTATTTCTCAAGTTTTAAACCTAAGTCATTTTGTCTCTTTTATTTCTCCTATCCCAGCATACTTCCAAAGTAATAATTCGTGTAGATTCAACCTTCTAAATATCTCACGGCGCCTTCCACATCTCTTCATTCATTGCAGTATCTATTGCTAAGGCTGCCATTGTGTTTTGTTTAAATGTTATCCACAGCTTTTTATGACCTTGCCTTTTGGTGTAACTTTCCTGAGATCTGTTCGCCATACTGCAAATTGAAAGGTGTTTATTTAGCCCAATAAGTACAGAAATCGTCTGCTTACAGGAGTTTGTTGGGTCTGTGTTGTTCTCAGAATGAAATCCAAATTATTTTAACATGGCTCATGAAATTTTAAATATCTAAATCCTATTTCTTCCTTCTCGCTAGCCCTCATTAGGATTGTTCATCTTACACTAAATAAGCCTTATAGAATAATGGCTGAGAGCACAAATTTCTGATTCAGCTTTCCTAGGTTCTAAATGGAGATTTATCCACTTCTTAGTTTTGTGATATGGACAAACTGCTTAATCTTTTAAAAGTAAAAGTAAAATGCAGGGGAGGTGATGGTGATAATCATTGCACCTACTCAATAAGGAAATGTATTAAATGAGTAAATAATGTAAAGCACAGAAATAAGGTAATTGGTTTGTCAGTTCTTTCTATATAGTTCTAGAGCCCTATTTTTAGTTCTATGAACTATCGTGTTCTCTTATATCCATGTAGTTTTTCAGTGTGAACTTTGCAGTCCTAAAGTTTTGTCTAAAAGCTCTGCTCCTATTTATGTGATCTATTTATCTTCCACATTCTCATATAGACATTACCATTTCTGGTGAGCCTTTGCTTCTCGATAAAAGATTTGATGTTTCTTCCATTGATCTCTTACTAAGAACTCACCTGTAAACTACTCTCTCTATAAGCACCTGCTACGATGTTTTATCATTGTTAGCTTCTTGTTTTTATGCCTCCCAGACTGTAAGCTTCTTGGACTTGGAGACTATGCATTGCCCATGAATATGTATCATTCTAACACAGTTCCTTATACAAGAATACACTAGTTAAATGTCTGTTAAAACCATCCCAAAAGAGTTTACATAACAGGCCAATTGCTAAAAGAGAAAATTCTACATAGAAGCAAGATCTTTTGATGCTATTTCTCATTATATTAAATGGATTGACTAGGGGTAGAAATGGGGCATCATATATGATGTCAGTCCTTACTTCCTCACCTTCACAACAGGTTTCAATTTTAACAAAATAATGGATATCATTTCTCTCCAAGCAGATAAAGATATTAGAAATGCATGATTTGGCTTTTTCCCTAGGGGGACATGTGCCATTCTGATACTGGTTTTGGTTCAGGAATTAGGAGGTCCCAATGACTGTAATATTGCCTTAAGTGGAAATACTGTTTGTGAGTAAAGTTCTCCCTGAGACTTCATAAGACCAAAGGAGGCTGTGATGAGATAGGATGCATCTGCTTCTACAATCTGTGACCAACTTACTTCAGCTTACTTTTTTATTTCTGTAAAAGTAAATTGAGAAATGAATGCAGTCTTACCCTGTACTATTTTGTTTCTGAGAGAGAACCAACTCTTTCCTCAATCTGTAGTATATTTGAGATAATGCAAGAAATTTGCCTTACCATATGAAAAGATTTATCAACCAGAATGGCAGTCCTTTGCTGAAAAAGTTGATATTGTTAGTTTTGTTGAATTAGAGTTCAGTGACCTCATTGTATTACATGATCAATGAAAATCTCACTATTTTCAAGGTAAAAATGTTTATTGTTTGCTTAATGAATACTAGGCTTATGCCATACACATTTATTAATGACTGAATTTAGACTTCATGAAATCCCATTGATATAGATGTTATTAAATCTATTTTATAGATTAATAGCCCAGTATGATCCTTTTTTAAGGTTATTCTCCTCTGTCTCCTCCCTTCCTCTCTTTTCCTTGAGAAAAACATACTAGTCATTGACAACCGACTAGGTCCTCCACTCCAATAAATTTAATATTGATCTTGATCCTTTTCCCCTCTAATTTTTACTATGATTTTCCTTCAATTGAAACATCACATCTATACAGCCAACCAAAAAATTTATTGACTAGAGCTAAATACTGTACTAAAAGACAAAATTGGAACTATGGAAAAACATGATGTATTCCAGAGCCTCATGTAGTGTTTAGCCTGGATGGGAAGATGAACATTAAATACGTTTTTAAACATAAAAACACATAATGATGAGTTGCATATAATATACAAGGAAAATGAAGCTAGTTAGTAGATAATGTAAGAGTAATATTGATTAAGGTCAGGAGAAACTATTCTAAGTTGCATTTGAGGTTATGACTCCTGCTTGAATCCTTACCTTCATCTCATACTGCTTAGATTTTAAGTTCATGGAATATTCTTATGTTTTCCAAACACCTTCTAATTATTAAAGATTAAGAGGGGCAATTTTGACACTGTTTGTATCCAAACTCTCTTGTTTCAACAATTGGTGCATTCAACTACTACTTCCATTGCAGTATTTTAAAATTCTCTTTAGCCAAAGCATAAGGGCAATTTATTGCAGTTAGAGAATACAAAGGCAAACTTGGGGACATTTTATTTCTCCTTTACTTTTCACAGTAATATAATCTCTCATTTTATTTCTTAAAAAACAAAACAAAAATAAACTACCAATAATGTTTAGTAGCATTACATTAAAAGACAGCAAACAAATATAAACTGACTTTGAAAGGTACCCTCTTCATTCAATGCCTCGGCTAATTTAATAGTTTACTTCCCAGAGTGTTGAATATTGTGTAAATTTAGTCTAGCTTTTAGCAACAAAATTAATTTAAATATGGAATGCCTCTTGAACCCATTAACCATTTTCATTAATGACTTCTGAATAACAGATTAACAGGCAAACACTTAATTACTGTCTCCTTTTTTAATCAGGCAAGCATTTCTAATACAAACTGACAAGGCATTTATTTAGGAAGCTACTTACTTACTTTAGTCACTGACAGTTTCAAAGATTTTCTTTTAAGCCTATGAAATGTACATTAGAGATGAAAAGCAAACAATACATTTGAATAATAATTGGGGGATAAAACTGTTTTCCATTACTTTCCATTTTCAAATTTTAAAAGTTCCATTGTAAATTACATGTAGAAGTCTGAGGAAATGAGATGCCATGAGTTAATGAGAAATGCCATGAGTTATGGCAAAAGGATCTGCCTAAGGAAAACCACCTTCCCAGTAGGTATCAAAGTGAGAGTTTATCAATTGACCACAAGTTGAGATCTAGCAGTCAGATTTTTCTTGAATGAAAGCTGGGTTGTTAGTATGTTGATAAATGGGCTCAATTTCTCCAGGCAGGATTCCCAAATCCAGTCTCACAGAAATTGTTGCAAAAACTTACCTTCATAACATTAAAATTTATTACTGGCATTCTATTATTTGAACAAGATGGTTGTATCCTTTGACCTGTGATTTTTATTCTTATTACTAAGCCTCATGGGATGTTCAATTATAATTGGAATAAGATATACCAGTTATATAATTTGAATTTTTATTAGCATCAGGCTGAGTATCCAGCAATGATCATTTTACTGACTGAGGTAGCAGGAATTGGCTTATAGTACTTTATACAATAAATGTTTAAAGCTTCTACAAATATAAAAGTTTTACAGACCAATGATAATGTCCACATTTTGAGTATTCAATATATTCTAGCTAAGATGTTAAGCTGATGTTATTTTATAAAACAGCATTATCAAGTGAAATCAATATACCTAAAAGGAGGCAACTAAACAAGTGTAGTAGACATTGGCTGCATTTATGATTGCCTATCATCTTTTGAACATTCTTCCAGATTTTGAATAAATCTTCACTTTATGAGATTTGCTGCCCAAGGCAGAAGTCAGACTTCATTAGTTCATCCTCTCCTGCCATTAGGGATGGACTGTATCCTTTGCTTCTCTAAGCAGATAAACCATTATGAGACTTTGTTTAGAAGGGGCAATGTGGCGAAGATGATGAGCATCAAATCTACCTTTGGGAACATATGTGTTGGAGGTTCTTAAAGAGCAGCAGTAGTGGAGGCCCTGGAGTTTAGTCTCAGGCTGGTGATGTTTTCTCTTGGTATCTCAATCTCAAAATACATTTGCATATTGTTTCTAGGTACATAGCTTCTAGCTAGTTTTCCTCATTTCCCTGAAGATTTTGAGAGCTGCCTTTTGTTCTCAAGTAAAATTTCTGCCTATACAGTTCAGCGTGGATTCTATTGTTTGCAACTAAGAATCCTTACTGACATATCAAAGCTGCACAGATTTTGCAACTATTATGCAGTTTTCCCACAAACTTCAATCTGTGTTTGTCTGACACATACACACTCTGTGTGTATGTGTGTGTGCATTGCCTTAACAATTGCCTTAACAAGATATCCTAAGAAAATTTTTGTGGTAGTTAGTACAATGTATTAGTTTAAATGTCTTTTCTTCACAAACTAC
Organism: Balaenoptera physalus; assembly: GCF_965194825.1. NCBI lineage: Eukaryota > Metazoa > Chordata > Mammalia > Artiodactyla > Balaenopteridae > Balaenoptera > Balaenoptera physalus. The sequence continues at coordinate 10,994,347 of NC_138882.1, forward strand.
TTTTATTGCTCTCAGTATTCCCAGGCTGATCTCCCATACGCAGTGCTTTCAATAAGTTTATATATGTGTATGTGTTAATACACACACACACACACACACACACACAGTTTGGAAAACTCTTTTCATCTCCTGTGTGAAATAAATGACTTCTGTTGTGTAAGGGTATTTCTACTCGGGCTAACATACTTTTAAAAGACATATGTGTTGAATTTCCATTTAGGTAGGATGAAATGACAGTTCTGTAGAAATTTCAGTCGCTAGAAACCTTAAACTCACAAGAAGCTCCTTCAGAATTTCCACAAGGACTTTTATCTATTGTTTTCTTCTCTCAAAGCTTTTAAAAAAAATTCTAGAGTAGCTGCATTCATAATAATACTTCTTAAAAACTCCAACAGTCTTGGAATGAATACTGAACGGTATTGTTATAAATGTTTTTGTTACACATATATAATATTTCAACCATATGATGAATGTAAACATTTCTGTCAACGCATTTTTTATTTGAACATTAACAGTGTTTATGTGAAAAAAATTGTGTTTCAACTTACAAGTGATCTTGTACAACAGACTGTTTCTAAACATCTCTTTCTAGGTACTAATTTGTTTACTTTGCTCATTAAATAAATTTAGTTGTTCTCCTAAATACGTGAATCTCTTTCATTGTGTAGCGTAATAAATACCAAGCAGTAACACTGAACAGATAGATTTTTGTGTTTAAAAATAGTTTCAAGAACTTCAGAAAGTATTTTTTAATTAGAAAAAAAAAGATTTGTCTTAAATAGTAAGTTGGTTAAGAAGATATTGTATTTTTAAAATAAGCTTTTTATTTTTGAACAGTTTTAGGTTTACAGAAAAATTGCGAAGATAGTAGAGTTCACATGTGCCCCACACCTAGTTTTCCCTATTATTTTACATTATTACAATGCGCTTGTCAAAATTAATAATATAATTAATATTACCATATTAACCAAATGTATACTTTATTCATATTTCCTTAATTATATAATGTTCTTTTTTCTGTTCCAGGATCCCATGAATGTTCACATTACACGTAAAAGCATTGTTTCTCATCATTAAATCTGATACTAGCTGTAGATTTTTCATTTTTTTTTTTGTCATATCGCGGTGGTTGCCTGCTGTTTCTAGTTTGCGCAGAGATTTTTTTTTTTTTTTTTTTTTTTTTTTTACTGTAGAATGGTGTTGGATTTTGTTAAATGCTTTTCTGCATCTATTGATATGACTGTGACTTTTCTTCTTTAGCTCCTTGATTTAGTGGACTATGTGGATTGATTTAAAAATGTGGACCAGCCTGGCATATCTAGAATACATATCATTTAGTTTTTTTGTGTAACTTCTTACACATTGTTGGACATGCTTTGCTAATATTTTGTTGAGAACTTTTGTATCTACGTTCATGAGAAATATTGGTCTATGGTTTTCCCTTTCTGATGTCTTTATCTGATTTTGTTCTTAGAGCAATGACTGGCATCAGGGAAGTTTGCCCTCTGTTTTAATTTCTGGAAAGATTGTGAAAAATTAGTATTTTTCTTTCTTAAATGTTTGTTAGAATTCACCAGTAAAATATTTGGGCCTGGTGCTTTCTTTTTTGGAACATTATTAATTTAATTTCTTTAATAATTATGGGACTTTGCAGGTTATTGCCATCTCCTTGTGTGAAATTTGGTAGTTTGTGGCTTTCAAGGAATTGTTTCATTTCATCTAAATTAGCAAATTTGTGAGCATAGAGTTTTCATAGTATACCCTTATACTTCCTGTATCCATGGATTCAGTAGTGATGCTGCCTCTTTAATTTCTCATAGTGGTAATATGTATCTTATCTCTTTTATTGGTTTGTCTGGTAGAGGTTTATAATTTTATTGAAATTTTTGAAGAACCAGCTTTTGATGCCATTAATTTTCTCTATTTTCATTTTGATTTTCTATTAATTTTTTCTACTTGCTTTAGTCTTACACTGCATTCCTTCTCTCATTGCCTAAAGTGCAAGCTTAGACTGATTCTAGATCTTTCTTTTGTTCTAACATAGCCATTTAATGCTGTAAGTTTCCCTCTAAGCACTGTTTGCATTGCATCCTAAAGATAGTGTTTCATTTTTAATTTAATTTAAAATATTTTTAATGCTATGTCTTCATGGAGAATTTACTCCTATTATTATGTAGTGCCCCTCTTTATTCCTGATAATCCCCTGTTCTGAAGTCTGTGTTGTATGAAATTAATATAGTTACTCCAACTTTTTTTTTCAACTAGGGTTAGGATGACATATCTTTCCATCCCTTTATTTTTACCCTATCATATAAGAATCTTTAAAGTGGGTTTCTTGTTGACCGTATACAGTTGGGTCCCTTTTTTATTTCACTCTGACAATCTATCTTTAATTCATAATGTAGAGTAATTCATGTTTAATGTGATTATTGGTATAATTGGATTAATATCTACAATATTTGTAACTGGATTAATATCTATGGTATTTGTAACTATGTTCTATTGCATTTGTTTTTATTTCCCCTTTTTTCTGCCTTCTGTTTTAAAACTGAACATTATAAAATTCCATTTTATCTCCTTTCTTAGCTTATAACTTGTATTTCATTTTTAAAAGTCTTTTAGTAATTGCCCTAGAGTTTTCAATATACATTTTTAAAGTCCAATTTGAATTAACACTATATGGCTTCATGTGTAGCGTAGGTATCTTATAACAGTACAGGCGTGCCTTGTTTTATTGTGCTTCACTTTATTGAACTTCAGTGTTTTTTACAAATTGAAGGTTTGTGGCCACCCTGCGTTGAGCAAGTCTATGGACATCATTTTTCCAAAAGCATTTGCTCACTTTGTGTCTCTGTGCCACATTTCGGTAACTCTCACAATATTTGAAACATTTTTATTATATTATGGTGATCTGTGATCAGTGATCTTTGTTGTTACTGAATAAATCGGGTCCTGCTCCTTGCCGCTTAGAAAATCAATTACATACTCATAAATGGTAGAGGCAAAAGGTGCCTTTAATCAGATGGTGGAGATGGTGGACTCAGCGTCCCCCAAAAACCACTTCCCAAGATTCTTTTCCGCTATGAAACTTTTTAAAGAGAAACAGAAGTAATCTCAGTTAATCATTGAGATAGGGGGTCACAGTCTTTGCCATTCCCCACAATGTGCAGGCTTGTGTGCAGGCTTTTCAACTCCTCCTGGTCTTCCTCTGGGTGTTATCTTATTCACACAGTTTGTTCAGGAGGTTACCGAAGGGGAGGAGAGCTGGTCATTTGTTAATTACTTATTCTTCATTTCTACTTATTTGATCTAGGGAAAGAACCGACAAGTTAGGCAAGGTATTGTGTGATCAAAAGATTTGCAAGGTGTGCTTGGGCTGGAGATGAGTAGAGCATGGGGTTGCCTGGTTTAAAAATTCGTTACAATAAAAAAAAAAATTAGTTACAATAGTTTTGCTAAAGTGACAGGAAAATAGGCTTCCTGCTGAGGGTGGTTTCCTGTAAAGAGCTGCTTACAGTGTTACTCTTGGAAAAGATTGTGACTCACTGATTCATATGGTTGGCATCTTTTAGCAATAAAGTGTTTTAAAATTAAGGTATGTACACTTTTTTTTTTTAGACATAATGCTTTTGCACATTTAATAGACTACAGTATAGCGTGACCAGGACTTTTATATGTACTGGAAACCAAAGCGTTGTGTGACTTGCTTTATTGTGATACTTACTTCATCGTGGTGATCTGGAACCAAACCCACAGTATCTCTAAGGGATGCCTGTAATCCCAGTTCTTCCCTTTCTTCTTTTATGTTATTGATGTCATTCACCTTTATTCCTTCTCTGATGTTCTTCTTTATGTAGAGCAAGTTTCTGATAATTTCATTCTCTCTGAAGAAAATTTTTGACCTATCTTGGAGGATAGGTCTCCTAAAGATGAATTCTATATTGTTTGTCTGTTTTTGTGTGTTTTTTTCTTTTTTTGGCCTGAGAATGTATATTTTCTTCTCTTTTGGTAATTTCACTGGATACAGAATTCTAGGTTTGTTTGTTTGTTTTCCAACACTCTAAATATTTTACTGCACTTTTGTTTCCCTAGTTTTTAACAAAAAAGTCCAGTGTCATCCTCATCCTTGTTCATCTGTGGGTCAGGTATTTCTCCACTACTCCCTGGCTTTGTCCAGCATTTTCTCTTTGCCTTTCTGTACTTTGAATATGATAAGTTTAAGTGTAGATTTTGGGGGGACGAAGGGTGGTATTTATCCTTTTTGGTGTTCCCTGAGATTCCAGGATCTGTGGTTTATGTCATTAATTTTGAAAAAGACTCAGCCATTTCAAATAACTTCAAGTACTTCTGCTTAATTCACTTTATTCTTCTTCTGGTGTAGCAATTAAACTTACATTACATCTTTGGAAATTGTCACATAGTTCTTGGATGTTCTCTCTCTTTTTTTTAATCTTTGTTTTTCTTTTCGCATTTCAAGTTAGGAAATTTAGGAAGTTTCAATAAATCTATCTTCAAGCTCAGTGGTCTTAGCTGTGCTAGTCTGCATTAGCTAAGAGCATTCATTTCTGATACCCTGTTTCTGATTTCCAGCATTTCCTGTTAATTCCTTCTTAGAGTTTCCATCTCTCTGCTTACATTACCCTTCTGTTCTTGCATGTTGTCTGCTTTTCTCTATTAGAGCCCTTAAAATATTAATCATAGTTATTTTAAATTATGTGTCTGATAGTTTCAGAATCTGTTACTTGTGAATCTGGTTCTGATACTTGCTTTGTCTATTTAGAACACCTTTTTTTTCTTGCACTGTAATTTTTTTAATGAAAGCCAGGCATGTTGTATCCAGTGATAGAGGCTGAGGTAAATACACCATCAGTGTTAGGTTTTAATGTTAATTTCACTAGGACTTGGGCTGTGTTGAATGTTTGCTATAGCTCTAGGTGTTGGAAGCTTCAAATTCCTCTAGTTTCCTTGTTTTGTCTCCTTTCTTGACTTTGTACTTTACTTTTACCTGGTTATTGTGGGAGGAAAATCAAAATGGAGTTAGTATTGCTAAGAGAGCTCTCCAAAACAGAGCTGGGAGACCATTGAGGAAGTATGACTTGTGTACCTCTCAGCCTGGATGGAATCTGACGTTTTGACCACTTACTGTCCTAGTGAAGGCATCCAGAAGATCTGCCAGAAACTCAAGATACTTACTGAATCTTTACCCTAAAATAACTCATGATTCCTATAGGACAAATATTTCCTGACTTGTGTCAGAGTCGATCCCAATTCTCACCGTGCGACTTTAATAATTCTGTGTTTTTTTTGTCTTTATAAGTCCCCAACTTTTTCTTTCCTGAAACACTTTTTTGGTTTTACCCAAATTGCAATTCTTAGGACCCCGGTAAAGTTTTTTGTTCCTTGTAACCTCAATACCAATTATTGTTTGATTGTAAATATTCATCCTCAGAGACAGTCTGCATGTAGTAGTTGTTTCTGCTGTAAACTACTCTTACTATATTGGAGTCCTGTTGGTGTGGTGTTAAGGTGTGGCGGATGGAGGGAATACTCACTAATCCTAGGTTAGATCTCTGTCTTTTAGTGGACCTACGACTCTTCGCAAGTATTTTTCCATAAGATAGGGCTTTTTAATCTTAGACAGGAATACTAGAGAAATGCTCTCTCCCTCACTAAGATAATACACTAGTAAATTCTTTGTCCCAGGAGAGTAGGTTTTGTTATAGCGCATGCTGGTATATTTAACAATGATTTATTCCCCTTCCCCTGCTAGAAACATGAGAGGATCTTTATTTGATCTTCACAGTGAGAAATGTGTGCGATTCCTGGAAGTAAAGCCAATAGAAAGGTAGCCTTTCTATGACTATGGACCCCATGAGTTTTGTACTCTCATGCTAGTCCACACTCAGCCTTCAGCATTTTGTCAAAACTACCATTTAAGTATTCTGTATTTTGAGCCCTGGCAGTTGGCTTTTCTTTTTGCAATGCAAGTCCTGACTTAAGCTTCAATTGCGAGGCATCTACTTCAAGGAAGGCTATCTCTAATAAACACATTGCCAACCACAGGAGTAGATAAAGAGCCAGGACATCCTTCTCTCACTACAGGCCATGAGGCTCCTTTGTTTTAGAGATCCTGATTGATTTCGATTACTGGCCATTTGGGCTGCTTATTTTATTTTTCTTTTTTTCTCTCTTCTCATGCTTAAAATTCCCTCTTACTTGCCAATATCGAGCCCATGAAACTCTCAACCTCCACCGTTGACCCCAATAAAAGCAGGACCCCAGGCCCGTACTCATGCTTTCTCTCTCTACCCAGGACCTTGCTGTGTGCCCCCTGGTGTGCCTTGTACACTCCAGGGCTTGCAAGTAATAAACTCCTTTTCTTCAAATCTTCCTAATGGTTATTGCTGAAGAGCATCTTGCAATCATAATACGAACCACAAGGATTGGTCTTAACATTGGTTTCGAAAGAGTAGCTGTCCAGGGAAGCGCACCTGGGCCCAGGTGAGAGCTCCCAGGCATTTCTAACACAACAGCATTACTATCAATAGGCTGAGACCTGCACAGAATAAGTTCCAACTAGTTTATGGCTCCCGCAGCTGTGACTGTGGATTCACCTGTCTCCAAATATCAGGGTGGCAGTTTGTCTTGGAACTGAGTTCTTTGATGGGTCTGAGAAGTCATTAATTTTCAGTATGCTCAGCAGCTTCTTATAAGGAAGGGAGAGATGACATCTAAGCTCATTACTTGTTCAAGCTAAAAGAGGAAGTCTGCACATAATAAACTTGAAAATACAAAGATAGTAAAAGATGTTTGCTATTTCTCAGCCCATCCTGCTCTATTATAACTGATAGCAGATTTTAAAATTCCCATGAATTTTTATCCATTTAGACATTTTGTTAGTCAAAATAAATATTAATTATGACTAGTTTAAATTTTAAAAGAAACTTTTCCCAGAATTAAAAACTAAGGCAGTACTCTAATATCTACCTAATGCAGAGAGTTGTACAGTTGTTAATAGAGCTTCTTACTATTCTTACGACATTCACAGCCTATGTTTTGTTTAAACAGAACTTTATTTACTTATTCATTCACTGGTTTATTCTCTCCAGAATTTATCGTGTACCTTCTCTTGCTCGAACTGTTACAGGCACTCGAAATACAGAGGTGAACAAATACCTCCATATCAAAGTATCTGTAGTTTTCTTTGTTATACATAGAGATAAAGTCACATCTTTCAATTCTCTTTTCTCATCTCACAAGGACCTTTCAACAACATTTGACATAGTTTAAGGGCTGGCTATATAAGTTTGTAGATGCCTGTGAAAAGTGCAAATGTGGGGCTTGTGTAAAAAGCAGGTATAAAGTGCTTTTAAAGGTACTAAAATATGAAATTTTATCTTTTCATGTAGTTTCTTGTCATAGTGTTTGTTTTCTATTTAATCCCTTTTCCAAATAAAAAAATTTAAATTTAAATACTTGAATGAATTTTACCACTTATCGTCATGTTGTTCAAATACAGTTTTGTTGACCTTAAATGAACAGACTGCCAAATATTTCTCCAGTAAAAATGAGTTTACTTGGGATCAACATCAAAGAATTGATATTTGAGTTCTGCAACTGTGGCGGCCCAAGTGCAATTCTCCCACAAAAATGGAGAGGAGAACTCTTTTTATAGAAGGGAAAAGGAAGTTCTGAGGCCTATAGTAAACAAACATCCATTGGAGGAACTGAGTTTGAGGTACAGTGGCTTTTCATTTGCTGACTTGTGATAGTCTTTCATTGGCTGAGTTCTCACTAGGAGGAAGTGGAAGTCTATCTTCTTCCTTTTGGGCTCTGCTATCATCATAGAACATGAGAGCTTTTCCTTTGGGCCTTCTGACTCTGTATTAGTTGAGGTTTCTTTTTATTAATTTTTACAGTTTTAAAAACAAATATAAGAAATTTACTTCATATGTGGATCATTTAATTTATACAGTTTGTATTTTGTTGCTTATGCATGCGTATGTATTTTTTTATTACTAGAACAGCAGAATCACTGCAAAATATAAATAAAGTGTTCTGTTTCACTTCTTAATATTCATTCCGTCAGTGCTCTGTACCTTTGATTTAATCATAAGGAAGGACTGAAGGCAAAGTGAATTATGCGTTGTCCTATCTTCTCATTTTTCTCATGTCATCACTTTTTCTTTTTTCCAACTTTATTGAGGTATGATTGACACATGAAAATTGTATGTTTAGGTTGTACAATGTTAGGTTTTATAAGGTGTGCAACATGATGTAATATACACTGTGAAATGATTACCACAATCAAGTTAATTAACGTATCCTATCACTTCACATAGCTATATAATCTTTCTTGTGTGGTGAGAACAGTTAAGATCTACTCTATTGGGAGACTTCAAATATCCAGTACTGGGGAGTGGCCAAGATGGGGGAGTAAGAAGACACTGAGCTCACCTCTTGTCACAGGTACACCCAAATCACAACTATTTACAGAGCAACTATTGATGAGAATGACCTGAAGACTAGCAAAAAAGATTTTCCACAACTAGAGATGTAAAGAATGAACCACAGCTAGATGGATAGGAGGGGCAAAGACATAGTACACACCGCTGGGTGGGGATGACCCACGAGAAGGAGGATAATTAACATTGCAGAGATTCTCCCTGAGGAGCGAGGGATCCAATCCTCACATTAGGCTCCCCGCCTGCGGTTCCTGCACCAGGAAAATGAGCCCCCAGAATATCAGGCTTTGAAGGCCAGCAGGGCTTGGGTACAGGAGCGCTCAGAGAGCTGTAGGAAAGAAACACTGTCTTATAGGGTACGCACAAAATCTCACACTCTGAGACCCAGTACAGAAGCAGTAACTTGAAAGAGTCCTGGGTCAGATCCACTTGCTGATCTTGGAGAGCCTTCCAGAGAGACAGGAGGCCACCCACTGGGACTCCTCCTGGGGAAATAGACGCTGGCAGCTGCCATTTTTGGGAAACTGTTCTACTGTGAGGACACTGTGGCTGGAAAGTAACATTTTTGAGTCCTCCCTCTAAACTACTAGTGTGGGGACCAGGCCCCACCAAAAACTGGTTGGTACCAGTCTGGGACCCCTCAGGCTGAGCAGCCAGTTACATGGGTTCCTGACCCTACCCACTAGCAGGCCAGCACCAGTCCTGGGCTCCCCCAGGTCACCCAGTAAGTCACCTGGGGGAGTGACCTGGACCTGGAACTATACACCAGAGAGCCCAGGACTATACACAGGACCGCTGCATATTCAACATCCAGCTGCCCTGGGACCTAGCTCTCCCTACCAGTGGGCCAGCACCAGCCCCAGGACTCCTTGGGCTATGCAACCAGCTGTTCCAGGACCCAGACTTGCCCACCAATGGCCAGCAGCTCTGTACCAGGTAGGGCCTGGCAGCAAACAGGGCTGGGGATGAGTTCGCCTACCAGCACATCCACATTGGGCAACCCCACCACAACAGAAGGGCCCACTCAGCCCACATAGGGGGCACCATAGATCATATAGTTCTGGTGACCATAGGGAGTGTGCTTCTCAGCACCATAGGACATCTCTTAAATAAAGCTGCTTCTCCAAAATCAGGAAACATAACTGACCTATTGCATACATACAAATAAATAAAATGTGGTGACAAAGGAATATGTTCCAAATTAAGGAATAAGGTTCCAAAATTAAGTAATGTGGTGACAAAGGAATACGTTCCAAATCAAGAAATGTTAAAGGGACTTCTCTAAGAAAAAAAATGCTACAACTAGAAAAATTAGAATTATGAAGGAAAAAATCTCATAGGTCGAGGCAAACATATAGCAAAGGTAGTAAATCAACCGTGTATAAAGCTACTAGGAAAGTTAAAACACAGAACTAGTAAAATTATCTGTATCTTCAATATGTAGTTAAGGGATACACAAAACAAAATGATGTGAAATATGTAAGAAATATTAAATGTGGGTGGGCAAGTAAAAATTCAGGTTTGTTAGAATGTGTTTGAATTTAAGAGATTATCAACTTAAAATAATCATAAATATATATAGGTTGTTATATTTAAAACCTCATGGTAACCACAAACC
>NC_138882.1:11004629-11074986 GCF_965194825.1 Balaenoptera physalus
TAATCAAAAAGTTCTCAACAAACAGAAGTCCTGGACCAGATAGTTTCACAGGTGAATTTTATCAAACATTTAAAGAATATCTATCTTTCTCAAATTATTCCAAAAAATTGAAAGGGAGAAATCTTCTGAACTCATTCTATGAGGCCAGCATCACTCTGATACCAAAACCAGGCAAAGACAGCACACAGAGACACACAGAAATTACGTGCCAATAACCCTGATGAGCATAGATGCAAAAATTAACAAAGTAGTAGCAAGCTGAATTCAACAATATGTTCAAAGAATCATACACCATGATCAAGTGGGATTTATCCCAAAGATGGTTCAATATCTGCAAATCAGTCAATGTGATACAACACATGAACAAACTGAGGAATAAAAATCATTATGTCACTAGATGCAGAAAAAGCTCTTGACAATATTCAACATCCATTTAATGATAAAAAAAAATGTCAACAAAGGGAGGTATAGAGGGGAACATGCATCAACATAATAAAGGCTCTATATGACAAACCTAACATTATACTCAAAAGTGAAAAGTTGAAAGCATTTCTTCTAAAATGAGGAACAAGACAAGGATGCATACTCTTGCCACTTTTATTCAACATAGTATTGAAAGTTCTAGCCACAGCAATTAGTCAAGAAAAGGAAATGAAAGGAATTTGAATTGGAAAGGAAGCAAAACTCTCATTTTTGCAGATGACACAATAATATATATAGAAAATCCTAAAGAAGCCAACAAAAAACTATTATAATAAATTTGGTAAGTGGCAGAAAACAAAATTAATACACAGATATCTGTTGCATTACTATACACTAACAAACTAGCAGAAATAGAAGTCAAGAAAACAATTGCATTTGCAATTGCATCAAAAGGAATAAAGTACCTAGGAATAAACCTAAGGAGGTAAAAGATCTGAACTCTGAGATCTATAAGATGCTGATGAAAGAAATTGAAAGCAACAACAAACTAATGGAAAGATGTACTGTGCCCATGGATTAGAAAAATGAGTATTGCTTCTATGTTCAACAGGCATCCCAAAATGTGCATGGCCGAAACCTTTCCTCATTCTTAGCAATCTTGGAAATGGCACATGTATTCTTCCAAAACAAAGATGTTGATAACCGTCTGACTTATTTCTTTCTTTGACACCACTCATCAATACTTTGTATACTACCTCAAAATATTGCCTCAATCTAAGCACGTTTCACCTCTATAACTGTTACTGGTAATACCTTAGTTGAAGCCATCATCATCTCACACCTGAACTACTAAAACAGCTTCATAACTGGGCCCCACAAGTCTTCCCTTACCCCCAAAAGGTTGTTCTCCAGTAAGCAGCCAAAGCAACTGTTAATAAGTAATCAGATAAGGTTACTTCTTTTCTATGAGCCCTCCAGTTGCTACCTTAGTATCAAATCCAAAATCTTTAGCAGGTTCTACAGGGTCTTACCTCTTCTGGCTCTCCCACCAGATCCATCTCCATGTCTTTGCTCCAGTTCGCTGGCCTCTAGTGTTGGATTCACTGCACAGCTAATGAAAACTTAAGTTTCAGAGCTCCTCACTTGCACAAACCTTTAGTAAGGCTCTAGGTAGGGTCCTTACAGTAAGCCCATTTAATTAAAAGGAAGATACTTTAACCACAGTTGGTTAGGGTTGTTGCCTTTTTTTCACACCGTCTTACCCTTTCACCTATTGCTTCTGCCAGGTGGCAATAGTGAGGCCTCAGAACATATTCATATAAAACATTTTTTCTTTACCATCATTAAAGATGTCAGCAATGTCAATGTAGTCTCCAATAGGAAGGTTCCTGGTAATCCATTCCTGCACCAAAACAGTAAGCAATAACTTGACTATACATGGAAGTAACTGAAAAAAGGATATATATTTTTTCTAAATCTCCCTACAGCCAGATTCCACAAATGTGACAGTCATGTCAATCAATCTTTGCAATATGGGAACAATGATATTTTACAAATGCAAACACAAATAAATTGAAAAAAAGAATTTTAACTTGATAATTTTTAAATGTAATTGAATGATGTTTAGAAACATTTCATTAAAACACAGAAATTAGACTTTTGATGTATATATACAGTACTCTCATGTTAAAAAATTCATTATAAAAGAACTGAGAAGAGTTAAGATAAAAATACACAGTCTCTGAAAGGAAAGTAATAGGAATGAGTAATGAAATCAATTGAAATTACTTTGATAACGAAGCGAAATGAAAAGGAAAAAAATCATATCCCACTAAAGCAGTAATGCATTGAAAGAGATACATTTTGAAAAGAAGTAATGAATAGAATCTTAAGTTGTTTAATAATTCAATTAATGAAAAGGAGAGAATAGTTAAATTTTGTTCCACATTCTATTCAATTTCCTGCTGATTTAACATGAAATAATGATAGTAACAAAGATAACGTAAAACTGATAAGATAGCACTATAGTGAGTCTACATCTATAACAAACTGATTAATTATTTTTAAAAAAAATACATTTATTTTTGGCTGCATTGGGTCTTCATTGCTGCGTGCGGGCTTTCTCTAGTTGCGGCGAGCGGGGGCTACTCTTCGTTGCAGGGCGTAGGCTTCTCATTGCGGTGGCTCCTCTTGTTGCGGAGCACGGGCTCTAGGCGTGCAGGCTTCAGTAGCTGTGGCATGTGGGCTCAGTAGTTGTGGGTCGCGGGCTTAGTTGCTCCACGGCACGTGGGATCTTCCCGGACCAGGGTTCGAACCCATGTCTCCTGCATTGGCAGGTGGATTCTTAACCACTGAGCCACCAGGGAAGCCCCCTGATTAGTTATTGCTGTCAGTTCAAAGAACTTTTACAATTACAAGAAAAATTAAAATGCCCTGAGATTTTATAGTTTACATATGAAAAGAACTAATATAAAGTTCTCAAAAGTTTGTCATTATCCTAAACATTCACATGATATTGATAGTACCTGCTTTAAAAAAGAAAGATAATTTTCTAATCCAGCAGTAAAGAAAAACAAATTTTGATCAACTACCTAGAGAAAAGAATGAATTATCCTTTCATTCTCTTTTTAGGAAGTCATTAACATATGAGAGGTTTTCAACAGAATGGAACCAAAAAAATGTAGAAAAATTAACACATAAGTGTGTCAGACAGTTAATAAAATATATTAGGTTCCTGGACTTTTTAGTATTTGTGTTATTTATCAGCTATTTAAAAATTTCTAATTTATTGTGGTTTATATTGTCATTTCAAAAAATACTCATTTTTGTAGCTAATTTTATTTTGACGCTTCATTTTTTAAAAAAATATCAAAATTTCAGGCCCTACTGAGCGTCTGTTCATCCCAGGTGGCTCTGATTGCTGTACATAAACTGTACTTTCATTTGCCTCCGATTGGAGGCCTCTACCCCACATCAGTGGAATCTCCCATGACAAGTCAAAATGGCAGCTCATCCTTTTCTAACCTTCTGCCACCCTCTATCCTTTTTCCTTAGTTATGCTTTGTCCTGGCACTTAATCTCCATAGAATGTAAAGTCAATGACAGAGGTCCATCGTCTGTTTTAATGACAGCTGAAACTCTGGATCCTAGAACAGTGTCTTGCTATGAGCCATTGAAAAAGTGAATCTGGAATATAAGGGATTGTATGTTAAACACTTTTTATTTAAAAACAATTTCATCTAACAGTTTTGATATGTAATTCATATACTTTACAATTCACTCATTTAAATTGTACAGTTCAGTGACTTTAGTGCATTCATAGAATTGTGCAGCCATCACCCCAAACAGTTTTAGAATATTTTAATCACCTTCACCAAAAACTTTGTACCCATTACAAGTGCATTTCCCCATTCTCTTCACTCCCCACTCCCTATTTTAGGCAACCGCTAATCTACTTTCTTTCTTTATATGTTTGCCTGTTCTGGCCACTTCATATAAATGGGATCATGTAACATGCGGTCTTTTGTGACCGGTTTCTTTGACATAACGTGATGTTTTCAAGATTCATCCATGTTGCAGCATGTTTGAGTACTCCTTCACGTTTTATGGGCAAATGGTATTCCATTTTATGGATAGACTACATTTTATGAATCCATTGTTTGGACGTTTGGATTGTTTTCACTTTTTGGCTGTTGTGAATAATGTCGCTATGAATATTTATATACAAGTTTTCATCTGAGTATATTACACCCTTTTAAATACATTTTGTGTATGTGTGCATATATTTATTATCCTTTTTTCTCATATACTACCACATGTAAAATGGAGTTCACAGTTGAATTACAACATAGCAAATCAGCATTTGGCAAAAGTTTTAGAATGTCATTAAGCAACTATATATTAAACAGCGATTACTCTTGAAGCACTGTACTAGGTCTTTATTTAAATATGAATAAAATGTAGGACTTCAAATAGTCTGTACCCTAAACATTAATAGTATGCTATGGGAGACAAATGCGTACACACCCATCACACACAGAAATCAATTAACTGTGTATTGCAGTAAATTTAATAAAATAAGGAGACATACAGTAAGTTCTTTTAATAATTTGGACAAAAGGAAAGCTTAGTTTCAGCCTCTTGAATCATTTTATTGCAGTGATATGATTTGAAAATTTTTAATTCAGCACTGGCTTTACTTTTTTTAATAAAGTTAAATTTTATCTAAATACAGCTCATTTGTTATTACCCATTTCTGGCCAAAAAAGAGTAGGGATAGTTTCATCAGAGCCCATACTTCCTGAGACCTCAGTCTGAGAGCCAGTGTTTTAAATACGGAATGAGCAAATGGTATTTTCTCTCCACAGTATTCTAAGTGATATGTCTTGGAGATACAAAATACTTAATAAGAAAAAAATTCTTTAATATTTTGATAAGGTGAGGTCTAAATAAGAATCTGGATTATGTCTTTACTGATCGTTTGGTTATTGTTTGTGTTGGTTTGTAGCGTTTTGGAGTAACTCTGCTCTCCCCTTTCTCTGAAGGCTTTCTTGTGTAGAATGGAGTGATTTGCAGATACTCAGAATGTTGCTGATATAGAACTTAATATCTAATGTTTAGTAGTAATGAAAACTAGTGTGTAATCTTACTTTCATTTTGCTGGCTAAGGTAAAATAACACAAGTTTGAATACCAGCCCTGTTACTTGGCCGGCTCTGTGAACTTGGGCCATGTACTTGACATTTCCAAGGTTTATTTTCCTTGTCTGCAAATTGAGCTTAATAATTATATCTTTCTCAATGAATTGTTGTAAGGTAGACAGCAGATCATCAATTTGAAGCATTTAGCATAGAACCCTGAATATAATAAACTGTCAAAATATCGAGACATTATCCAGTAAAATTTAATTCTGATATTCCAAAAGGAGGATCTTATTTGTCACCTGTTCTTGTATATCTATAGGTATATCTGACAAGAAGGAAGCATAAAACTTTGCCTGCCCTGGGAAGTGATTAAAGCAAGACTGCCAGTGGAGAAAGCAATGCTTTCTCAGGATTTTGGATGTTATATTTTTCATCTAAGAGGGGCACTAGTGCAGTGTGATTCTTAAGTAAAAACATAAGATTTGAACTGCATTTTGTTTTTTGAATAACATGGGGATAGATATGTATCACTTGTTGGGTAAAGGACAGTAACCGTTACTTTCCTTATTTGGCTCCTACATAAACGGCGCCTATACAGAGCTTAGAAATCAGCTCTCCCCACCCCACATACATTACATACACATACACACACATACACACACACACCACACACACACAGACACACACACTCACATCTTATTTGGGTTGGGGGTGTTTAAAAATTGCATATGGGATGAGATATAGATGACAGTGTTAGGTCAGAGACTTACCTCCTATTTTCAGCTGTATTATGCCTTTTCTGTACAACCTAGATAGATCGAGGTGAGCACCATCCTGTACATCTGGAAAGCCAGATGCTGGCTCTGTTGTGCTGCTACTGCCTTCTCTGCAGCCCTCTCAAAGGGCAATAACCTTCTCTCCTGTATCACTCATCAGTCCCGATCCACTGGGCTGAGCGTGGAGCCGGAGTCTATCTAGCTTTTCATTGCCGTGTCCAGACATGGCAACTCCTTCTCCCTTAAGATGTACAGCATAGAAGCTCTTGGCATGTAGTTACGCCACTCACTTATGTTTGCCACAAGTATCCTGTGGACATGTGAGTAATTCCCCCTCTATCCTGGATCTCAAACCCGGTTCACTGTTCTTTTCCTCAACAGTAATCTCTTTCTGAATGACTTAACTGTTCAGGATAAGGCTTTTTTGGTTATATTAAGAGTAGAGTAATGAGAGCATTCTACCTCAGGTACAGGTAATAAGGGGTGAATTATCTGTGGAGGATTTTAAAATAATAAAGCTTAGAAAATGTGGTCTGCATGTTGTTAATATCATGTGGAAACATTTCTAAACAGCAACATGTCTGAACAGTGTCAGTGGTAGCATACTACTACGTCACAAATCTTTTAATGGGCATGCTAATCAGTGGTAGTTGTATGAGTTCTAAAATTAATCTATATTTAGTTTCAAGTTAGCACAATTTTATTCATTACCTTTAATAAACATTTTAATCCATGTAGGAGCTAATTAAGGGAACTCCCAGCTCTACATTGTTGGCCCCCAACACATTAAGACTTGCCTACATGTATACATTTCAAGAGAAAATTCTTAATGGTATGCAATTCTTGGGAATTGTGTGTGTTCTCTGTGGGACTATCTATACCAGTGTTCAAAGAGTCAGTGACTGTACATGAAAGTTCAATGAAAGAAAAATGTAAGCAATTGTATTTTTTTTTTGCCTGTTCGTTATTACTCTGGTTTCATGGTTGTTACATGGAGAAAGAGGTGTTAGATGCAACTTCCTCCCCTCAAAATATTTTTTTGTCTATTTCATCTTTTTTCCTAACAATAAGAAAAAAGGACCTGTCTTTCAGGACCCTTCCTGTTAGTACAACGACTCCATAATTTTCTGTCCGCTTGAATATTTACAATCCATTAAGATATCACTTTTACATGGCTCTTTCGCCCTCTTTTAAAATGTTCTTTATACATGTTTGATTCAAAGGTCCAACATATAGTCACACCCTTTTATACACAATCAACTCTTTGTCTCTCTCTTTCTAATTCTCCCTGTTAAAATCAAATGCTAAATTAAGCTAAATTAAACTCAATCTACTTTATGTGTACCCTTGGACACTTGAACTTACTGGAGAAATACATTAAGATGCCCACAATTCTCACTTTAATTAATGACAGCTAGTCTCAGCTCTATTACACACTCCAAGGTCATGCATCTTCCCGCTCTGCCAGGTGACTCCTACCTTCTTCTCTCTCCACCAGTCTTCAAAATCCCTCCCCAATCCTCTGAACTAACCACCTTCCTTCTTAATTCACTGAGAAAATTGTTTCAATCATATTCCATAAATTGCCATCTTAATATCTCTTTACCTACCTGCATCTGTCATCATACACTTCGCCTCCCCCTTTGTTACCATACATGAGCTGTCTATTTTCCCAGCAAGGTTGGTCCCTCTACTTGTGCACTAGATCCTATACCTTCCCACCTACCTCTGGGAAACTGATCCTTCAAGTCTCGCATCTGTGTCCTGTATGATAAGCTGCCCTGTCTGCTGAATCATTTCCATCACCATCACACTTGTTGATAGACTGTTTTAGCTTCTAAAATGGGGAAAAAACCCAATTCTCCTTTGAACCCATGTTTTCCTCCAACTACCGTCTCGTTACTGTGCCCATCTAACAACAAATGGTCTTTAAAGCTTTGTCTATATTTGTATTCTCCAATTTTTACATTCTCATATTTTTTGAACTCACTCAGTTAGGTTTTGACATCTACCATTAACCAATGAAATAACTCATGATGGTCGTCAGTGACTTCTATGTTGCTTTAGCCAGTGGTCACTTCTCCGTCATCATCTTACTTGATTTCTCACACAGTTATATTCACTCCCTCTTCTTTGAAATACTTTCTTCACTTGGTCCTAGGACACTCCTCTATCTTACTTTATATCTTATTGTTTCTCAGTTCTCTTTGCTGGATCCTGGTAGGCTCGAATATCCAAAGTTTAGACCCAGAATGAGTGGTCAAACCTAGCAATCTTCTCTGTTCCCTCTATAAAGTCATTTCTTTATAAAAGATAAAGACTTTATGAAGTAATAATCTTCTCTCTATAACATCATTCAATCTCATGATTTTATATACCGTCATCTCACTTAAGACTCCCAAATATATCTCCCCAGCCTAGAACTGTCTTGATCTCTAGACTCAGAAGCCTATATGATATCTCCACTTACATGCATGGTAGACATAAGAACTAAACATAGACAGAACCAAAGTCCTGACAGTTTTTTTTTTTTTTTATATAAAAATCAACTGATCTCACAGTATTTCCCATCTCAGTAAATGCCAATCTTATCCTTTGAGTTGTTCAGGCTAAAAATCCTTAGTGAAACTTTTTTTTTTCACAGCCCACATCCAATCTATCAGCAAATTCTACCAGTTTGACCTTAATTTTCTCCCCACAGAACTCCATGGCCACTAACCTAATCCAAACAACCATAATTTCTCACTTGGATTTTAGTAGAAGTCCCATAAATGTTCTCCCTGCTTCTATTTTTATTTATTAAAAAAAATTTTTTTGGCCGTGCTGCATGTGAGTTCTTAATTCTCCCACCAGGGATCGAACCCAGGCCTGGCAGTGAAACCACCGAGTCCTAACCACTGGACTGCCATGGAATTCCCTCCTGCTTCTATTATTATTGCCACCCTTATGCCAATCTAGTCTCAGTACAGAAGCCAAAGTTTACTCTTAGAATGTAAATCAAAGATGTCACGTCGATGCCCAAAGCTCTCAATGATTCCATGTCACACTGAGTCACAGCCACGTTCATTCCGTGGCCGACATGGCCATCAGGCCCATCGCCACCTCCCCTGTCACCCTCCTACCTGGTTATGCTGACACAGGCACACCTTGCCTCTGTGTTTTTTCCTTGAACACTAAAATGTTCCCAACTCAGTGTCTTTATACTTGGCAGTCCCTCTGCCTTGATGGGTCTTCATGCCTCCTGTACATGGTTACATTGCAGAAATATTAATGTGCCTGATTGCAAGGTATTGGGAGAGACCAACCTACAGTATTACTTAAAAAGCTATATGCACTTAAGTAGCTTTCTAAAATACAAACTACTCAATTCTGAAACACATTTTGCTCTAAAAGGTTATAGACGGTATTGTGTTCCTGTATAATGATTATATACCCAACACCTTATATATTTTCCTTTATGGGAAATTTAAGGGTTTTTTCCCCAAAGGTAGGTTTTATTAAAGACTCTGTTTTTAATTTCTTAAGACTAATGATAGATCCTAACTTCTAGTAAGAAGCAATTCTCCTGGATTTTATCTAGATCCTTAACCACGACCCTCAGATAGTTATTATTGCCCTCATTTTCAGAAGACAAAACTGAGACCCAAAATTGTATAGCTAGTTCAGAATAACATAGATTAAAGGAACAAGCTAGAATTAAAAAACAAAGTAAAACTTGCTCCAAAGCTGATGTTCTTTTCATTGCTAAAAACTATTTTTGAAGCAATTATGGAAAATCTGTAATAAGTATCAACTTCTCAGTAGGTAAAATTTAGTCTAAAATCTGTTAATAATGCATTTTCAAAGAACTTAAGGCCATCATAGTTGGCAACAAGTATTTTTTTAAAATTGTGAATTTCTTGTGTGAACAATGTGAGGCCTTTGTTGGCAGGCACCAGTTTGTTTTTATGTCTGTACACCCAGCACCTAGGAGGGTTTTGGTAAAAATTTTGCCTGGATGGATGAAAGGCATTTACAGTGCGGAAATATATAACATAAAAGTTTATTGATTAAAATAAATCTTTTGTTTCAGTGTAAGCAATTAGTTTGCCTGTCACGTGACTCCTGGCCTTGTCTGAATTTGCATGTCATATTATCATGATCAGTAAAACAACTTCTGTAGTTAACATGCTTTATTTTGCTTATTCTTTTGAAAGGCTTCATGATTGATTTATTTATGGGCATATTCCATTTGTTAAAATAAATTCTACCCTGAAATTGAGTGATTAATTATGTTAGGTAAATATTTTTAAAGTTGAGTTTATCTTTATATGGACATTCTATATTTTAATTTCCTAGATGTGCCTATAAAAATTTTAGCATAATGCCATTCCTAGCAATTTGTTGTGATAAATTGAACCAAGATTAAATTCTGAATTACATTATTTTTCTATTTTTCAGATGAAAATAAATATGTGAAATTAGTGTCCTCAGCTCAAGTTTTACCTTGGTATCTATCTTAGAAATTCATTGTCCCACTTTACCTGCTCGTTTCCATTTCTCCTTATGAAACTCTCTGTGGCATTGAGAGCACTTGATTATAGATGTACAACAAGGCAAAGCACACCAACCATTCTTAAAATTCCTAGTTTTACCTTCAGAGAGGGTAATATTATAACAAGCAAATTAAACAGGCATGAAAAAGTAAGGAAAACAAGCTATGTCAAAGGAATAAATGGTAGCAATTGAAAATGAGCCACCTGTTTCTCATTAAGCAAACAAGCGATGTGGCATATAATTCAGTGGCTTAAAAATGTATCTTGCATCCCAGAACCTTTTTTAATCCTAGAATTTTAAGCTGCTGAAAATGATAGCAAGGGAACAATGTACCCTAACAGTCTCTTACAGGATCTCCAGTGTAGTGCAGAGGGATCCTCAAAAACAGAAGTTATTTATCACATGATTGTAGACAATGCTTCTATTTTAATCCTAGAGTTAACAGAAAAGGAAATCACTAGCAGCTGCAATTAAGGGAGGTCATGTCTTTTAGACCTCTGCTAGAGCAGTTGTTCTCAAAGTTGAGCATGCCTCAGAATCACAGGAAAGCTTTACTAATGCAAACATTGTTTGTTCCATCCCCAGATTTCTGGTTCAGCAGATCTGAGGTTGTGCCCCAGAATTTGCATTTGTAGCGTGTCTTCAAGGGGTGCTGATGCTGTTGGTCCAGGAATCATTGTCTGGGAACTGCTGTACTAGAGGATCACGCATAGGGAACACATAAAGGAGTTAAAGAGTTAAAAAAAACTATTACGAAGATTAAATAGATGTATATACTCATGTAACTGTGCCCTCTAAATATTTTCATATAGTTAGAAAACTTGATTTGGACCAAATTTTAAGTGGGAGGTGTAGCACCTGAGTAAATGGATGTCCAACCTTTATATCTAACAGTTCTATTCATAACTCTAGCTCATAGGGATTTTTATTATAAATACTCACACACCTATTTTTTTGGTAATTATTTAAAATACTGCTTTGCCAAAAACTACTGGCCTTTCTAAGCTGAAATCCTAGGATGTTGAGACAGCAAATAAGAATATAAAGCACATGAATATGGAGCACACATGCCCATATAAATCACATAGAAATTAACAACAACAGAAGTATCTGGTGGGGAGATTTGGAGATACAGTAAGAGGAAAAAGCAGCTGGTTGTCCATCATTAGACTCTGATATCCTTGAAAGCAAAAGCAGTGCTTCCTTATTCACATAGCACATGTCTTCTATTCCCTATGTAATAAAGAAATAACATTTAGTTTCTTCACAGAAAAAAAGTGCCATAGTATCCATATTTCCATGCAATAATTAAGTTATATATAATTCACCCTGTCTAGAATCTACTCTTCAAAAAACTAACTTAATTGTAAAATGGGCATCCAATTGCTGGTGGAATAATGGAAGGTAGTGGGCAGGACACAACTAATGTAGAAAAGTAGAGCATGTTCTTAGACAAGAAAGCTACTCTTGTTGCAAAAAATTAAATTAAGATTATCCTGCTGGCAACACACTACTTAATGTATTTTAACATAAATAGTCATTAATCTAAAGTAGGAAACTGATAGAATGATCTGTGAACAGAAGTTTAAGTAAAGAGCTATTTTCTGCAAAAATAATGAAGGTCTCATTTCAAAGACATGACCAGATCTTCACACCACGATAGTAATTCCTTGTCCAGTAAGGTTAGCAGAATTAAATTAAATATGAAACAGATGAAGCAATATTTGCCACATTAGATAATCTTTCATTAGGTATTCCTATTGTAGTTGGATGTCTGAAGTGAGAGATGCCTGCCAGTGTTTAAAGTCAACACCTTGATTTAGTGGATGAAATGTTGCCTGCTCTAAGTGTATCTCTTTATTTAAATCAGTCAGTGTTAGTTATACAGTAATTTCTTTAAGGCTTAAAACGTACCCGTTCGCTGTGCTAGGTGCTATGGGTGTTCCATATGAGAAATAAGAAATCATCTCCCCAAGCTCAAGGTAGGCGTCATCTAGGGCAGGGGTTGCCAAACTACTATAAACCAGAGTCCTAATTTGGCTCCCAGCCTGTTTTCATGCAACCCAAGACCTAACAGTGTTTTTACATTTTTAATGGCTCATCCAAAAATTTTTAAAAAGAACATACAACAGAAATAGTATGTGGACTGCAAAGTTTAAAATATTGTCTGTTGACCCTTGGCTTGAAAATTTTGTCAACATCTGGTCTAGAGATATGATTTTTTAAATTGAGGTATAGTTGATGTACAATTATTATATGTTTCAGGTGTACAATGTAGTGATTCACAATTTTTAAAGGTTATTCTCCATTTACAGTTATTATAAAATATTGGCTATTTTCCTTGTGTTGTACAATATATCCTTGTAGCTTATCTTATACATGGTGGTTTGTACCTCTTAATCCCCTACCACTATCTTGCCTGTACCCCTTCCCTCTCCCTACTGGTAACCATTAGTTTGTTCTCTATATCTGTGAGTGTACTTTTTTGTTAGAGTCACTAGTTTGTTTTATTTTTTTAGATTTCACATGTAAGTGATATCATACAGTATTTGTCTTTCTCTTTCTGACTTATTTCACCTAGAGTAATACCCTCCAAGTCCGTCCACGTTGCTGCAAATGGCAAACGTCATTCTTTTTTATAGCTGACTAGTATTCCATTGTGTGTGTGTGTGTGTGTGTGTGTGTGTGTGTGTGTGTGTGTATACACCACTTCTTCTTTATCCATTCATCTGTTGATGGACACTTAGGTTGCTTCCATATCTTGGCTATTGTAAATAATGCTGCTATGAACATGGGAGTGCATATATCTTTTCAAATTAGTGTTTTCATTTTTTTCAGATATATAGCCAGGAGTGGAATTGCTGGGTCGTATCGAGTTCTATTTTTAGTTTTTGGAGAAACCTCCATACTGTTTTCCACAGTGGCTGCACCAATTTACATTCCCACCAACAGTGCAAGAGGGTTCCCTTTTCTCCACAGCCTCCCCAACATTTGTTATTTGTGTTCTTTTTGATGATAGCCATTGACAGGTGTGAGGTGATACCTCACTGTGGTTTTAATTTGCATTTCTCTGATGATTAATGATGTTGAGCATCTTTTCATGTGCCTGTTGGCCATCTGTATGTCTTCTTTGGAGATAAGATTTTTAAATGATCCATTTTAAAGGTGATCTGTTGGCGTGTGAGGAGAAAACATTATAACTTTATGTGTACAGTTAACCCCTGAACAACACGGTTTGAACTGCACGGGCACACTTACGTGCAAATTTTTCTCAATAAACACACACTACAGTACTACAAGATCTGAGGGAAGACCCACGGATGTGGAGGCCCACCTGTGGGATTCTTTACGGTGTGGGCGTTGGCACCCCCAGCCCTCAGTTTTTCAAGGATTAACTGTATTACTTTGCCTGTATCGTACCAAATATATTTTGTACCGAATTCCATCTGCTTACTAAATGCACTCTATAGTACAAGAATTAATCATTAATAGCCTGTATTCTCTCTCTAACCGTGTCACTGCTGCTGCTGGTGCTATGTACGGATAGATCTAACACTCACCTCTGACAGTGCTCTCTCTCCAGTTCCTATTATTCAGTCTACCTGGAATGTCATCTCCTCATCACCACTTTTTAGAATTATACTCAATGTTAATACCTAGCTTATTCAGTATACATTTTCCTAGTTGCCTCTACGTAAAATAATCATTCCCTAAAAATTACGTGTTGTTATTTGCATGGCTAATTTTAAATATTTAATGCCTTATAGTGGTGTTACTTGAACAGGTATTATTATACATACACTTTTGCATTCTAAAAGTGCTTGGCACAATATCTTTTGTATAACAATTTTTAAAGAAATATTTTATTGATGAATCATTGGATGATGAAGGCAAAATACTGCATTGAAATATCCAGATAATTGTTTCATTTCACTATATCACTTGCTACAGGTACATACTGGATGGGTAAACATAAACCGAATAATTAAAGACTCAAAAATTAGAATGCATTGTGTGTTTAGAGACCGACAAAAAGTCTGTTAGAAAAACTGGTGATAACATTTACTTAACCTTATTGTGTCTTTGTCATGCACATATTTGTGTTTGTAGTGTTGAAATTTGCCCAATGTAAGACTTCCTCTGTGGTGGAATTTCTTTATTTAAGAGGCTAAATGAACAATGCTTTAAAAAAATTATTTTCCTTGAGAAATATAAAATTCTGTGTTAATACAAAATTGTAATAGTAAAGGGATAGATACTTATAAAATTAAACTCAAATTTTAATGTGGCAAAATCACACATTCAAATAATGGTTAATTCCATAACTGGAAAGATCTTTTAAAATCTCCTTTTGAAAATCAAAACAATTAGTAGTTGATTCTTTATCTGTTGCAGTAATGATACTGCAGCTGAATAGAATTTAAGATAAGCTTCAATAGCACTGCTGTAAATTTTAACAATTTAATTTTCCTTGAACGCCAATTGTGTTCTCTTCCCCACTATCTATACTTGCAACTTTACCCAATCTAAACCATTTCCTATTAATTCTAAGGTAGCTAAACTGATAACATGCCTCTAAAGGAAGCTATTTGCATTTCACAAGAAAGGAAATCAGTTTTCAGGATGTTTCTATATCATGACAGCAAGATTAGTTTGAAAATGAAAAATTCAATCAACCAGCTGTTTCATATACAAAATGCCAAACATCTGGTTCTCCTGACTTTTTTTTCTCACTGACTTGATTGAAACAGCAGGGTTGATTGTGTTGTGCAAATATAGCCTCAGAGCAGGAAAATTAAAGAGTAAAAAATCTTGACTTTATTGTAGACTTTTTTAAAATCCCAGATTCAGAGATTCTGAGGCTGTAGTGTCAGCTATTTGAACAGACTGTCTTGTATTGTTTTCATAGTTGACTCATTAAGATGTTTATAAAAGAACTCTGGAAACTGCAAGATAATTTTAATTACCATAGTTATTAGCGTTTCTGTTCCCCAGCGACCTTCAAAACATGCTTTTCCCAAGTCTGGACGTAAGAATTAAGGACTGCTTTGATCTTCGTTACAGTCACAGCTCCATATATAAACCAGTGTTGTGACTCAAGAGATGGCCATTGACTAGATAAATATTTGCACATTAGAGTGGATGGTGTAAGACCCTACCTCATTCTCCCACATGAATGTGAAATGTAATCTGAGGCCATCAAGTCAACTGAGTCGTAGTTATCCACATCTGCAGTAATATGCTGTTGCTGCCACCTGCAATGTGTTGCTTACACAGTTTCGCACACCACTTGAGAGAAGTTGGAAACCATTAAAATGATAATTGGTATATTCATAACAACAGTCAACAGACGGGCAGCTATCAACAGGAGGGCTGGAGTGGGATAATAGAGGGAAAAAAAACAGGAGAAGAATAAGAAAATATCAGAGGGAAATGAGAGGTAACAGGAGAATGGCCTCATACTAAAATCAAGACCATGCTTCAGTGGAAATGGCAGAGAGTTGCCCTATGTAAAAATCAGAGTCCATTCAAGCATTTTGTCTATGTAGTGAAGATTCTAAACAACTCTGCTTTTTCACAAGTCTTGTGTATGTGTGTGTATAATATTTATCTACTGAGCTTGCCCTAAAAGAGAAAAGCAAGGTTAAACTCATATAGCACTTAAAGACAGGACCTTCAGCAAGGTAGTATTTGTAATTACCAAATTTTTAGTTACTCTTTGCTAATCAAGATGGAGATGAAAAGTAAAACAAAAACAAACAAAAAAATAAAATAAAATATAGACACAAGTGAAAGAAAGAAAGTAAAAGAGAAATTTAATTACATGTGCCTTTTCAGTGCCTCCCATACTTCAGAATAAATTTCTTCTAGCTTTCCAGCTGTGAAGGCTGCCATTGTTCTCAGGGGGAGCTAATTATTCTAAGCTCGCCATCCTGGTGGGCTCTAATAAGCACAGCTCATTGCAGAACTTTAGCAGTGTGTGTCGAAGACTGTGTGAGGTTGATGCTAGGGGCATGCAGTACAAAGCTCTGTACTGGAGCTGCAGGAAACACACACACCATTACTAGGGAACCGCTGGAGTAGTACCGAGGCCTCAGGAATGGGAAGTTATGGTTTCATTAATGCTGAACCGTGGGAGTCAAAGAGCTAATGAAGGGGCTAAAGGGCTAATGATCCCACATCTCATAAACACTATTTACCATGTAGTCGTGAGCAGACTTCAGTGTTAGCAGGAGTCACATGGAGGGGACAGTGCTAGCCATCTGCTCACAGCACTAGCTGCCTTTTTTTCCTACTTGCTTAGTTACTATAAACAGTGAACTAAAAGGCAAAGAACAATGTGCTGGGAGGGATTTATAAAAAAGCAGTAAAGTAGATGCAACATAGAAAACTTTGCTTGTAATTTTGTAGTTAGAGCTTTGTGAAAGAGTGCTCATTTAATGATAGACAGTAATTTCTTAAACATTCACCTGTTGACTTTATTTCTCAAAAATGTGACCTTTTGATCAAGGATTAGGTCTTCATGGTATCTTAACTGTGAATATAGCTACAACAGTCAATAATAAAGGCATTTAAATGAATGTTACCGTTAAGGAGACTTTCAAGTCCCTCCAGTGAAACACAATGGTTATGAATTGACACATCCAAATTAATAGCCTATTATTTTACTATAAATTCCCAAACTGTTTTTATTGTGAACTTACATTTTGATTATTTTAGTTTTTGGGACAAAGTAAATATCAATGAGTATGGAGAAAATGTTAATTTTTTTGGTGCCACAGAATGAAAGCTTTCCAAGAAGAATTTCTGAATAATTAATTGTTTCTTTTTTTATAGTGACTCATGTTTCCCGCTTCCCTTATTCCCTCCCAGTGATTGTCAAAAAATAAACCTATTTGCAGACACATTTGCCTCCTTATAATGTAAAGTTTTAAAAAAATAAAGTTCTCTCTGTGTTACTCTGGCAGTAAGCAATAGAATTAAAAGAAGACTATTCAAAATTTATAACCAACATAACTTATGTCAAAATCCTGAAAATTTCTTTCAGATTACAAATTTTGCTACGCTTAGCTGTGGCTAGATGATTGCTACTTTAGTTGTACTGAAACATCCACGCTTCATGGGCAGATTCTTTGAAATTTTCCGCTGGCAGTTCCACAAGTGAGCTTTATAATGGCCTTATGGAAACAGCCTGGTTTTCAACACATCCCTGTCGCTTCAATTGAGCAAAGTTGGCCAGCTGTAACAAATAGCACAGCAGTTTTCTTTTCCAGGGTCCAATTCAAACCCATTTCATCTCACTTGGGAGGAAACTGCGATTTAGTCTTAGGATTTATGGCATGAAAGCAGATGTACTACTCAAAGTCCATGGAATTGACGACAACAAAAACATCCCTGCCATGTTTATAGAATAAAACTAACTCTTTATAAAAATGAAAGTAATTCTTTTATGGAATCTGGTAAAAAGGACAACCTCTGGCATAAAAGCAACAACAGAAAGAGCAAGAACAAACACAGACAGAAAAGTTGCTCTTTTAAGAAAATAAAAACAAATCCTTAATGGAATATGGAAAGAAGAAACACTTGTGTAAAACCAAGCAACCAGTAAACAGATTTTGGTCCTCTGATATTGAAATTCTATCAAAAGCATGATTGTGTCAGCCCACTGATATTGTAGAGGGCAAAGTATAATATACAATATCATGAAAAATTTTACTATACAACTGTATGCATATTTTCAGAAATGTCAGACTAAATCTATAGCTTTGAAATTCGTTGACATTTATTAAAATAGTCAATTGCTATTCATCTTTTAGAAGCTTTGTAAAACATGTAAGCATATATCTAACTTTAACTTTAGATAATAATCAGCTATTTATTTAATTATTTTTGGCTGCGTTGTGTCTTCGTTGCTGTGCGTGGGCTTTCTATAGTTGCCGCGGGTGGGGGCTACTCTTCCTTGCGGTGCGCAGGCTTCTCATTGCGGTGGCTTTTCTTGTTGTGGAGCACAGGCTGTAGAGCGCGTGGGCTTCAATAGTTGTGGCTCTCAGGCTCTAGAGCGCAGGCTCAGTAGTTGTGGCGCACGGGCTTAGTTGCTCTGCGGCATGTGGGATCCTCCCGGACCAGGGCTCGAACCCGTGTCCCCTGCGTTGGCAGGTGGATTCTTAACCACTGTGCCACCAGGGAAGCCCAATAATCAGCTATTTAGGTTGTTTTGATTTTTAACCAAATCAAAAGATTCAATGGATATATCGGAAAGGGAACTGAATTGGGCGTCAGATAAACTTAAATTCTAAGCAGTGACCTTGACCTTCATTTTCCCATCACTATTACTGTGACTTTGATAGTTTCCTTATTTACACAAATTGGATTAACAGTCTTTGGCAGTGTACATAGAATACATAAAAAACTAATAAAACCAATTAATATTTTGTTTGAAATACACATTTTTCAAAAATAAGTATTTTGAACAAATAGTTTTTTTAATTTTCACAATTCTAAGGAAAATATTTGAAGACCAGAAAGTCAGATGTGAGAGAATCCAGGGCAGAGTCCTCCTGTTCTTATTGCAAGGTTTTGCAGACGTTGTCTACCTTTGCTGGAAAACCCACCTGAGTCCAAATTCGAAGCTAACATACAGAAAAATAACTACTTGAATTTTTCCTAGGAGATTGCTGGGAGGGCCTTTCTCTCATGGCTGATACCAATGAGTATTCTGTTTTGCTGAAACCTGTGTGTCAGAATGGCTGAAACTTTGTGGTTTCCATTCCTGAAATCTTTGCTCCCTGTTCTTAGAGTAACTCTGTGTCCTAAAACCCTAGAAAACCACTCCCCTGCCTAATGCTTTCTTGGGCTGTCTTCTGTGCTGTGCATCAGCTAACAAGGAGAAATTCTGCGTTTCTGCTAATCTTCCGATTTAGTTCAGCGTGTTTTGAGGAGAAACCAAAGGAGGAGGCAGTGGTACAGGAGAAAAAGAGAAAGAAGTAGGATATAACCAGATTTTTTAAACATGTAAAATGTCTCATTGAAATTCTTAAATATTGTGTTTACTGTACCTTGGGATATTGGTAGATCTAAATATGAATCTGCAGATATTTATGATTTTTATAGGCGTGTTTGGAATGGTACCTGTATTTAGTTAGTTGGTACCACTTTGCCGACTCAGATTCAGTTTAAGTATCTTATACTATGTAAGGTTGTAAAACTGTCTGTAATGCATGACTGGACTTCAGTTTTCTCATCTGTAAGATGGAAATAAATATTAGCTACTCCACAGTGTGAAAATTAAAAATGAAAATATAGAAAACCTAGCATTGATCCTGGTCCATGACAAGATGTTCCTTTCCCCCATTTTTGTCTTTTTAACATAAATATGTGAATTTTTGAATTTTCTAATTTTCATGGTTAGAGCTATGAGAGATTGTGTTATTTACAGTAGTTCACTCTTTGTATGCAAAGTATATTAAGACAACATGGAAGAGCTGCAGGGCTTGGACATGTAATGAGTAAGACATAATACTTTGTATCAGCCACTGAGATGCTGGGGGTGTTCATCACTGCAGTCTAACCTGGCCCGTTCTGACTGATACAATCATGGCACTCTATTATGCTCCCTAGTGACTTTTAGAACTTTGAAAAAGGAAAATTTCTACTATTAATAAGGTGCTTAATATGACCTAATAATGACTGAATATCTACCATGTGCTGGCTACTGTTCTAAATGCTTTATTTGCTGAAAAATTTTCCCCTTTTGCCAGGCATCTGACTGGGAATAATTTAGCTATGAGTTAATTGAATAAGAACTTAAAGGAGCAAATATTTGGATTTTTAAGTATTAATTCTATTGGGGGATATAATGGGAAAGTGTTTGTGTTTAAATCTGGGTCATCCTTTCTGTTTAGTTTGAACTCATTGAACTCATTTTGATGAGTGTTATTAG
Source organism: Balaenoptera physalus (assembly GCF_965194825.1). Taxonomy (NCBI): domain Eukaryota; kingdom Metazoa; phylum Chordata; class Mammalia; order Artiodactyla; family Balaenopteridae; genus Balaenoptera; species Balaenoptera physalus. Next base: position 11,024,947 of record NC_138882.1, read on the forward strand.
ATAATCTGGCAGAGACAGAAGACATTTTCTTTTTCGGTCTAGGTTGCAGCGTGGCCTTAAAGTTAATATCCTGTTCTATTTCAGAGACTTACGAAAGCTAAAGCACAATAGCAATCCTCACCCCTCCCAGAAGAAAAAATAAAGGGACAATGACAGTTATAAAGGTCATCTTATAAGGTGGGCAGCCAGTGACTACTTGGGTTACCTACCAGCCTCTTCCTCTGAAGGGGATCAATGTATTGGTTGACCGGAAGTTTAACTATTAAGGCCAGTGGATTACAAGAGAATTAAAAACTGTATTTATTTGCAGGGGGATAGGTACTTTCTCTTCTCACACTTGTAAAAGAATAGTGCTGTTTGGCAAAAGGATCATGAAGAACATCTTTCAGCCACATATCACTAGAGGGTGGCATTGCTTTGTTGAGAGACAATGTCCATCTATGGTGATGAGAAACAACCAGCATGGACATCCTCCAGGGTTTCCATCTGGGTGCCATGAAGAATAATGTTGACACTAGAGAGACAGAAGTGTGGCAAGAGGGTGGTAGGTTCATTTGAAAGTGAGGAGAGGAGCAAATATAGTTAAACTTCAGACCTGCATATGTTTGAGATCTCTTTGGCACACTGATGGATGCATTCAGCAGTACTGGGGGTTAGATGTTGGGCAAGTATGCAACATCTCATTTCAAAATCCTGATGGAAAGTGTTATATAGAGTATAGCATAAAAGACAATTAGGGAAGGCTTGTCACTTTCTCCTCCTTTCTTTTAATATTTAAGAGTATGTTTTCACAAACATGGTTAGTAAAACTGAATATATGACATCCCCCCTCAAAAGAAACAAATTCTTATTTACATGGAGCTTACACTCTGAGAAGAGAGAGATAATAAACAAATAAACAAAAAATAATTAGTGGTGGTGATTATTATGAAGAAAAAATGGGCACTTAAAAGGGATAGAAAGAGGTGAAGAATGGTATTTTATGTAGAGATTCAAAGAAGGCCGCTGTGCTGAAGAAAATGTTGAGCAGAGTTTGGAAGGAAGTGAGGGAGTTTTGTGGGTACCTGGGGGAAAATATTCTATGAGGTTAGTGATGGTAAGAACACAGGTCTTGAGGTGAGAATTACTGATAAATATTCCTTTAAGGCAACCGAAAATAAGGATTTGGAACTTGAAAGGGTAAATGAAGGGCAACATGTAGATTTAGCATCAGGACACCCTTAAAAAGTGTATTGTTAATTCAGGTTAATTGTTAAACACACTGTTCATTGGCTGTATGAGAGTCATCAATTTGTATTGATGAGTACAAAAATAAATAAGACTGAATTGATAGTCTGATTATGGGAGATCCCAAATAGGTAAATGTTATTATCTATAATACAAAGTATAAATCAGGATGATAGGTATACGCACAGACACTTTGAGACGATTGAGGAACTCTGACTGGGGCAGGCATGGTCAGGGGAGGCATCCTGGTAGAACTCTTAAAAGGATGAGTAGGGACGGAGTTGATGAAGTCTAGGAGATAAGAGGAGAGTGTCAGGGTATTTGCACAAATCTAATCTCAACTTAATTCTACCATAGGGTTAACTATAAAACAAAGAATGGCATGAAGTGATGCTTCATGGAATAGATGCTATCCGGATGGTGAGCGTCCTTGTAGTTAGAAAATAGCTATTTCACCCAGCAGGTAAATAGGGAGCCTCTCAGAAGTTTTAAACAAGTTTTACTCCATCTGATCTGCAGTTTTAAAAGAGCACTGGCAGCTACATGGAATATGGTTTTAAAAAAACTAGACTGGAGTGAAAGGGATTAGTGACAAAGCCATTATGGGACTGTGGGCTCGAAGTTATGGGGACATTTATTTGTGCATTCACAGTAGAGCCAGAAAGAAGGAAACCGTTATCTTAAACAGAGATAATAAATAAAATTATCTTAAACAGAGAGATAACAGGAACAAGTTCCTGTTCAGGGAACTGATGCACATGACACCAAAGAAAGAGTGTTTAAAAATGCATTTTACCAAGAGGAATGAAGCCTTCACCCATGGCCAAGAGATGGGTCTAGTCAGCGTGGCCACGAGGAGGAGAGCTGATGTGCTGGACAAATTACTTCCGCTACTTACTTTACAGGGCCTCCGCCTTTTCTCAATTCTGAAAGCTCCCTATTTCTTTCCAGGACTTCTTAATTTTGCATAAAACAGCCAGAATTTATCTCTGTTGCTTACAATCAAAAACTCTGACTTTCTGAAGCAAATCTTACAGGAAGTTTAAGGGAAAGAGAGATGATGATAACATACCGAAAGTAGAGTGGTGGGACATTTTATTTTTATTTTTAATTATGACTGGAAATCATGTTCTCATAGAACAGAGGATACTGAAGAGTTGTACTCCCTGTGGTGATGCAGTGGAGTGTGTGGAAAGCACTGGTAGAAGAATTAAGCCTTCAGTGGAGAAGGATTTGTAGCATTGACATTTTGGACTGGAGAACAGGAGATAACTGTAGGCTCTGATGGCTAATACTTCGATTTTCTGGTCTGGGCAATGAGGAAGATCAGGTGGACATTCTCATCTTCTGTGAGAGGAGGTGAGAGATAGGGTTTGGCTTGAGGAATGATGGAAATACAGTTTTAAAAAGACTGGAGAATCAACAAGGGAGATACTAAAGAAAAGTAGCCAGATTGCTCAAGAACGTTGAGAGCCTGCAAAAGTTACAAACAGAGACTTGATTTTGGCCCCAGTGCACATAAGTTGTGTCTTTCTTTAACTTTATAGACATATAACAGTATGTGGATAAAGATAAGCTTTAAGAACTGGCATCTGGGTTTCTTCTGTATAACTTTATTTTCTACTCATTTAAAAATATTTACTTAAAAATGGATTTAAATTTTTTTTGCAATGTCTATGACAAGGTTATAGGTATGTTAATTACCTACCTTTCCCTATAATTCTAAATGTTAAATTACTTTTATCTACCACAAAATCCAAATAGTAATTCTTAAAGCAGATTATGTTAACTGCTGTATTAGAGATTCTCTTGGGATTTCAGTCTGGGCATTGCTGTTTACTAGTGTTTTTGTCTTTTAATTTGGAGTAACGTAGCTTCCCCCCCTCTTAAAATTAAGGGAGAAACTCTAAAATTTCTCAAATCCTGTAGCAGTCTATCTCTTGATAAACTATTTTAGTATAGAGATTTATTTATTCATTTTTTTAAACAGTGATTAGTGTTTATTCTGATAATGAATGTTTCCTTAAACTAATTTATACCTAGCAGGATACATTATCTAAATTTATTCCATGCAAAATGTAAGCAAATAGAGATTTTGCTGCATAATGAAATAAGCAATGCCTGAGGGCTTGAGTTTAGTAATTTATTCTACCATTGAATCACTATTAAGGCATTTTTCTGCTTGTGGTAAATTTCCTAATCCATAAAATGGAGTAATAAGTCTGATTTGCCTTGGGGTTTTTCTGAATAACTGCTAAGAAAACTTTATAAAACAATTTTAAATTATAATGTTGACTATCAAGTGGAAGGTGTTTAGAAGCTAAATTAACTAAAATCTTTAATAATCCATAACATAAACACTTGGTATTTAGGAAAAAAATATAACTAATATTTTTTCTTTTTAGTGTTTAGTGTCATCAATTTATTGAGCTATTTGGAATTAATGACTTAAGATATTAGACCAAATATTTAATATTTTGAAGTAAGAAATATAAATTCCCCCTCTCCCATTGCAAGAATCATTTCAGTTTAATAAATATGCTTAAAAATAAGGATATTGGTCTTTTAAGGCCTGACTCAAGCTAAACCTAAAGATTCAGAAAAAAATCAATAATGTTTGTGAAGCATTAAGACATAGAGCATTACAATTTAATGGCTTTTAGGGGAAAATGTGGTATGACACATTACTACTTGATTGTAAATATTTCCAAACAAGCTTTAAAGTGGGTTTTAAAAGACAATTTCACAAGTAAGTTTAAAACTTGTTTAAAATCAATCTCATTCTTAAATGTTAAAATATCTAGGTTTCTGGAAAAGAAATTTTAACTCCCTGTGTTTGATTCTTGAGGAGTACAAGTATTATCCACAAACAAGTTTTAACCATAGATTTGGATACATTTGGACATAATTAAAGTTTTTATTTTGGAGTTATTCTATTATACTACCTAATATTTAGATAATTAGTTATTTCAAAATATTAGAACACTTACAAGTTTAGTATCAGAGTAAAAAACCCGTGTTAAAATAAGGTTTATTGAGATAATATTTACAGACATGCAATATTCAACCTTTTTACACATTATACACAGTCTGATAAATGCCTGCAGTCATGTAACCATGACAGCAGTCAGTGCACAGAGTAATCTTCCCCAAAAGTTCTCTAAGGCCCCTTTGTCATCAATCCCATTCTTACCTTCTTGGCATTCAGCTACTAGAAGCCACTGATTTGTTCTCTATCCCTAAAATATTGCCTTTTCTGGAATTTCATATGAATGAATTATCTGAGTTTCTGAACTGTATCATTTTCCTTCTCGTTGAAGAACTTCTTTTAATATTCCTTGTAAGGCAGGGCTACTGGTGACAAATCTGTAGAGCTTTTGTTTGTCTGATAAATTCTTTATTTCTTCATTTTTGAAGGTTATTTTTACTAGATACAGAATTCTAGGTTGGTGAGATTTTTTTCATTCAACACATTAAATATTTCACTCCACTTTATTCCTGCTTGCATGGTTTCTGATGAGAAGTCTGATGTAATTCTTAGTTTTGTTTCCCTGTAAGTGTTTTCCCCCCTGCCATGCCCCCCTCACTAATGGCTTCTTTCAAGCCATTAGTGGCTTCCCTCTGGCTTCTTTCAAGATTCTTTGTCTTCTAAATAGACATTTCTCCAAAGAAGATACGCAGATTGCCAACAAACACATGAAAGGATGCTCAACATCACTAATCATTACAGAAATGCAAATCAAAACTACAATGAGGTATCACCTCACACTGGTCAGAATAGCCGTCATCAAAAAATCTACAAACAATTTTAAATGCTGGAGAGGGTGTAGAGAAAAGGGAACCCTCTTGCACTGTTGGTGGGAGTGTAAATTGATACAGCCACTATGGAGAACAGTATGGAGATTCCTTAAAAAACTAAAAATAGAACTACCATATGACCGAGCAATCCCACTACTGGGCATATACCCTGAGAAAACCATAATTCAAAAAGAGTCATGTACCACGACGTTCATTGCAGCACTATTTACAATAGCCAGGACATGGAAGCAACCTAGGTGTCCATCGACAGATGAATGGATAAAGAAGCTGTGGCACATATACACAATGGAATATTACTCAGCCCTAAAAAGAAACGAAATTGAGCTATTTGTAGTGAGGTGGATGGACCTAGAGCTTGTCATACAGTGAAGTAAGTCAGCAAGAGAAATAAATACCGTATGCTAACACGTATATATGGAATCTAAAAAAAAAAAAGGTTCTGAAGAACGTAAGGGCAGGGCAGGAATAAAGATGCAGATGTAGAGAATGGACCTGAGGACATGGGGAGGGGGAAGGGTAAGCTGGGATGAAGTGAGAGAGTAGCATTGACATATCTACACTACCAAATATAAAATAGATAGCTAGTGGGAAGCAGCTGCATAGCACAGGGAGATCAGCTTGGTGCTTTGTGACCACATAGAGGGGTGGGATAGGGAGGGTGGGAGGGGGAGACGCAAGAGGGAGGAGATATGGGGATATAAGTATATGTATAGCTGATTCCCTTTGTTATACAGGCAGAAGCTAACACACCATTGTAAAGCAATTATACTCCAATAAAGATGCTAAAAAAAAATCTAAAGGAAAAAAAATTCTTTGTCTTTAGTTTTCTGTAGTTTAAATATAATATGCCTACCTGTAGTTTTTTGGTGTTTATCCTGCTAGGTGTCCATTATTATTATTTTAAATTCTTGGCTATTATTACTTCAAATATTTCTTCTCCTTTTTTTTTTTCCTTTTGATATGTGCATTATGCGTATGTTACATCTTCTGTAATTGTCTCACGGTTCTTGATATCCTGCTCCAGTTTTTCATTCCTTTTCCCTTTGCATTTCAAATTTGGAAGTTTCTAGTCACCTGTCTCTAAGCTGTGATTCTTCTCTTGGCCATGTCCAGTCTATTGATAAGCCCAATCAAAGGCATTCTTTTTTTTTTTTTTTTTTTTAACTTTTGGCCACACCCTGCGGCACGCGGGATCTTAGTTCCCTGACCAGGAATGGAACCCTCGCCCCCGGCAGTGGAAGCACAGTCTTAACCAGTGGACCACCAGGGAAGTCCCAAAGGCATTCTTCATGTATGTTACAATGTTTTTGATTTCTAATTTCCTTTTGATTCCCTCTTAGAGTTTCCATCTTCTCACTTATATTAACTATCTCTTCTTGAGTATCGTCTTATTTTTCATTAGATTCTTTAACATCTTAACCATAGTAATGTAAAATTCCCTATCTGGTAATTCCAAGATCTGTGTCATTTGTGAATCTGGTACCTATGCTTCCTTTGTCTCATAAGATGGTTTTTTTTCTTCTTCTAACGTGCTTTGTAATTTTTTTGTTGAAAAAAGAACATGATGTATTGTGTAGCAGGAATTGAGGAATTATAAATATGTCTTTGATCCACATACTTCTCTTCATCCTTCTTGCTGCAACTTTGGATCACATCTTAGTGTTCTCTGTTAAATCCAGTGCCTCCTTATGCATTTGCTCATACTTCAACCAGTACTGACTAAAAATGTATGTCTGATTTACACTCTGATTAAAACCAGTAAATGTGGACTTTCGCTTATTGTTGAGATGTAGAAAGTTGCAAAAGATTATCACGCCCACTCTATACAAGAGAAGAAGCTGGGTAAAAAGAAGGAAGGAACGAAGGAAGGAAGGGAGGGAGGGAAAATCATAGTTTTAAAAAATATATTAGATTTAGAAACTTAAAATAACAAAATTCTAGTAATTAACAAGACTTCTCAGAAGAGAAGAGATCTGTAACTGCTTTCATCCTGGCAGAATGGGAGAATAGGAGCAAACACCCTAGATGGAGTTAAGCAGAAACTAACAGTAATTTTAATAAGCTTTTACAGATGCCCATGGCCTTGTATGATGCATTAGAACACCAAAGACCTCCACCCTCAGAGTCAGTCTGCAGTGCTTGCTATCAACACTTTACCACAGGCCTTTGCTGAGTGGAGAGGGATAGTAAATCCAGAAGCTGGAGTTAGTTCAGGAGAAATGAAAGAACTCCCTTCATGGCGCTCTGGGCCTCCAGCAAGTGCACTGCAGTGGCCCTCCATAGTCTGCGAGTAGGTTTGTGGTACAGGGAAATGGGGAGCATGGAGAAATCCCCAACAACCCAAAGACCTGCAGTCACACTATAAAGAAAAGAAAATGTCCCACAGATTGGAAAGCTACAGTAGGCTGAAAAACAAGGAATTGCTGCAGTCTTCCTTATATTAGAATTCCAGATTCCTTAAGGGAAAATCTTGATCCCATCTTCAAAGTATTTGAAACCTTTAGTGTCCTTGTAGTCTTACAAAAGTTGCAACAAAGTCAAGATCCACTTCAAATACTGGATTGATTCAGCTCCCACATGAGCAGCCTGAGGGAAGAAAGAACATGTCTTCTTGAGTGGGTAAATACTATTTTTATTAATCTGTACCAGGGATCAATAAACTATGGCTTGTGTGCAAAATTTTAGTATCGCCTGTTGGCTAAGAAGTGTTTTTACATAATTATATATTAAAAAAATGTTTTATGAGACCTGAAAAATAAAATTCAAATCTGTGTCTAGAAAGAGTTATTCAGATCTAGCCACTCATTCATTTGCATACTATCTGTGGTTGTTTTTGGGCTATAATAGTAAAGTTAATTAGTACAATAATATAGAAACTACATGACCTGTAAAGCCTATTTACTATTTGATGCTTTACAGAAAAAGTTTCCCAGCCACTGGTCTATACTCTGTTAAAATATTATGTCTGGTATAAAATTTTAAAATATTATAGGATATGCTGGGAATCAGGACATGTGACACTTGATAAAGATGGGAAATGATAAATAAAAGTGTATCAGGAGACCAAGAAAAGCTCCAGAAAGTCCAGATGCTGTTTCTTTTTTTTCCCCCTCTGAGACAGAGACCTTGAAAAAAACTCTGACCTAGTTGAAAAAGTGGGCAGCCGTTAGCACATAGGAAATTTCATTAGAGAGAGATGGAAATTATTAAAAAAAACAGAAGGAAATGCTAAAAGTGAAAAATACAATATCAGAAATGAAGAATTCACTGGATACACTAAAAGCAATCTCAAAAGAATCAATGAATGTGATGAAAGGTCAGTAGAAATGATCCAAATTGAATCACAGATAGGAAAAAAAAAATGAAATGAAATGAAAGAGCATTTGGCACCTGTAGGATAATATCAACTAGTCTTAGTAAGAGTAATTGGAGTCCCAAAAGGAGAGGAGGCAGTGAGTGAGGTAGGAAAAAATTATCTGAAGTGATACTGGCTAAGAATTTTTGAAAACTGGTGAAAACTTCAACTTACTCATCCAGGAAACTCAATGAAACCTGAAGCAGGATAAATGCAAAAAAAAAAAAATTACATCTGAACACATCATGTTTAAACAGCTGAAAACAAACAAACAAAAACCCATTAAAAGTAACCAGAAAAAATAGGCATGTGACATACCATAGAACAGTTATAAGAGCAGTGGATGACTTCTCAGCAGAAATGAAGGAGGCCAGATACAAGGGAAAAGAGTTTTAATGTGTTAAATGGACAGAAAACTCTGTCACTATAGAAGTCTGCATCCAGTTAGATTAGCAACCAACAGAAGCAACGGAAGAGCCATTTCTCTCTGCGTTTGCTTCTACCAGTGCCTCCCATTCACAGCCCAAAGGCCGCTGGCCAGAGAGCTTTGGAAATATGGTTTTGGGATACCAGCCTCCCTAAAACAAAACAGATCACAGAGGAGCAGAAATGAGTCCTGAGAGAACATAGGCAAATAGCTGGAGTTGTTACCAGTCGGGGCCAGCTGAATGAGGAATGATCCATTTACTTACTTTCTTAATGGGTTTTGCTCAGTGTCTAGTAGCTGACAGCCAAATGATGCTTTGTTTTATTGTGCTGTCACCTTCCTGTTTTCTGTTTAAGACTTTCTGTTTTTGGAGGAGGTGCCTTGCTGCAGTTTCTAGTAGTTGCATGGATATCTGTCGAGTATGTCTTACCTCACCTCCAGACTGGGTTCGGCAGGCTTGCAGGCAGTCGTAGAGGTCATGGGGATCAAAATCCACTTACTCGGAGGGTTGTCTGCCAACGGAGTGAGATCATCATAGAAATATTTCATGAATGCAGGCAAAGTTCATTTATTTTAGCTAATACTAGGCTAAATACAAATTCATAAGCAGTGTAGATAATTATACTTTAATCATAGATGGGACATTAGGACATAAATTTCATTCAAGGCTATTGAAATAAATTGCTTTGTTTTTGAAAAAAAGGAGCGGACCAAACCCTCTTGATATTAACCGTATTTGTTGCAAGCTCCAGATATATTTATTCCTTTTATTTTCCTAATTAAACTACTTGCTATGTCAAAAGTTGACAGCTAAGATTTAAGAGTAGAAATCACCGGTCTGTACTATTAAGAGGAATGCCAGAAGGAGGATAAGAGGGAAAAGTCGACAAATCGAAGAAAAGTTGTATGGAATAACCCTGACTCATTTACAGGCTGCCTTACGTTCAATGAACTTATGTAATTTTTTTTCCTTAAGAAAAGTGGCCATCAAAGTTTAGGATTTAAAGGTTGAAAAACTGACCTGGCAGTTTCAAACTCTGAATTTAAAGTGATACCTATGTAATAGCAATTTGAGCAGGTGTTACAACTGACAAATGTTACAGGTACCTGCCAGATGTAATATTTTAACTCTGTGATCAACAGATTCTTAAAGTTACATAATTGTTATTTTGAAAGCCATTCTTACTGGAAGCATTTTTTTGAGGTTACATAAGGAAATTTGTACTAGGTCCAATTTTTAAAACTTTGCATAGGTTTAATAAGGTAAACTTACACAAGTAACCATTTAGTGACATGTAAGGTAATAATAATGATCACTGTCTTATAAATCAATAGAATGAAACTTACAAAGATTATTGAGCTTTACTTGAACCCATAATCTATATGTAGCTGATTTGGATTCAATTATAGATTATGTAAAATATGAAGAAAAATGTCAGAATTAGATATTAAGAAATGAATTTCACTTAAAAACTGAGCTGATTTCCACTTTTACTATTTAGATTAGGCATATCTTAAAATAAAAGGAGAATTTAACAGAACACAGGGAAAGAAGATGGAATATATTCAGCTCTTTATCTGTCATATTCCAGGTTTGACCTTAGGAGATGCTTTTGATTTCAAAACTGATGATAATAAAACTGTCGTACTTACCCAAGAGGATTGTTTTGAAGATCAAATTTTATATTAGATGGAAAAATATAAAGAGAACTGTAATTACTTAAAGAGAATTCATTTTTTTATTTTAGGTATTAGCACAAATATTTTAAAAAATTATTCTTAGTGACTTAGACAAAATTTTGAGCTTAAAAAAGGTGAATTTTTGTTTCTTCCCAATAATTAGAAATAATTTGATTGAAAGAAAATATTTCTGTATGCTTGGCTCTGTTGTTGAGACAAACACTCTATGTTCCTGGTTACAAAATAGGCACCTATATTAGATATATTTAATGACCATTAATTTAATTAAGTTATGCTATATTTAAACATATCAGTCACACAAAATGTTAAGCAAAGTTGTATATTTATTATTGACTAATTCACATAATCTTTGAAATAAACTAGATTATTGTGGTTTACATGTCTGAATATTATTTAGCTACTGAGCGTTTTTAAAAATTAAATCATTTGTTATTTTGCCAAGCTCAGTGGTTTGCTTACTAGGGTTTGTAGTCTGATTTTCTTTTGTAAAAGAAGTTACTAATATTTACATGTGGGAAAAATAAAAGGATGTTAGTAACTCTTCATTTTCATAAGTGGTAAGTTAACACTTTGAACTGATTACTTAATATCCTTAAAAATAAAGTAGACAAATCAGGTAGTCATTATTTAGCAACAGAATAGGAACACATGAATCATGTATTTGATATGAAAAGGAGGGCTGAATTCCAAATTTAAACAAAATGCAGTACTTTAGCTTTATATCTCTGTGAAATTTGAAAATTGAGAAGAAACAAATATGTTATTCAGCAGGTATGTTTCAGTATATCTGATATCTTTAGTGCTTTGTAAAATATTGACATACTCTCACACTGACCCCGTGAGGGCTTCCCTCTTCCCGACTTTGGACCACCCTAGTCATGCAGTTTTTCCTGTGAGCTCCCTAGGATCTTTCCACCATCAAACATTAAAGAATTGAGACCTTTCCCAGCAGTGGTTCTCCAAGACTCTTCCTCCAGGCCAGCCAGCATTTGTTTTGACTGATTATGGCTTATTAAAAATTGTGAAGAGTGTGATATATCATCCTGTACATAAGGACTATTAAGACAGATGATTTTGTAAAAGTACATTTACAGGCATCCTTCTGTTGTCCTCACAATCAAGTTGAACTAAAACAACTTGAAATAAAGAACAAAACTTTAATTACTAAAGTAAGGGGAAGACTCCTATTTTCTGAGAAACTTAATCCATAGTCTCCCCCACTTCTAGTTGTACCACACATCTTTATTTTATTTTTATTTTTGTCAAAATAAGTCTTGGTTCATTTTACTACCAAGTGGATGCAAAAACTAAAGCAATTTATTAGACAAAATGTTGACAAAGTTATCATTTTTATTATATTTAAATTTCAAAATTCTATAACAATGTATGTGACAAAACTAGTTTTGATTAAACACAAATAAGTTAAAAGTTAAAACATAAGAAATTAATAAAAAATTGATAAGCCACATTAAAAACTAGCAAAATACTTGCATCAGATATGAGAAAAATCCTACTCCCAACATAAAAGAATTTATAAAAATAAAAAATATTAAAACTGAAAAAAGGCAAAGATATTAAGCATTTATATTAAAAAATAAAAATATATATGATAAATTCATGGAAAGTTACTCAACTTCGTTAGTAATCAAAAGCATGCCTAACAAAATTAACACACAGTTTGTATGTTATAAATTGGCAAGTAATGCAAGTACTTAAGGACTTTAAATAGCCAAATTTCGAAAAGAAAGTTCAGATAGATTCTAGGTACTGTCGCTGGGGTGCAAATTAATCCATATATTCTGGTAGCCATTGCAGGTGAATGTGCACCTTAAGTATTAGTAGTTAGTTTTGATGAAACCAAAGAACTTCTAGGAACTTAGAATGATTATATACACAATATATCATATACATGGAGTTTAGTTATCACAGCTGCAGTTTATAGCTGTTAAAATGGTTATGGCACTCTATATTTAATGATTTGGAAAGATGCCTGTTATATATGTTGAATGAAAATACCTCATGCGAAGTATGTTCTCATTTTGTAAATACACATACCCAGTGAAAATCTTCCTACTATATAGTAATGTGATTTAGGATGATGTTTACTTTCTTTGTTATATTTCTCTGTATTGCTTGAATTTCTTTTCACATTATAATAGCTCACTTGTACAATGAAGAGAAAAGATTACTTTCAATAACAAAAACATATCGAGAAAACAAATTCCTGGATTTACAAGACGGATGAAATGATACTTTCTATCATATTTGAGCCAGTACTTCCAAATAAAGTGCCATGAAAAAATACGAATTATATGGTATTTCCTAGGAAAAAGTAATAACAGATTAAGCTTGTTAGAAAGATTCAGTATTTGAAATGGTAGAACTCCATTAGAAGTGTAAAGAGAAACTTTAATCAAAGGAAAATAAGTTGAAAGAATATTGTCAGTATCTGGGAATAACTCCTATATAATCTCAGGAGAATAATAAAAGTTCATACAGGAACTTGAAAACCAGGCAAAGAGCTTGGTAAATTGCTTAAAGTGAAGGGAATCAGATATTTTATTAGTTTTCTCAGTGGAAACAATTGCAGCTCAGGTTTGAATAGAAAGGCAAATCTCATTTGAAAAGAAAATCATAGATGTATATGTATATCTTGAGAAATATCTTTCTGTCTGGCTTTACCTCACATAGTAATAATGGCAACATACAGGCTTATGACCATTGTCATTTTCCTCTGGTTTTATCCTGCTGCAGTCAGGCTGGTCTTCCTTCTGGCCGTTGAGCATGTGGATTTTTCCCCAGTCCCAGTAGTACTGTTGCCTACCCAGGAGCACTCTTGGCAAAACCTGTATGTCTAGCTCCCTCACGTCTTTTGAGTGTCAACTAAAATCTGAACTGCTCAGAAAAGTTTTTCCTGACTCTTCTGTCTGCTCCTATTACCAACCCGTTCTCTCATTCACACTGCCTTGATTTTTTTTTCTTCATAGTATTTATCACCATCTTAAACTATCTTACTATTTAATATATTTAATTTTAATTTTCTCCTTGTGGTAAGACTTAAACTTCAGAAGACATCGAAACATACTGGTTTTCTATATTGTTGTATTTCTAGCACCTAAATGAGGGCTTGGTTAAATGAAAGGCATCAATACATATCACTTGAATGAATGGAGAATTAGACATTGTGAGATTCACTTGGAATTCAGTGGGCCAAAAACTGAACTGCTCAGGCAAAGGTCACGATCTGGGGAAGTGAGTGACTTACATATCCCCTTATCTTTGAAGAGTGTTGCAGTCAGATGGGGGAGACATTATATAAATCTCTAAAGCTTGTCTCGAGTTGTTTGATATCTGGATATCTTAGCCTCAGGAAATTCTTTCTTTATGAAGAAAATGTTTCTGTTAGGTGTGTTGTCTTTAAGTTAAAGAAACCTAGTCAAGGAATTAAGATAAAGAAAGGGCAAGGAGTTAAGATATACACAAAAGGACAATTGAGGATAGGGAAATAAAAACCAGAGGAGGGTGAGGGACAGTTCAGTTAAATTGGTGGGAAGTTACGTCAAGGTAGAGGGGTTGATGGAGGTGGAGTACTAGATGGGGGTAGCATGAAGGATGAGGGATGGTGCTCAGCGTGAGGTGCTTGCAATTGTGTTAAAGGAAGGTTTGTATTTATGATGATAAGACAGGGAATGAACAGAAGCTTGAGTAGTTGAGGCAGAGAGAAAGGCAAGTTTATTGGAGGAATGGGTTTCAAAAGATTGAGAAGCCAGAGTGTTGTAAGGATCATATAGAGAATATTTCAATGACCAAAAATTAAGATATGAGTAATGCCGGAGTGGCAGTGACCCGGGAGGTCAAACTTTCAAGCAACTTGAAAGGGGTGATGTGTGGGCCTGTAAATGATTGTAATGTAAAGGGACAGTGCTTCCTCATCTCCAGATACACTACTATGGGGAAAAAAACAGAAAAGATTCAAGGGAGATTCGAGTTGGAGATAAACTAAACATAAATGGAAAGTTCAGAGTAGAGTAAGGATAGACACTTTGCTGATAGATAACCATGAGTGATTTTCTGGACTTGGAAGCTAGTGAGATAAAGAGACACAATTAGGAGCCTGAACTCCATGGGGGTGGACTGCTGAAGGGGAAGGATGGGCACAGAGTTAGTGGTCTTTTGGAGTGGCCACCATTTATAGGATGATAGGCAACTATGAGATGTGTTTTGGGAATCTTGAGGCACATAATGGCAAGGTGGTGAAATATTAGATAGGAAGGAAGGATGTCAAGGGCCTCCTCTTTACAGTGGTCTATAGTGAAGTGGAAATTTTGCTCTAAGCAATTTGAACTTAAAATTTTTCTCAGATGCATCAAAATTGTGAAACAAAGGATACAAGCTAAGAAATATTTACGTATTGTAAAACCTCTTATTCCAATATTAAAGCACTCACTAAGTATATCATTACAATAAAAATTCAAATCATGATACAATCTGGATATAATGAATATACAAAGTATGCATGCATTTTATAAACGAGCACAAATATACTCATAATTCAAAGTGAAGTGCCATTTGAAACAGCAGCACAAATATGAAGTATATATGAATACATATATTTTAAATAGCTTTATTGAGAGATAGTTTAAAGATCATACCATTCACTCATTTAAAGGGTACAACTTAATGGCTTCTTTTACTTAGCATAATGGTTTCAAGGTTCTTTTACATTGTAACGTGTATCAGTACTTGATTCCTTTTTTTTTACTGCTGTGTAATAATTCATTATATAGATATGACATGTTATTTAACCATTCATAAGTTGATAGGCATTTGGGTTGTTTCTACAATTTGGTTATTATGAACAATGTTGCTGTGAACATTGGTATACAGATTTTCGTGTGAATATGTTTTCATTTCTCTTGGGTATAAACGTAGGAGGAGAATTGTTGTGTCCTATGGCTAACTCTGTGTTCAACCATTTGAGAAATTCCCACACTCTACCAAAGTTACTGAACTTTTCATGTGCTTATTATCATTTGTGTATCTTCTTTGCATAAATGCCTATTTAGATCCCTTGACAATTTTAATTTTTTTATTAATGACTCTTTATATATCCTAGATACAAGTCCCTTATCAGATACATGATTTACAACAATTTTCTCCCATTCTATGCATTATCTTTTCACTATCCTCATGGTATTTTTTAACACACAATAGTTTTAATTGTGCTGATGTCCTGTTTATTTTTTTGTTGTTGCTTGCACTTTTGGTACAGTGTCATTTTAAAGGTGTCATTTTATTTTGACCAAGGCTGGCTTAAGTTTTTTTTTTTTTTTAATTTGAATCTTTTAAATTTATTGTCACTCTCAGAAAGTTAGCAAATCTGGAGAGAGGTTCCCAAAGAATGTAATTTATTTGTCTTTTGAACCACATGGTGAGTGAAGTTTTCTCTTAACATGCTGATGAGGAAGGTTATTGGGAAATACAGAAACAATGATAAGACATATATTTAGAGCTTGTCCATCTTCAGTCTCAGGAACAATTATGTAACAGTCCAGTCTAGTCACTTGGCATTTTCCCAAATGCCTGTAGGGTAAATTCTACTTCTGGTACTTCTGGTATTATGAGAATATCCTTGCAATTGCTAGGCTGAAAGTAATTACAGAGGTATGAGTTTTTAATATTAATTATCAGACAATTGGAGCCTTATTTTAGGTATGACATTAGATGGTTCACAAATGAAATTTCCTTTATGAGGTAAGATTTAAGCCATTATTTTCCCCCTAAAGTTTGAGTGTTGAACTGAAGTTGAACTCAGTTTTAATTTAATGTCATATAACAGTGAGCTTCAAATAAAAGTGTTTGATTATAAAATTATTTTTATCTTAATTTGTAATTATAGAAATTCACTTTTCCCCAGTGATACTATCTTGGAACCGTATCAGGAAGTAGGTATAATCTAAAATCACTTACAGGAAAGAAAATATGAAATGACTGACTTCCCCCCATCAGTTCTGATCTCTGGTAACTAATCTGTATCCTACATTGACACACTATTTTATTTACACATTTTAAAAAGTGGTCAGTATTGACTTGTTTCATTATGGCAAATAAGGAAGATAGCATAATAAATTCTGAAGTAATTTTTTTCTCTAAATTGGAAAGGTGAAATTTAATCATTTTGTAAATCTGTAAGGCTAAATATATTTATTAGGATCAGTGTAACATACATTGAAACTGTTTTGAATGGCATGTGGCAAATGATTTTAGTTATATATCCTTTCTGGTCTATTGAAAGAGCATAAGAGATTTTATCCATTTCTTCCAATATTCCCTGTCTGATGTATTTGGTTCAATAAAGGTATTAGGCAAGCAGTAATTAGTGTATATGTTTTTGAGATTCTTTTACCATATAAAAAAGCTGTTGTGATGATAGTAATTTCTATTTACAAGGATTTTGTGAAATTTTATATATATTACATTATTATAATTATATATTTATTAACTATAAACTCAAAATTCCTAAATGCTGAAAGATTACATGTAATTACATATAGAGTTGGCAATAAACTTAAAAAATAATTTTACAGTTTTGAATAAATATTTTTCCTTTATTATATAAGGGGTTTAAAAAACCCAAATTATGTGTATATAATAATACAAGGGAAAATGTCAATAAAATTAAATATTATGGGTGTATATGTACATACACGCAAATATATATTTTCATGATGAGAAACGTGGGTTCTCAAAGAACAAAAAGAAAAATAAGTGAATCAGTGTTTAATGAAGAAACCAATTTTTGGAAATTGCTCTTGGAAACATAGTGATGTACATAGTTAGGTTAGAAAAACACTATCCATTTTAAGAGGTGGGTTTTATTTTTTGCTCAATTACTAAACAGTCTTGTTTAATTTTATGTTCATAAATCAAGTAACCAAATCTACCCAAGTTATATGACAATGAGGCAAGGTAATAAGTAATAATGTGGTAAGTAATTTCTTTATTGTGGAATTAAGTTCCTCTGTGTAAAAGTGCAGGTGTTTTTAAAGAATATCTTTCTCAACTTATGTATGTCTTACATTTGAAATAGCGGTAGACAGTATTCTGAAAGTTGTCATACAATGTCATCTTCACATTTTGTTTTGTATATACATGGTGTTGGTCTGTATGTGGCTTTGTGTATGTGGCGTGCAGGGAGGGGCTTGTTTGTTTGCCTTTATTTTTATTTAGAGCCGAAAGTCAGGGAGACACAGAAATGTCTTAGCCTGGAAATAAGAGTGAAATTAAATATTTATTAACTAATAAAGATGAAATAAGTGAAGAATAAATCAAGCTCACATACAGGAAAGATGAGTTGTAAAGAAGTTGGTAAAATATAAAAGAAGAACTCATATCTAAGTTCTCAGAAGTCATTTTTAAGTTGGAGATACTATCTACATCACTTGACTATGTTCTCTTTATCTATTGTCTTATATTAATGCAATTTTAATTTTGAAAACCAGAGAGACTTCCAGGGGTCTTAGAACCAAATAAATTGAGCATTGTTTTTATTAATATTTAAATTTAGAAACCATGAAAATTGCCAATAACTGTAAATTACATTATTGTTCATTTTAAGTACATGCCATTAATTTTTTAAATCTCCGGGAAATACATCATCAAATCAATTCTTCAGTTTAAGGCTCACCAATTGTGATAATAGATTGAAGGTCATTGTAACTCTTTCTTTATGTAGATGTCTTCAAACAACTTAATAATATACTAATTTTAATAGCAAGGGATATTATTGATAGGAAGAGAATATATGTGCTAATTTTAATATCTAAATTCTGTCAAAGCATTATTTTTGACATTTTGGATTGATGTCCAATGCCTCATGATTTGATTAACCAGTTAAAACAATAGTTACTTAATGGAAATAATAGAAAGCAGAAAACTTTTTTTTTAACATTTTTATTGGAGTATAATTGCTTTACAACGGTGTGTTAGTTTCTGCTTTATAACAAAGTGAATCAGCTATACATATACACATATCCCCATATCTCCTCCCTCCTGCGTCTCCCTCCCTCCCACCCTCCCTATCCCACCTAGGTGGTCACAAAGAAGCAAGCTGATCTCCCTGTGCTATGCGACTGCTTCCCACTAGCTAGCTATTTTACATTTGGTAGTGTATACAAGTCCATGCCACTCTCTCACTTTGTCCCAGCTTACCCTTCCCCCTCCCCGTGCCCTCAAGTCCATTCTCTAGCAGGTCGAAAGCAGAAAACTTTTAATAGAAAACAATTAACAGTTGAAATGTATAATTATTTAAAATATAGTAAGTCCCCTACATATGAACCTTCAAGTTGTGAACTTTCAAAGATGCGCACGTGTGTTCACATGTCCAGTCAACATAAGTTAGTTCACGTGTCTGGCGTACATTGTCACCTGTGTGCATCCTCTCAAGTGGTTGTGCTTTTGTTTAGTTTACTGTACAGTACTGTATAGAGTACAGTAGTACAGTATCTTTATTTCAAGCCCAGGATGTCTGGAAGCAAGCGTAAAAGCAGTGGTGATGTAACTGGTACTGCTAAGAAGCGCCAAGTGATGACAATGGAATTGGGGGCCCAGAGAAAGGAAGAGAAACAAGAGGAAGAAGAAGTAACTGAAAAACTGAAGAGATTCACGTTACAGGAAATGTCAAGGGGATTTTCTTTATTTGAGGAGGCACTGTTAGTTTTTGAGGCACAGGACACAAACGTAGAACAGTACACAAAGGTTGCAGCAGCCGTTCAGAATGCAATCCAGTGCTACCGTGTCATCTATGACGAGGAAAAAAGAGCTACTACCCAGACATCGCTGGATCGTTTTTTCAAGATGGTAGATAGAATTGAATCCAGCAGGGAACCAGAACCTGTGCCATCAACGTCAGGTGTGAGTGAAGTTGCAGCTTGCCCTCTGTCTCCCATTGCTGAGGATCCTTCACCTCTACCATCTCCCACCTCCTCTCCCTCCTCCGGTCAGTAACTCTCTTGCCTGTTCACTCAATGCCAGCCCCTGTATGCCAGCTGTTGTACTACTGTACTTTTCAAAGTACTGTACTGTAAGATTAAAAACGTTTTCTTTATTTTTTGTGTGTTTGTTTTTATGTATTATTTGTGTGAAAAGTATTATAAACCTATTGTGGTACAGTACTATATATATAGCCGATTGTGTTAGTTGGGTACCTAGGCTAACTTTGTTGGACTTATAAACAGATTGGACTTACGAATGCACTCTCGGAATGGAACTCATTCGTATGTAAGGGACTTACTGTATTAGCTTGATAGTTTTTTCAACAATAAAGATGAAGGTGGTATGTTTATAAAAATATAAACTATCCACTTCAGGAAAGAGTTCTACTTAGAGGAGGTAGAATGCCATTATTTAGCTCAAGATGTGACATATGCTAAATCATGTAAAATCACTAGCTCTCAGTACTGCCAACTATTTCACACATTTTTTTCAACAAATATCTTCATGTGTCAGTCACATAGTTTCATGAATAAAATGCTGTAAACATTTGTATCTGGCATGCTATGAAAACAACATAAATTTACCTCCCACTATTTTTAGTATACAACATAGCCAGTTACAGTGACTTAAATCTAGTGTTAATTCTGTACATCACTAAAGCAGTGAAGTTTTCAGTAAATTTAAGATGCGGAATATCAGCTGACATCCATTCTGTCGTTCATTGGCATTCTTGTCTTTTTAAGAGCCCTTTCAAGTATCACAAATATTCATCTAGAATCTCACAATACTGTTAGAACAGAGTTTACTTACAAAAGTAATTCAGAGGGAGCATTCCACTGTGAAATGCTATTCAGAAAATCTGTGTTCTTGTAAATTGCTATGCTGTTAGTCTTTCTTTACATTCATTTATCATTTGCCATAAGATATGTTTCTATAACTATGCTATTATAGTTACCTAGGATTAATTGCTTTTTTCTGTAAATCACTCTTTCACCATATTCATCATATACTTAGAACAAGGCGGTATGTTTGACTCATGGAAAGATGGCCACTGACTTCAAGTGGCATATGTTTCCATGTAGAAACAAAACTTGAAATTCACAAACATCTACACTAAAAGGAATTGTGTTTTAACTGCATAAATCAATAGGATGTGTCATGATAAGAAGGAAAGGTGGAAATTTAAGAAGGAAAGGAGGAAATTAATGCACACATGGTGTAATCAAACAGACACTGCATAGATTGGGAGGTAAATGCACTTCTCTTAGGAATGAGCATGTAAATAATTATTTTGTGATTAGATTCTTAGAGCAAGTCCATATTTTTCTATCTTTTGGTGAAGGTGGAGAAGACAAGAGGGAAAGGGAGAGTCAGTAGAGAAGCTACATTTATTCCACATACAGAAAATACTTTTTTTTCCCCCTCAAATGAATACATCTCATTGTTACATGATAAATGTAGAGGACACACAATATTTTAAAAAGTGTTAGAACAATTTTGTGAAGTTAACATTAAAGGGCATGGTTTGAAAGGGCATGGAATTAAATGATGAGTTAATGCAGCTTCATGAGAACAGATGGCGTGTGCAGTCAGTACAGGCTTTAATGGTAGCTAATAGCAGACTACCACAACTAGAGTTTAAGTTGTCAGAACCTTACAGGAAAAACAGCTGTTTTGTTGTTGCATAATCCCAGCCTATTATACATTTGGAAGAGCTATAGCTAATGGCTTTCTATTCATGTTCTCTCTCTGACATCCAAATAGGCCATTTTTTGCTTATGCAGCAAAGCACATAGATGGAATGAAGAAAAATATCATGAGTTGGTCGGCTTGCTCTTGTAACCAAAAAGTGTTTTCCTCTTAGATTTATTATAACTGTAAATTCTAAAGTAGTAAATGTTGGCAATATGCCCAGTTTTAAATATTGGTTGTTTATGTAAAGTTGGAAGTAAAAGATTTACATGTTTTATACTCTACATAATTGGTTCAAATAAATCATTATTTGAAGTAATTTTTGACAGTTTTTCACATTTTACTTTAGAAATATTTAGTCATTTCTATGTATCTCAATCCTGCTACATGCTACAGGATATATAAAACAATATATGTATTTTTAATATTATAATTTAATTGGAATATCAGTGTAATTATGTGTATAGATATTAGAAAATTTCCTAAGTACTGTATAAACATGTTTTACCGTTATCTTTAGAAATCAGTAGAGGCCAAATATAATATAGATGGCAATAAAATGACAGAATTGTGTATAAAGGCAGTAAATATGGGAGATCAGCAAGGGAGGAAATCATGAGCTGGAAGAGAATGCTCTAAAATGAAGACTTCAAGAGAGAAGATTTGGATGGGTTGAGAGGAAAGGAGAAGGTATCAATATTTATTGGGATGGAGAATCATTAACTGGAGGCAAAATGCACAAAGAACGCATGAACAAGCTCTGGAATCACATCGCCTTGGTTCAAATACCAGCTTAACAACATGTTGACAGTATGATATTAAAAAAAAAAAAAAAACTTAATTCCTCACAGTTGCTGTATATTCATCTGAAAAATTATTCTTGGTGTTGTTATTAAGCCATTATATGAACTGGCTCATTACCTAGATCTAGCTCTAGATAAATAAAACATTGTTCTTGCCTTCAGGGGGCTTATAATTAGAACAGAATTTGAGCCTGGGGAGGGTGTTGGTGGCAGGGCAGAGACAAGCTGTAAATGAATGTAACTGGAAATTCAAAACTGCTGTCCCTCTTCCCCTCCAGGGATAAAGGTAATCTTTTAAAAGAACTGCAGCACAAAAACGTTATTTTAAAGTTTCCCCAGAGTCCTATCATTTAGCCTCAGAATAAGGGGCTGAGTAATTCAATTCAACATTGAGAGGGAGAGAGAAAAAAGGAGAGAGGAGGGGGGAGGAGGGAGAAGTAGAGGGTCCTGTGAGGGCACCATGTCTGTGCATGCTCCCGCACGTGGTCCCTTCTAAATGGATGAGATGGGGTTGAGAAAAACAGCAGAGCAAGTGGCTGAATCCCAGGTTGTAGAAATGGCCTGAGATTTCTCCAATGTTTCATAAGATTAATACTGAATTTTTAGTTTGTGTTACTGATATGTAAGTAGTTTTATTTTTCTGAACATGTGTATTGTGCTTTTTAATCCTAGCATCATCCAGAGCCAAAGTTTTATAACCATTTCCAGGAAAAGTAAACTCTTCTTTTCCATGAGTTTGTCCGGTCTACATGCTGCCTCTCAGAATCCACATTCTTGAGTATAGATGGTGGTTACATTTTTTCCCTATGGGAATCTGAACTTGCTGCAAATGGCATTATTTCATTCTTTTTTTAATGGCTGAGTAGTATTCCATTGTGTGTATATACCACATCTTCTTTATCCATTTATCTATTGATGGACATTTAAGTTGCTTCCATGTCTTGGCTATTGTAAATAATGCTGCTATGAATATTGGGGTGCATGTATCTTTTCGAATTATAGTTTTCCCTGGATATATGCCCAGGAGTGGGATTGCTGGATCTATGGCAACTCTATTTTTAGTGTTTTGGGGAACCTCCATACTGTTTTCCATAGTGGCTGCACCAATTTACATTCCCACCAACACTGGAGAAGGGTTTCTTTTTCTCCACACCCTCTCCAGCATTTATTATTTGTAGACTTTCTGATGATGGCCATTCTTACTGGTGCAAGATGATACCTCATAGTTTTGTTTTGCATTTCTCTAATAATTAGCGATGTTGAGCATTTTTTCATGTGCCTGTTGGTCATCTGTCTGTCTTTTTTTGGAGAAATGTCTATTTAGATCTTCTACCCATTTTTTGACTAGGTTATTTGATTCTTTGATATTGAGCTGTATGAGCTGTTTGTATATTTTGGAAATTAAGCCCTTGTTAGTCACATCGTTTGCAAATGTTTTCTCCCATTCAGTAGGCTGTCTTTTCGTTTTAATGGTTTCCTTTGCTGTGCAAAAGGTTTTAAGTTTAATTAGGTCCCACTTGTCTATTTTTATTTTGATTAGTCTAGGAGATGGATCCAAAAAGGTCCTGCTGTGATTTATGTCAGAGTGTTTTGCCTGTGTTTTCCTCTAAGAGTTTTATAGTATTTGGTCTTATATTTAGGTCTTTAATCCATTTTGAGTTTATTTTTGTGTATGGTATTAGAGAATGTTCTGATTTCATTCTTTTACATGTAGCTGTCTGGTTTTCCCAGCACCACTTATTGAAAAGACTGTCTTTTCTCCATTGTATAGTCTTGCCTCCTTTGTCATAGATTCATTGACCATAGGTACATGGGTTTATTTCTGGGCTTTTTATCCTGTTGCATTGATCTCTATGTCTGTTTTTGTGCCAGTACTATACTGTCTTGATTACTGTAGCTTTGTAGTATAGTCTGAGGTCAGGGAGCCTGATTACTCCAGCTCTGTTTTACTTTCTCAAGGTTTCTTTGGCTATTTGGGGTCTTCTGTGTTTCCATACACATTTTAATTTTTTTTGTTGTTCTAGTTCTGTGAAAAATGCTATTGATTATTTCTGTTTATTGTTGAATGCCTAGTATTTCCAGACACTGCAATGAATACCGTAACATAACTCTGAAGAATATGGAAAGAAAATTGGGTAGCTCTTTGAATCCCAGCCAGAACACACACACACGCACTCTTATCTAACAACATTTTTTTTTTTTTCAGAGAAGGTACTTTTTACATTTCCTGAAAGGTTGTAAAATAACTGGAGTAATACCATAAATGAATTCTGGAAATATGTCATTGTGGGTGTGGGAAATACATTCTTTATTCAAAATTTCTACTATTCACAGGTAAGTAACAAGACTAAATCAATTGTAATCAATCTTGATAGAAAATATTATTTAAATTGAGGTAAAATTTCATTCATTCAGTAAAATATTCAGATCTCAAATCATACATCCATTTAATCAACACTTCAATCAAGATATAGCATATTTTTGTCATCTCAAATAGTATATAAAAACATGTTCCAGACAATATACATATTTCATAGGCAACCACTTTCTGATCTCTGTAACCATAGATGAGTTTTTCCTATTTTTGTACTTCATATAACGGTATCATGCAGTATGTACATTTTACAGCTGGCTTCTTTCATTCAAAATAATGTTTTTCAGATTCATTCATATTGTTGCATATGCTTGGTTCATTGTTTATATTTTTGGCTGAGTTGTATTCTGCTCTATGGGTATACCACAATTTGTTATGCATTCTCCTTTCAGCAATTTGAGTTGTTTCTAGTTTGAGACTATTAGAAATAATGTTGCTACAAATATTCTTGAACAATTCCTTTTGTGAAGAAATGTTTTATTTTTCTTAAGTAAATACCTAGGAGTGGAATTGATGAGTCATGGGGATATTGCATATTAACCATATAAGAAACCACTGAAAGTTTCCAAAATAGTTTTACTGTTTTACATTCCTACATGCTTGCCAATATTTAATGTTGACAGTCATTTTATCTTTATATATTATAACAACATTAATTGCTTCCACACTTTGATTTGATTTGCATTTCCCTGATTACTAATGATGTTAGCATATTCTCATGAGTTTATTGGCAATTTGTATATCTTTATTGTTGATGCTGGTAAGAATGTTTTTAAGTCTTGCCTAATTTTTTATTAGGTTGTTATTGATATGTAGAAATTATTCATGTATTCTAGATACAAGTCATTGTCAGATAGTATATAAATAGATGATAGAAAGAAAACATCTTCTCAAAGTCTCTGTTTTATTTTGTTTTCATTTGCTTTATGGTGTTGTGACAAACAAGTATTTAATTTTGATGAAGTAAAAATTATCTAATTTTTCCATTTATTATTTTTCTATTTTCTCTAAGAAAAATGTGCATACCCCAAAGTAAAAAATATAATTTATATATATTTTACATTTTTCTGTTTAGGTCCATGAATTATCCAAAATTAATTATTTGTGTATGCTCTCAGGTCAAGGATATTTTTCTCATGTGTTTGTCCTGTTACATTACCACTGTTCATTGAAAAAAAGCGCAACATTTTATATCCACCAATAAGTAGTCTTGTGGCTTTGTCAAAAATCAGTTGGGTCTGTTTCTCCACCCTACAATGTGTTCTACAGACCTTGGTCATTTTTGTTTCAAATCACTCTGATTATTGTAGCTTTATAGTAAGTTTTGAAATAGGGACACGTCCTTCAATTTGCTTCATTTTAAAGATTGTTTTGGCTATTCTTTGTGCTTAAGATGTCTGTATAAACTTCAAAATCAGCTTGTCAATTTTTTGAAAAAATGGGATTTTAAAGAATAAAGTGGAATTTATAGCTCAATCATAGGTAGAATCCAGGTCTTAAAAATATTCAGTCTTCTCACCCATGAACTAAATATATCTTTCCACTTCTTTATGTCTTTATTTTATACTTTTCTCAGTAAATCATTGTTGTTATTAGTTTAGAAGTATTAAACATCTTTGGTTAAATTTATTCTTATGTATTATTGTTGATTCTGTTGTAAATGGTGTTTTATTTTCCACTGTTTAAGTGCTAGAGTGTAACTGATATTTATGTTGTTGGAGATAAAGAATTTTCCTCTACCTTTTTCAGAGGTTCTTTTAGCTGGTCTGGTAATCAAATTGACATGAGACAGATTTACAGGAGAAAATCAAATTTTATTTTGTACATATGGGAATCCCACATACATGAGAGGTTCAAAGATAGAAAGGTAAAATTAGCTGTATATGCCATTCTGAGCTAAGGGATGGGTTGGGACCTGGGGCTCTTAGGGACAGGAGGGTAATTCATAGGATAGTAAGAAGAAGAACAGATGTTGGGTTATTAGAAATTTGCACTTCTTAGATAAAATTTATCTTGGGTAGTAACTCTTTGGGAAAAATCCCCAATTTAAAATCTTCTAGATAATTAAGAGAGGGGCAATAGTTTCTCTTGAGCCTGCAGGGACTCAGGTGCCTTTAGCTCAAAATAATCCACCAGCCTGAACCCTTACAGTGTACTGAAGTTGTACCCTGTAACCTTTTCTAAATTCACTTATTGGGGCTTATTAGGATTTTCTTTATAGACATTAATGTCTGCTATGAATAGTGACAGCTTTGCATCTTTCTTTCCAATATTTTTCTTTTGATTTTATTTTCCTGCCTTATTGTCTTTGCTAAGATTTCCAGTATGATGATGAATATAAATGCTGAGAGAGAATTTCCTTGCCTTCTCATCTGAAGGCGTGAACATTTATTATATCATCTTTAAGTATGATGTTAACTCTAGGTTTTCACGGGTGCCATTTATCAGATTAACAGAATTCCCTTTTACATCTAACTTGATCATAATTTTATTTTTATTTATAACATAAGTGGTTAGTTACTGAATTTTGTCACCTTTTTGACTCTATTCAAATAATCATACATTTTTTTCTCTTAATTCAATTACAGTAATTGCTAAATTACACTGATTGATGCTGTTACACTAACTGTATTCCTGGGATTATGTCCACTTGGTTATACATATTGTACTTTTAATATGTTGCTGGATTTGTTTTGCTATTACTATGGAAGGATTTTTATTTCTAATTTTAAGAGCTATATTGGATTATAATTTAATTTTCTTGCTAGTGTCTTTATTAGCCTTTGATATCTTTGATATTGATATGGTTCTCCTAAAATGAGTTGGAAAGTGTTTCCTCTTAGAGGAGTTCCTCAGCAGGAATTTTTGTAATGTTGATATTATTTCTTACCTAAATATTTGATAGAATTCACCAGTGAAGCAATCTGAACTTTGAGTTTTCCTTTCAAAAATGATTTTAATTAAGAATATAATAGATATATATCCTATATACTTTCAATTCATATCGGCATATAGTAAAATATGTTGTTTATGCAGTTTGCTTCTGATTAGCATGAAGTTGTTCCTAATATTCCTTCATTATACTTTCAACGTTTATGGAATTTGTAGAAATATCCATTCCTGATGTGTGTAATTTCTATTCTCTTTTCTCTCACTCTTGTTCTCACTCTCCTGCTCACTAAGTGTTTGTTAATTTTAATCAACTTTTTACTGTTACATTTTTCCATGGATTTATTTTTATTTCATTGATTCTCTCTCTTTATTATTCCCTTGCTTCAATTTTGGGTTTAATTTCCTCTTTTTTTTTACTTCTTAAATTAGAAACTTTGATCTTTCTTTTAAAATATTTCTTCATTTACCATGTAAGCATCTAAAGTAATTGGTATATTTTTATTATTATTCTGTTCAAAATATTTTTAAACTCCTTTTGCTGTCTCTTCTTTGACCTATAGGTTATTTAAGTATGTGTTGTTTAGTTCAAATACTTGAGATTTTCTGAGAATGTCATTGTTATTAATTTCTAATTCACAGAATATACTTTGGAATATTTAAGTCTTTTGAAATGTATTATGTCAATGTATTTTATGGCCCATTATTTGGCCTATCATCAGATCTGGGGTATAGTGTTTTATAAATGTTAATTAGTACATATTGGTTGATAGTGCTCTTTAGATTTTC
Organism: Balaenoptera physalus; assembly: GCF_965194825.1. Taxonomy (NCBI): domain Eukaryota; kingdom Metazoa; phylum Chordata; class Mammalia; order Artiodactyla; family Balaenopteridae; genus Balaenoptera; species Balaenoptera physalus. Next base: position 11,053,017 of record NC_138882.1, read on the forward strand.
TATATATCTGTTGATTGTTTTGTCTACTTGTCTGGTAACCTTCTCCTTTAGTTTGGAGTTTTTAGTCAGTTTTCATCTAATATATTTAATCAATATATTTGAGTAAAATCTACCATGTTATTATCAAATTTTTGTCCCAGCAAGTCCATGTATCTTGTTCTCTCTTACCTTACCACCTTTTGGTGTTTAAGTATTTCTTATTCCATTATTCCCTCTATTTGATTAATGTCATAGGTTGAGTTCTCTCAGAAGCATTCCCTGACAGTAGGATGTGTTAGCATTTTAGGTTAGAGGTAATACAGGAAAACCAGTAGATAGTAGAGAAGTGACACAGGAAGAGAAAGAAAGTTCACATACTGAGCATGATACTACTGAGGGCAGATGGGGCTCAGTCCTGGTGGGCACTTCTTGGAAAAGCTGTAGACAGTGTCCTTCAGTTTTAGCTCCCAAAAAGCAAGAACACCTGGTTTATTTGTTGTCTATTTCATTTGCCATTGATAAGTGAGCCAGATTCTTTAGCCAGAAAAAGTCTCTGGCTTTTTGAAGTAAGAAACTACTAGTGTGAACAGAAATGTTGATTTTTTGGGGGGAAATGACACCAACTGATAAGTTACCTGTTCTGTTTTTCTTCCTTTTGAAGTGACCTTAAACTATTACAGGTGGATAATTATTTTTAATCCTTGTCCAAAGTTAATCAATACTTAATACCCTCTCAAGATTATGCAATGTACTTTGAAAATTTAACCTCATACACTATATTCCAAATTATATTATTGTTGTCATGTATTTTAATTATCTCATTTTAACACCAACAGACATTATTACTCTATATAGTCAGTGTTAATGTATATTTGTCCCATATTTACCACCTTCTAAATTTTTTAATTTCTTATCTTAGTTTACAGCACAAGATCAATTCCTTTCAACTTAAAGTGTATGCTTTTTCTTTTAGTGTAAAGTAAATCTAGTGATGAAATTGCTCACTTTGGGTTTTTTTTCTTTCGTATAGGTATCTTAAAAGATTTTCACTTGTAATAGAATTCTAGGTTCACTGTTATTTTCTTTCAGCATATTGAAGATATTCTTCTACTTTCTTCTGGTTTTCATTGTTGAGATAGAGAATCTGTTGTTACACTAATTGACCCTCATTTGAAGATAGTCCTTTGGAGGTAATCTACTTTAAAGATAACCCTTTGTTTTTCCTCTAGTTGATTTTAAGATTTCCTCTTTGCTTTTGGTGTAGGACAGTTTTACTATGACTTATCTAGAAGTTTTTAATCATAGTTTTTTTCTGCTGCTGTTATTGTTTTTCCAACAACAGCAGGGATCTTTTGAGCTTCACTGATCTATAAATGCAGCAGTTCTCAAGATGTTTTTCAGCGTTTATCTTTTCAAATATTGCCTCTGTCCAATTCTCTTACTCTTACAGGGCATTCAAACTGTAAGGTCTCTAAATAATTTCAAAGTTATATGCTCTGTTGTTTATTGATATCTGCAACACAGATAATCAGAGTAATCATGGTTTATTTAAACTGCCTTCTTGTAATTGTGCATTATTGTTTTCTTTACATAGTTTGCTTCTCTCTATAATAATTGAAATATTATCCTTTCTTCATTGTAAGTAAAAGGCCAACACAAGTATAAAGTTTGGTCATTCCTCCCCTCTGTGTATCTATTTCATCATATATATATATATATATATATATATATATATATATATATATATATCTCTTTTAACATTTATAACTTTTGTTCATATGGCAAAGTTTAATAACTATGTCAAAATTCTCCTCTGGATATATGCAAAATGATGTTAGGGGAATTCTCTGTCTTTGCCTTTTCCTTGTTACTTCAGAATGCCCTTATAACAGTAGACACACAATCAGTAATCACTGTGGTAAACTTAGTTGATGTGCTTTTGCAGCTAGCAGGCAACGTGATTAAATATTCTTGTAGATCCAACTTAAATTTGTACAGAAAATGGGCGTTTTCAATATCTCTTTATCCCTTTTTTCCTCCATCCTCAATCCAATTTGCACAATGAAGTACAGAAATACCAAAACAAGAGGTGGACGGACTCCCATCCTCTGTGAGTTTCTCAGTCACTGTTTGAATAGAGACTAGCCTCCCTTCCTCTGCAGCTTAATGTCAAAAACTTTAAGGTACTGAGGGATGTTGGCTTTGTATGTCTTTACTATCCATAAGGAAAGTTGCTTCTTAATGGGCCAAAAGTGTATGCTACGATAATACATGGTAATATCCACTTTACAATAATAATCCATCTGGTTTCCTGCCTCTCTAGACCTCTTCTTAAGGCCTTGGTCACATGATTCATCCACATCCTCTGACCAAGCTTAGTCTGAGGACTGGATTTGAGAACAGTCTTGCCTTACCAGGGACCATTTTTAAAAGGAGTTTTCCTAGTCTGCTACCCATGGCAGTTCTGCTGTTCATTTGCTCTGCCCTCCAGTCCTTTTTACTAGATATAGGCTTTTAAAACTTTATTCCAAGGACCAGAATTTATCCCACATTTCTCTTCCAGTCTTACTTTCTGATGCCTGAGTACCTTTTGGATTATCACTTTAGGACACAAGATCCCATAGGTGTGAAGACTTTGTTGCTTTTGATATTCCCAATGGTCCTTCCTTAGAGCCCAACTATCGAGTGTAAAGCAGATGCTTTTAGCAATGTGACTTAATTATTTAGGACTGATGTGTATATTACTTACCACTTAGTAAATGACCTGAGAGAGTAAATGCATTTTTCAAACTTTCCTATGCTCAGTACCTGACTTTTCAGGATATACATTTCTCTAATGCCTAATGTGGGTCTATTTCTTTGTATTTTGTTACACCAGGGTGTGCCTTTTCTTGGCTCTGCTATGTTGCCTGTTGTGAATCCTGGTTAATTATTTCTAGACCTTCCTAATTACTACTTACTTGTCACTAATCACTGTAACTCCAAATTCAGAACCCATGTGTAGTTTCCCCCATCTTGTTGGACTTTGCCTCTAGCAGACCGTGCCACACAGCGCTCACAGTGTCCAGCACTCAGTAGTGCTTGATCTGTATTAAAGAGAAAATTGATAATGTGAAAGAACAGCACTTAGGCTTTATATCAAGTGGGAAATACAAGTTAGGGAATTAAGAACTTTAAAGATTATGTGTGGTTTTTTAAGTAGAGCACAAGAAGGAGGTTTTTTTTTAAAAGTAGGAATTGTTTATTTATTTATTTATTTTTTGGCTGTGTTGGGTCTTCGTTTCTGCGCGAGGGCTTTCTCTAGTTGTGGCAAGCGGGGGCCACTCTTCATCGCGGTGGGCGGGCCTCTCACTATCGCGGCCTCTCTTGTTGCGGAGCACAGGCTCCAGACGCGCAGGCTCAGCAATAGTGGCTCACGGGCCCAGTTGCTCCGCGGCATGTGGGATCTTCCCAGACCAGGGCTCAAACCCGTGTCCCCTGCATTGGCAGGCAGATTCTCAACCACTGCGCCACCAGGGAAGCCCAAGAAGGAGGTTTTTGAGGATGGAGAAAGAAGTGATTTTGATGACTATCTGATCGGTTTGTGCGACCACACAATTTGTAGAAATTTTATTTTCCTCCACTCTCTCTGAGATTCCCCTTCAAGGGTTATTAACCTAAACCTTCACCAGTGGCCTACTTTTTTAAAATTTTCTTGAATGAGATCTGACTTTTTATTTGTTTAATTTTCTGTATTTTTAAGCTCTTAAGGCTCTGGTGATATTCTCTGTGGCTGGGATTTTGTGTTTATATTGAAGATTTTTATTGGAAATGTTTTATATATTCCTTTTACTGAGCACACACAAGATTTCTTTTGTTTTATTATTTTTCTACATTTTAGCTTTCATTTATAAATGAAGCTTAGGGCATGGTAGATGAAAAAGGGAAGTTATGAGAAAGTCCAAAGTTTAAAACAGGCTGGATGTATTTCTTTTTATAGCTTACATCTCTAAAGAACCTTCATTTACTCCTAAGATAAAAAAAAATCATGCGGTGATAAATTGCTTCATTCTAAGGTCTTTCATTCTGTAAAAATATGGCATTTCTACTATATATCAGGCATTGTGTAAATAGGAAACATTAATTCCGTGCTTTAAACAACTCAAACTGAGAGATGAGGGCTAAACACCACAAAATATTAGGAAGATTTTGAGATTTTAGCTAACTAAAAGTTCAGTACAATTTAATGACATGGGATCGGTCTGCCAGAATGTCTAGTATAATGGCCACATGAGTAAATGTATGGTGTTCATCATAAAGCAAGTAATGTACATGTTCCGTTGGTGCTGATCAGACATCACCTGAAGCATTGGGTAGAAGATCAGAAGTTTAGCTTTGGGTAGAAGATCGGAAGTTTTGCTTTGAAAGACAGGCAGACAAATACCAATTGATTCCATTTTGCACAGGCACTATTCAAATTATACAGTCTTCCTCCCATCTAGGAATTTATAGACTGCTGAACAGTGAAGAGATAGATATGCATTTAGCGCCTAGGAAGTAGAGTTTGACTCAATGCAAAGGGTGGGGGGAACCCTTTAAACTGTTGAATGAATGAGATGCCTTATGAATCATATGAATCATAGTTCACGTGATGATTATCCATGGATGTGTTTATTAGTGATGTTATAGAGGACAGTGAATGTGTGTAGCAGGTTAGGTGTGAGTTCAGTAATCTTTGAGTCTCTTCTTATTCCAGGATTCTTTTGGAAAATAGTATGTAAAGAAAACAATGTGCTGTGGAATTAAGGAAAGTCAATAAGAAATAGAAAGGCATTACAGAGCCAAGTGGACTTCTGCTTGCCCTAAGGGTAGAAGGGATTGAAATAGGGAGGGAAGAGGGGAAGGAAGGACGGACCCCTGTGCACTAGGAAGGGGGTGAAGGGGGAGGTTAGAGAGAGAAGCAATAAACACTTCAGATGATTTTGAAACTTACTGCAGTATTTACTGCAAACACAAACTGATAATTGTGTTTGGATATAACAAAATAGAACCATGATGAATAAATAATTTCTTGTGTAATCTGATTTGAATTTGCTTTAGCTTTCTAATATATCCAAACACATGATTTTTTTTCTAATTATATAGTTTTGCTTTTTTAACATTCCAGGAACATATTCTCTTCCTTGTTTCTCATTGTAAATTAGAATGGGAGTTTGCATGTATGATGTAATAAACCATATCAGATTGGCCCTTTTCATAAAAATCAGGTAAAAGTGGGTAATGTAATATAATGAAGCTGCCTCTGTCACTAACCTATTAAAATTTCTACAACAGTTAGCGTCTAGAACACTCTTAAAATATTTCAAAACAACAGTATATTATTTCCAATAACAGTACAGCAAAGAAAACACACTCATGACAGGTGTGTGCATATAATTAATCGTATCAGTCCTATTTCTCCAGTTTCCTTTGATTTTTGTCCCACTTCTTTGACGTTCTAACCGTGGGACTATGTGATAATACTTGTAGCAGTTAGACAAGCCCTTCTCAAAACATGTGCACACAAACGCTAGTAAATTGTACCTTGAAAGTGAAATTATTTGCTTATTCAACAGTTTTGAATAACTGTCTAATCCAAAGAGGGGACAGGCAGTCATTTTGTATATTTAAGAATATTTAATGAAGTCCATTAAGGTTTAATAATAGATGAAGAAAAAGAAAGATGAGCATATTGGCTTTATTTAAAATCTTTTTAGTACACAGTACTCTGAATACTAAGATGGATGGGTTGGAAGATATGTGTTATTCTTGTCTCCAGGGAAATTGCTTCACTTTACTTATAAGATGTATTGGTGTTTCCTACTTCTTTTACTTTATTCCAGCTCTCACAGATAAAATATAATTGGATTTTAGACCCTGAAGCAGAATAGAAGTTTTGTGTTGTGTTGTTGTCATTTATACTAAGCTTTTGTCATATTTAAAAGAGTAAAATCTCTAGCAAAAAAAAAAAAAAAAAAAAAAAAAGAAAAGAAAACTCTAAGAGAAAAAAAATCATAAATATTTGTCCAGAAAGAAAAGTCTCAAGGGAGGTATTTGATTTTTAAAGATTTAGAATATGCATTAATTAACATAGTTTTAGAGCTTGCAAATGGTCTGCTTTCAAAAAAGAGTAGTCTAGGCATGCATTAGCATAATTTTGTCATGTGTTTAGAAAAAGACGGATTTTAGTTACTTCACACAAAAAAGTTGATGAGAACTAATGATTTAGATTTTAATCACTTTATTACCAACAGTAAAGAAAAACATTAGAAACACTAGAAATCTCTAAATATTTTTGAATATTAGGTTTATAAACAAAGGCAAGATTTTCCACATGCACATTTGGAAGATCGAGGAACAGTCTTTGATTCAACATTTATTTTTTTGATCTTCAGCAACATGTAAGGCACTATTCTTGTCAGTGGGGACAAAGTGACAAATAAGATCACCAGCAGGTACAGTTCCACATTCATCTTACTTCCAAATGCCTGTAATTGCTCAGTTACATCTCTACCAGGATGTTTAATAGATATTTCAAACAGAATGCATACTAAACATAATTCTATCTATCTATCTATCTATCTATTTATTTATTTATTTATTTATGGCTGTGTTGGGTCTTCGTTTCTGTGCGAGGGCTTTCTCCAGTTGTGGCGAGCGGGGGCCACTCTTCATCGCGGTGCGTGGGCCTCTCACTGTCGCGGCCTCTCCCGTTGCAGAGCACAGGCTCCAGATGCGCAGGCTCAGTAGTTGTGGCACACGGGCTTAGTTGCTCCGTGGCATGTGGGATCTTCCCAGACCAGGGCTCGAACCCGTGTCCCCTGCATTGGCAGGCAGATTTCTCACCCACTGCGCCACCAGGGAAGCCCTAAACATAATTCTTGATTTTCCCAAAAGGAAATACTAAAATTCAGAGAGTTGCTCCAGCCTGAAAATTGACTGTTGATTATTTATTTCCCTCCTTTCTTTATTCCCATATGATCCATCAGCAGATTCTGTGGACTCTATTTTCTATTTTCCCCAGTTTCCACGACCACCGCCTTAATCCTCAAAACTAGTGTGAATAGCCTTGAATAGGACAGTTGTGTCCTAGTCACCTTCTGGCTCCTACTTTTGTTCCACTATAATGCATTCTTCCAGGAACACGCTGAGTGAACTTTTAAAAATATTAATCCAGTTTTGTCCTTTTCCTGCCTTTACCCATTTATTGCTTTCCCCTCACTCATCATTGTCCTTGCACTCTGAGGTCCTTCGGTTCCTGGACCTTCTGTGCTGCCCTGGCCTGCAGTTCTATTTTGTTCTTGCTTGACCTTCAGTACAAAATGACATCCTCACATATCTTCACTTGGCGGTCTCATTTAGAGCCTTAAAGTCTCAGTTTAAATATCATTTCTTCAAATAGCAAAGAGGCTGTCCCTTACCATGCTTGCCAACACAGCTTCCTATAGCCCAGTGGCACTCTAACACAGCATTCTAGTTAATGTTTTGTTTTTTCACAGTAATTACTATCATTTGAACGTATTTTAAAAATCACTTGCTTGTTAGTTTTTTTTGCCCTTTTCCCTGATAGGTAGGAAGCCTACAGAGAGCATAGACGTTGTCAGCTCCCACGCTACTTTATCTTCTGCACAATGAACTATATTTATTACAGTGTAGGTGTTCAGTAAAAACTTGTTAAATGGATAAATATATATATGAAAATCCTAAAGGATAGGAAAGAGGTTCTTCTTTTTCCATTGTTATCTTTTGGTTTTCTTCAATAAACACATTGATTAATTCTTACATTCTAATATTTTAGTTTCTGTGTCTGAACAAGAAAATAAAAAGACAAGCATTCCTGTGCCAATGGAGATTACTTTCCAATAGGTATAGATAGAATAAACAAGATAAATAAGCAAAAATTATTTTTCATTCGGTGTTTTGTGTTATGGAGAAAGGGAGTCAAAGGGAGAGAAAAGTTAACGAGTATTAATGTGGATAGCAGCTTTTTATTTTTTAAATATTTTTAACATCTTTACTGGAGTATAATTGCTTTACAATGTTGTGTTAGTTACTGCTGTATAACAAAGTGAATCAGCTATATGTATACATATATCCCCATATGTCCTCCCTCTTGCATCTCCCTCCCACCCGCCCTATCCTACCCCTCCAGGTGGTCACAAAGCATTGAGTTGATCTCCCTGTGCTATGCAGCAGCTTCCCACTAGCTATCTGTTTTACATTTGGTAGTGTATATATGCCCATGCCACTCTCTCACTTTGTCCCAGCTTCCCCTTCCCCCTCCCCGTGTCCTCAAGTCCGTTCTCTACATCTGCATCTTTATTCCTGTCCGAGAGCAGCTTCTTAAAAAGTGGCCCAGGAAGACTTTATAAAGAAGGGTTATTTGAGCACAGACTTGAAAGAAGTAAGGGGGAGTAAGATGCCAGAAGCGTATTTCAGGTAAAGAGAAAAACAAGGGATAAACCCCTGGGGCAGGAGGAAGAGTATGGAGGCCTGAATGACTACAACCAGAGAGAAAGGGCTTTATTCAGAAGGAGATGAGGTCAGAGATGCCCCACTGGGGAAAACAGACATAGAGTGAAGAATTGTGAAGATGATTAGGCTATTATTAGAATTTTTCTTTTACTATTCATGAAATGAGAAGGCAGTGAAAAGTTTGGAGTTAGAGGAGTGACACAGTCTAACTTACATCTTCGGAATTTTAGCAACTGAGCAACAGTAGGAAGACCAAGAGGAGGCTGTTTTAACAGCGCATGTGACGTGGTAGTGACTCTAGGAGCAGAATGGTGGCAGTGGGAGAAATGAGGACTGCTCTGATTTGGGGTGTATTTTGAAGATAGAACCAACAGGATTACTGGAAAGACTGGATGTGAGGTGTGACAGAAGAAAGGCAATGATGACCCCAGGGCTTTTCTTCAAAGTGACTGGTAGAATTTCCATGAATGGAGATAGCCTGATCCTCTCACAATTACCCTATCATTGGTGCTTATCCCCCCCGGATCCCCTGGTGACAGTATTAAATTTGAGATGCCAGCTATACATTGAAGTAGGTACTGGAATATATGAGTCGGGTTTCAGAGGAGTCCAGATTAGATACACAAATTTGATTCCTCAGCATATCCAAGGCATTTAATGTAATGAGACTAAATGGATTGATTTAGAAAGTGAATATAAATAGGAAAAAGAAGATGTACAAGGGCTGAGTCTTGGAGCAGTTTAAAATATTTTGGAGGGGAACCAGCAAAAGAGATACGAGAGAACAAAGGAGGGGACAAAGAGATACGAGAGAACTCTGAACAGAAGTAGTGTCCTCAGACAAGGAGAGAAAATAACCCTGAGAAGAGAGGGATCAGCTATGTAAATGCAGCTCATAAATCAGGTTTAATGAGGACTGATGACTGAGCATTATATTTCGGATCAGCATGGATTCCCACTTGTTATTTAAAGACCTGCCGATTTACTGCTTCAAAGACCTACCTCTTTACTTCTTTGAGACGGGGGAGAATGAAAATAGAAACAAGACATGGATAATGCAATCAAGTCCTTGGCTGAAGGATATTCTTCCCCTAACTGGAAGGTAATACTTCTCAAATAAGCACATGAGTTGGGGAGGTACTTGCATGGAGTAGGGAAGAAGGGGAAGCTTGCACAGACATCAGGTCAGGTGACTCAGCTCTAGTGATCCCCAGCCAGCTCTTCCTCATATCTTACTGTCTAGAAGTTCTGGTTGCAGCCAAGATTTATATTAGAGGATAACTAGGAAGAACCCTGTAAGATTTAAAGAGAATTTGTAATTAGAGCAATATAAAGCATTAAAAATTTCCCCTCAAATGTGATTAAACATAAAAATAAGTTTGAATGATTAAATTCACATATAAACTGTCTCTACAACAGGTTAATTTACGATTTTAGAATTTGGAGGATTGTAATATTATATAATACCAAACATATAAAAAAATTACAATAATATTACACAGTGGTTTATAGTTCAGGCTTTAGAATCAAAGAGAAATAGATTGAAATCTCATAATCATCACTTGCTCCCTCTATGATTTAAGTATTTGGCCTCCTATGGTTATTTCTAAATCTAAAGAAAACTTACCTCATATGATAGTTTTGAGGTGAAAATGATAAATCAAGTGTAAAACACCATAGTGCCAGTTACTCTTTAAATGCTAAACAAATATTAGGTGAAGTATTTTACAATGAGGCTATGTCCTCTTTCAATTTATTTCTCGTTGCTCTTAGAAACACTATTCTAGTCTGGATGTTTTGAAGTGTTAATATTTTGTTATGTTGAAATTTCATAAATCTTATCTTTCATACCAGGGACTAAGATTCTGTCAAATTATTTATAAGGTGATTAAAATCTAGATACAAAACATTTAAAAAATGAGTTACTCTTCAAAACAAATTCAATATAAAATATTTTGCTGTTCTTAACACTTTATCATTATACACTTTGTATTTAAAAATGTATATTTGGTAAAATCTAAATAAAATAATAAAAGAAAATTCAAAGACTACCAAACCACTGCAAATTCTATGATATTTTCAATATGCTGTGATTTTAGCTGGGTCGAAAATATAATATGAATTTCACAGGGCCTCATAACGTTTTCTCCTGTGTGTGTTATTAAAATTGGCTTACACTGCAATTCTTAAGAGCAATATTAAACTAGATTGTAAATTAATGCTAGCTTGTGCAAGGCAGTTACCTAGTTTAATTTTCATCATTGGAGTATGTTGCCTATGCTTACAAAACTATGTATACTCGCTACACTAAGGGAAAGGAAGTGTGATATAGGCCTTGACCCCTGGCCTTACAATCTTGAAAATACTGTGATATAGTTCAAGAAATTTGTTCTTCTGTTAAGTCAGTACATGAACCAATATTAGAATAAAAACATCTAGCAGAATACCAATACCAAAAAGAGTAATAATTTGTTATATAAACATGATAAATAAGAGTATGTGTTTACAACATGATTTGTTTATGTAATTTTATAATTATATGACATCTATCAAAAATGAAAAAGTTATGATTTGATAATTTATTTTCTGTTGAAATTTATATGTTGATATTCTGTTACGTATTATATGCTATAACTGATTGCATAATGATATTACATATTACTGCATTTATTATTTACTTGTAAACAGTCTAAATTTATACTGATACAGAGCTAAATTAATTTAGAAGTTTTCTTTACATTCCTTCTCAGTGGTCTTCATTGCTTGGGAGCTCTTCCTATGTTTACTTTGAAGACCCATCTGTGTGTGTGTGTGTGTGTGTGTGTGTGTGTAGGGAAAGGAAAGCAGGGAACATTATTTTATACCCAGTTTAAGTTTTAAAAGGTTTATGTGAGAGCCCATACCAATTCTCTTACTCATATATCCTTAGTTTAATTAAGAACACTGTATTCACACTTATTCTGGATTTCATCTCAGAGTTGAAGTCGTACGTGAAAGCACAAAAGGACATTCTCAATATCCACTAAATTTTTTTGTGAGGGGTAAGATTTAGTATGGTAGGCAGAATCTTAAATAGCCCCTGTTGTGGAGATGCCCACGTAGCAGGGAAGAGGGGGCAGCTACTAGGAGCTGAGGTCCTCAGACCTACAGCTGCAAAAAACTGAATTCTGCCAACAACTACTTGAATTGGAACATTACCATAAGCTCTAGAAAGGGATGCAGTGCGACCAACACATTGACTTTACCCTTGTGAGATTCTGAGCACAGGACCAGTTATTCCTGCCTGGGATCCTGACCCGTGGAGATTGGGAGGTAACTAAGGTATGGTGTTTTAAGCTGCTATGATTTTGATAATTTGTTACTGAATAGTAGACCAAGTTTAGTGACCGCAACACTGTAATCAAATGACAAACCAGGCTAACTTTACCTGCTAAAAATTCCCTCAGATTCATGAAAAAAAGGAAAATAAAGATTTCAAGCTCATGGACTGGAAACCATTTTAAGAACCCATGGCTCTTATGTGTGAGGCTCTTCTAGCTGCGGTTGTTGAAAGGCAGTGTTACATATTCTTACAATATTTTAAGATTTTACATATTTTATAATTTTATTATAATTTTTACATAAAATTACTAATTACTAATTAAAATAATAGGTTATGACTGAAATATCCCATGAAACATTTATCTCAATCATGAGATACGTTTTGGCATTTCATATGAAAGAACTATTTTTAAAATATGAGCATATCTTTTTTCCCTTCTTGGGAAAAAATAATATGTACTAGCTTAGAGGTATAAGATTTTGAGCACTCAATAAATATGCTAACATCTTTGCCTCATTGGGTGAAAAAAGGTATTTTTTCCAGACTTACTTAATGAAAGGTGGACATTTTTTAAGGAAAGAGAGTAGTTCCCACTAAGATAATTTTGGGTCCTCAGTGTTCAGCATACCAGGTATTGCACTTACCTGTGCTACTGCAAAAGAAAAGACCTCATTTTGAGTCATATGCCAAGTGTGATACATTAGAAATTGCTTTCCAAAGAACTGTGTTAAGAAGTATTCTGAGGCTTTGTGTAGGATTAGAAAGACTGAGGGCTGTGATGATTTAGAACATCTGTCTGGACATATGAATAAGACTACTTGCCATCAGGAACATAATTATTCTTCCCTCCTATACTCTGCATCACAGTTTCCTATTGCTGCCTAACAAGTAAGCAGAAATTATCACAAAGTTAATGACTAAAAAGGTGAGGTTAGCAATGAGAATCTATATGCCCCAGGAATCCAGAACTACCTAAGCATAAACATAATTTTGTTGAATAAAGTTAAAAAATCTGTTTAACTTTAAAGCCATGATTCTATTACTAATGTATATTAATGTATATACGTTAGTGTGTATTAATGTATATACGTTAGTGTGTATTAATGTATGTAACATGCATATAACTTGACATGCCTGCTACAGTGCAGCTGCCTGAGCAGCAAGTTGAGAAGTTACGAGTTCAGAGTTGTGTAGCAGAGGCCAGGAATCCTTATGTTTGGTGTAATCCAGAAGATTGTGATTCACAACAGACCGCATGTTAATAAACTAATAAATATTTTAATAAATTTGAAAGGTTTAAATATTTTTACTTTAATATTTTTAATTTTATTTCCTTATTTTATTAGTGTATTTGTTACATATCTCTTCTTCTAATCTCCATGCTTTCTGCTTTAGTCATCTTTAATCTATTTTAGAAAACGTTTACACATTTTTTTCACCATTAATTCTTATTCTCAAGCTACAATTCTGTTTATTTTTATAGTGGAAACTTTCATGAATTTTAGTACCATACTCATATGTTTAGTTAGAAATAATCATTTTACTTTCTTGTTTCTAACCTCTTTTCTCATTGGCTTATATTATTTTATCATTTTGTTCTTCAGTGTAATTACTTTTATATCGTTAATAAATTGTTTTTAAGTATTAAGCCATATATATTTGGTTTTTAAAATTTTTTTCAGGTTTTACTTCAACTTAAAATTTTAATTCTATGCCTTTATTTAAAAATATTTGTAATATCTAAGTTTCAATTTATTTTATATCTTCTCTGTATTCTTTTTTTTCATCTTTTAATATCCCTCCCCCCCCTTTTATAAGCTATTAGTTAAGTTTAGCTATTAGACTACGAATACATGTAGGAGGAATTTACATTTATCTTTCTGTTGTTTAGGCCACCCAGTCTATGGTATTTTGTTATGGCAGCTGAGCTAATTAATATGTTCTCCTACTCCATTTAAAATCTTAATTTCTATATCACCTCCTAACTTTGCTCCTTTATTTTATTCTGTAGCATTCATTATAGCCTAATATACTACATATTTTACTTATTGCTTATCTTTCAGTACAATATAATATGAATGAGAACATAAATTTGTGTGTGTGGGGTTCACTGTTACATTTCCAGCATGTAGACCAGTACCTGAAAAAGTAGGTGCTCAGTGAGTACTCATCAAATAAATGAAAGAATAAGTGAATGTGTGAACAAATTATATTTTGTTGAGCATATGATCTGATAGAAGTCACTTTATTCAGCATTTTACCCATATTAACTTACTTAATTTCACAATACTCGCATGAGATGAGCACTACTATTATTCCTTACTTTCAGATAGAATGTTGATGAAAGAGAGGTTAAATAACTTGGTCAAAATGACTCACCCCTGTTTACCCAAGACCCAGAGTGGAATTCTCTATCAGGGCTGGATTCTCTAGTAGCTCAACAGACAGCTATATTATATATTAATTCTATTATTTGATTCTGTCTGCCCATTACCACTCTTATGATGGATATTCTTATTATAAATGGATAATGCTGCTTTATTTTAACTCTTAGGGTATAGATGAGGCACTCTGTCTTCATGATTGAAGTGGAAAATTATGCTGCCTGAAGAATAGGGCACTTTAAAACAAATTTTCTGTGGAGAATTTTTTTGTTTTTAATCTACCTCAAGAGTGTCAAGGGAGAGGTCCTCCTCTCTCGGACTGTTCATACTTGAAAGACCTATTTTTTCCATCTTTTGCCTCTGAAAATGTGATGTGAGGAAAGGTCTTCTGGTTTGAAATATATTCAGGCAGTAAAACAAACAAACGCTGGAAATGTTAATCCCAAAGCATGAGAAACAAAAATCAGAAGAGGCAATCAGTATGTTGTTATTGAATCTTAGTCTAAAATGTTTTTTGCTTCAAAATCTGGAACAGAGTAAAACTAAATCCCTTTTTCAGTGTGAGGACCTAGGTTTGGCTAATAGAGCCATAGTAAAAGATTCTGAGACCAACATTTTAGGGCATGAATTTAGTGAATACCATTGCAATAATTCAGATTTTCAGTGATACCTATCTTTCTCAGTTTTACAACCAAAGGTTAATTGTACTTGAAGTGCTTTTCAAGCAGTTCCAGGAAATTCTCTCTCATGTAATTCAATTTACTTGAAAGATAAGAAATTAAATAATTTTTTTGCCCTCATAGCTTCTCAAGGATTTTGAATGGTAAGTTTCAAATATTGCAATATTTTATAATTTTTATGAACTTTCTTGGTATAATTCTGTGTGATTTAACACTAAAATTGTCAGAATGAGTAATGCTAAGTGCTGTACCAAAGAAAAATTTCCATGGCCCAACAAAATACAAGTTTATTTCTCACCCATATCATGGTCCAGTGCAGATTTCTACTGCATGCAAATCATTCAGGGCTATTGACTTTTCATCTTTGTGGCTCTTCCTTCTTCAGTAAGTGACTCCCAGGGTCATCTTGGGGTTGACATCAAGTTAACAGATAGGGGTCAAGAGAATGCATAGACAATTGAATGAGTCATTTTTGCAATTAGACCTGGAATTTGCATATATGACTTCTGCCAACATTTCATTGACCAGAACCCAGTGTAATGGCCCCAGTTAATAAAAGTAGACTAAGGAATATATGTTAGCTCTGGGTCAGTGAAAGAGAAAGGACATAGGCAGAAGATGGTGAGCATTATTCTTTGCCACTGACTAACCTCCTTTCACCTATTCATCTGTTCTCTTTCTCAAACACAGTACCTTCTTCCCTCATCAAAGGAGGCAACCAAAGACCCATCCAGTTCCTCCATTCTGTTCAAAGGCCAAGAGCCCTGACCACTGTGTTTTCATCTAAACTAGGGGCAGATCTTGTGTTTACGAGCTAGTAACAATTTATCTCTACCAGGCTCCAACCCTCTACACACACACACACACACACACACACACACACACACACACACACAGTATACAAGAGTGTAACAATGTAAAAATGGAAGAATGGAAGACACAGAAGAGTTGTTTATCCAAAACTATTTTGAAATCTCACTGGGCAGATAGTGTGAAGCCCCTTACTTTGACAGAGCAGAAATTCTTCGAATAGGCCCTGATTCTGGTCTCCAGGAATGCTTTATTTTTTTTTTTTTCTTGGTCCCCGGTTATATACCCTGCGAGATTCTCTTCTTAGAAACTTTCCTTGGCTTCAGGGATAGTAAATAATTACAGCATGCTTCCAGCCTATGATTGGAGACCTGAGGATGGTTTAATGTCGAGAATATGGAATGCTTTTTTAAAAATGTGATGAATAAATTTTAAAAGATATAATAAAATGTACCAATTTTAAAGTAGTTTGATGAATTTTATCAGATGTTATACCTATGTGGCCAACACCATACTCAAGATATAGAATAGTCTTTTCACTCCCCCAAATTTCCTTGTACTTTTTTTGCAGCCAAAACCCCCTCGACTCCATGGATAGTTAGTCCCTGGTAGACTTTTTTTTTTTTTGCATAGAGGGCTTAGTTCTTTTAATTTTATTCTTTTTTAAAAAATTTATTTTATTGAAGTATAGTTGTGTTAATTTCTGCTGTACAGTAAAGTGATTCAGTTTTACATAGTCCCTGGTAGACTTTTTGTTACTAAATATTAATATTACTTATAGAATTAACTATAAATGGAATCATACATGATGTGCTCTTTCATATCTGGCATCATTTTTATGGCATAATGTTTTTACTTTCATCCATGTAGTTGCTTGTATCTATAATTTGCTTCTTTATTGCTGAATAGTATGGATAGACCAAATTTGGTTTGTGGGAATATGGATTGATTCCAATTTTTGACTACAATGAATAAAGCTTTTATGAATATTTGTGTACGTACTAGTCTATGTATGAATATATATTTTCATAGTGAGGGATACTTAAGAGTTGAAGTGCTTTGTCATATGTTAAGTGTATATTTCACTTTATTTTAAAAAAAACTATAAAATTGTTTTCTAAAGTGGTTGTACCATTTTATGTTCCCTCCGGAACTGAAAAAGCTCCAAGTTGCTCCCCATCCTCAGCAGTAGTTGATTTTGTCAGTCTTTGCAATTTGAGCCATTTTACTTTATTTTTAAGAATTACTTTTTAAAAAAATATCTATTTATTTATTTGGCTGCGCGGGATCTTCGTTGCAGCACGTGGAATCTTTAGTTGCAGCATACGGGCTCTTAGTTGTGGCACGCAAGATCTAGTTCCCTGACCAGGGATCGAACCCGGGCCCCCTGCATTGGGAGTGCAGAGTCTTAACCGCTGGACCACTATACCACCATGGGAGTCCCTGAGCTATTTTAATAGAATGAATCTTATTCTGGTTTAAACTTACATTGGAAACTAATTATGTTGAGCACATCTAGTATACTTATTACCTATGTGGCTATCATCTTTTTTGAAGTTTTTGTTCAAGTCTCCTGTACATTAAGGTGTAGAATTCTTTGTCTTTTGCTGAATTGTGAGATTTTTATATTATGGCTATCATTCCTTCATCAGATATATGAATCACAAATATTTTCTCCCAGCTGTGGCTTGCCTTTTCATTTGTTAACAGTGTTTTTATTTATTTATTTATTTTTTTAACAGTGTTTTTAAAAGAGAGGAAGGTTTTAATTTTGATGAAGTCCAAGTTATTAGCACATCATTTATTATGCAGCTTTGTGATTTATTTGGAAACATAGTTTTCTCAAAATATTAGTAGGCTATTTACCTTTTGAATTTTGGTCAGTTTCATGTGCTATATTAACAAATTCAGAGTTTTTTTCTGATAAATTTCTGATTGATTTATTTACTTTTACAGGCCATGCCTCTCTTTCCCTTTCCCTTCTCACCCCTCTTACTCCCTCCCCACCCTGCCAACCTTTTCCTCCTCTTAAGACATTTAAAAGCTTTAGGTGAAAAAACAATGTATTTATAATATAAATTTTGTCTGGAATTTTTGTTCGACTAAAACTCTTGCTGGATTTTTGTCACTGAAAATACTTTTCAGGCCCCTCAATTGCTCTTTGGAATCTAGAAGCATCTGGTTTTTCCAACTGCCAGGCACCCAGATTTCTAGACTCTTTGTATTCCCTTCCATTTTGGCTTGCTAATTGCCATTTTGTTCTGTTTCCTGCCTCTTCACCAAGATGTAAATTCCCAGGAGGGATTTAGTTTGCCTTCCAAGTTATCTCAGGTAAACAGCTTAAACAGAGAATGTGCCACTGCAGCCACACAGCCTGTTAGGTCTCCTTTCTAGCTTCCTTCCTGCCAAAAGACCAAAAATACAGCTACCTTATTAGGTTTTGGTTTTAGTGAAAACCCAAATTGAAATGGGAACTTATATGAGTCCTAGCAGTCTCTGCAATAAACCAAAAGTGCTTATTGTCTTGTTTTTAAGAGAGAATAACTTTTTTTCCCTCTTGGACATAGTTACACACTGGCCTTTATATAAAATACTTTATATATCATTTAATTGCTTGATAGACTGCAAAGGCTATCAAGCAAAATTCTCAGAGCAGTTAGAGGCAGCAGTTCTGTAGAGAACTCTATTATGAGATACATGATTGTTTTGAGCTTTCATTGAACTTTGACTTATTGTTAGAATCAGTTGTGAACTGAATTGTACGAGCTTATTATAAATCAAGCTTCTCTGTTAAGATTGTCTTTCATTCAGGGTTGGTATTAGGACAGATCTCTTAACATAGCATTTAGTGGCTAATAGCATAAAATAGGAATGGATTCTGGTCCTTTTCTGTTGAGTTTATTTTGTAATAATCTGATATCTGGGTTAGCTGAAACAGACAAATAAGGTGGTTCAGCTGTCTTCGACTAAGAGTTGCCAGTGCGCAGGTAAACAGTTGCAAAAGCATATCAGTTTTTGCCTGAACACCGTAATGTGTATGCGCTGCTGTTGCTGCACAAGCCTTTAAACACAGCCATTTAGTTGGAGGAATTTTTTCGTCCTGTGAGCATCCATGTATCTCAAAGTGGAATCCAGAAACTTCCTCCCAGCCTCTGTGCCTCTCAGCCCAGGCAGCTAGCCTAGGTTCCACCAGCCGGGTAAACTCCTCCAAAGCTGCAATACAGAAACTGGCGATATGGGGTAAAGAGGACGGTGCACAGACTTCCCCGGCCGTCCAGTTGTCAAGACTCCGCGCTTCCACTGCAGGAGGCATGGGTTCCATCCCTGGTCGAGGAACTAAGATCCTGCACGCTGCGCTGAGCAGTGGCTCCTGCCCAAAAAAAAAGACAGTGCACTGAGTCCCTCCTGGAGGGATCTGACCTTCACGGGCATCTATTATAGTTTTCAGAGGTGCAGTGTCACAATGAGAGACTGTGCCTAGTGTGAGTGTCAGTGATGTCTCCTGGAGAACCACTCCTGAAATGTACTTGATTCTGATAGAGTAGCCTGACTCTCCAGCCACACCAGGATTCATGGAAGCTTCCTAATGACGCTCAAGGCATCTTTCTCATCAAGAGAGTGGGGGTGTTTGCAGTGAAACACCGGTTCACTCATAACCCTAGATATTGTCTGTGTTTTCACTGTACGCCACTAACACTTAACATTTTCTAACCGTTCGGTTCATTTAGTTATGTAAAAATATTTTTTGGAAGCAGTTTTTCCCTTGATGTTATTCTTTGCCTTTTGTTCTGGCAGGAACTAAGTGATTCCTAAGATCATGTGTTTTTAAAACATTTTATAATTCTTACAGTTTGCCTTTCTTGTACACTCTCTGGTAGAAGACAACTTTATAAGTGCACATCTGCATTATTAAGCACATTCATCAGGGGAGAGGGGCATGAGGCACTTAAAGTTTACCTGTCATACAAACGTATCCAGCAAGTACAAGGAGAAGTTAAAATAAACTGGTGATAAACTACAGCCACGTGTGGAAAATTCATCATTGTCTAGCAGTCTCCTTGCCTAAGCTGATAAATGGCATTGTTTTTGTATTGCAGGCCCTTTTCAACATGATAAACTTTTTGAAAGGAACCCAGTTCCATGATAAAGAGATTTGGGCAGAAACGAGGAGCAGTTGCCTAGTTTGAGTCGTGTGCTGCAGCGTTTGATGGATGAAAAGCATCTCAGTTGTGGCAGGGTGCCAGGAAGGAGGCACACACATGCCTTGGCTGAGGCAAAGTGTAGCTGCTTTGACATCCTGAGAACACTGGATGTTCTAATAAGGCACGCAGACCTAGGAAACCTTACCAAAACATTGATTTGTTTGTTTTATGCTTGTAAGGGCATTTGCCCTATACTGATGTCATTGGAATAGCTTGCTTAGAAAAGTCATCAGTAGATGCTGAGGTAAAATAAGAAGAGAGTACAATTAACACCTCTTCTTTCCTCCCTTCACGGGAGGCGTTAAGAGTTCTCTGAGTTAAGCTGATAAAGTGGAAAGTGAGCTAGAGGGTACTGTGCTATGAAACAAATAGTAGTGCCTGGGAAGAGAGTCGGGAGGGTAGGAGGGGGGCAGTCATTCAGAGAAAGAGCCTAGCTTAGTTTTACACACACACACACACACACACACACACACATATATACACACACACACATATATGCACATCTCCGGAAAAAACTTTAAAATATCTTACTTAGCTTTAATTACCTTCATACAATCCTATAATCAACTCCTTGATACCCATCCCCCATTTATTTTATGCTTTATCTGTAGTCTCATAATCATGACTTAACTTTTTTCTCTGCTAAGACAGCTCTGGGAATTGATATTTACTTGATTTTTGATGTGAGAAGAGTGTCACTCTGGCCATCCCTAAGGATGGCCATGAGTCCCATAACTCACCGGGCATAACCTTGCTTAAAGTTGGGAGTAAAAAGGAAGTGTTGGTTCTATAGTTTATTTGCCATCATTTTAATTCTACCTGGTGGTCCCACCTAAGCTGTATGTAATGTGGATCTGGGAAATGCGGGTGTTTTGTTTTGTTTTGTTTTTCTGAGTAGAAAGCTAATGCTTAACTATGTGCTTTGCCACACATTGTGCCCTGAGATTATTGTCAATGCATTTAAAGCAGAAGCCCATCTAAAAGGTGATGATTTTTGAAAGCAAGGTACTATGGTTCATTTTTTCAAATAGGAAACACAGCCAATTTTGTTAACATATAGTTTGCCTGCAATATTGAAATTGTGTGCTGCAGCATAAAGTATACACTGATGAAAGCTATTACTTCTAGGCGTGAAATGATGTTTTAAAAATAAACAATCTAGCAACAAATCAATATTTTACACGTAACTATGATTTTCCCAAACTGGATAAATAGGAATGTGTTTCTTATTTACAAAACAAAGCAAAACACTTTTCCTTGTTTTTTAAATCTTTTAATTTATTTTTATTTTTGGCTGCGTTGGATCTGCGTTACTGTGCGCAGGTTTTCTCTAGTTGTGTCAAGCGGGGGCTACTCTTCATTGCGGTGGTTTCTCTTGTTGCGGTGCACGGGCTTCAGTAGTTGTGGCTCGCAGGCTCTAGGGCGCAGGCTCAGTAGTGGTGGTGCACGGGCTTAGTTGCTCTGCGGCATGTGGGTTCTTCCCAGACCAGGGATTGAACCCGTGTCCCCTGCATTGGCAGGCGGATTTTTAACCACTGAGCCACCAGGGAAGTCCCCCAAAACACTTTTGTATTTCATTTTAATATGTAGTTACCAAAGACCTGAAATAAATGAGATGATAAATCACTATTGGTAACAGAAAGTAAAAATCATAATTAAAAAAAGCAAGCACACAAGGAACAGGTGTTGCATGGAAACAAATGGGTATCTGATAATTATTTGTAGATGAATGTTCAAGCCCTTATTCCTTAAATAATATTGACATCCACCTCCAAATTTTTCATTTCTCAAAATCCTCTTTCAGAACACACACATTTTCTGAAGTTAAATTTCAGAAACCAAAACAAGCAAATTATAATAACATGTTGAATATGTCTTCTATATTACCACTTCATCCAAGTTATTAAATACATGAGTCAGATCATATCTAGTTTATTGTTCCACTTGTATTTATTTACTTATTTATGTGACTTTAATTATGTGGCAGTTTTCATAGTGCAGTTAAGTCAATAATAATTTTTTTAAAACCCTTAAAACAAAGTAACGGTATAACATTGCTATTACTCCATTATGCTGGAGGCATTTCTGCCTCTGCCCATG
>NC_138882.1:15509686-15729686 GCF_965194825.1 Balaenoptera physalus
ATCTTGCCTCAGGTAGTGGCTACTTTCCACTGGTGACAAGAGCCCAGTAGTTCAATTAACTTCTGCCCTTCACTGCCATTTACAGCTTGCTGTCTCTGCTAAATGGCACATATTCTGAATTTATGGCCTGGGCCTGTTAGAGTATGGACTAGTTCCTTTTACTTTCACATATTTTTTAACAAGGCTCTGTGGGATTCTTGGGCGTCTAACAAGGGTTTCCTTATAATTCAGTTAAAGGCCAGAAAATAACAACATGCCTGCGTCAAAGGGCAAACAGTCTTCCCACCCACTTCTCCTGTAAACTGATAGACTGCTCTTTGGTAAAGGTGAAGTGGGTGGATGCCAATTTAGCAGCATCTGTGTGATTTGGGGTGTGTGTGTGTGTGTGTGTGTGTGTGTGTGTGTGTGACCAAAAGTGTGTGTGTGTGTGTGTGTGTGTGTGTGTGTGTGTGACCAAAAGACTGCGTGTTTTGCTTACATGATCTCAGATCTAAGTGAACAGGCAGGGTCCTGTGAGTGTCATGGTGGGTAAACTGAGCTGCATGTAGAGTGGAAATGGCCTGAGGAGGACTCTTAGGGTGGTCTGCGTGAGATTATTTATGGTCGTGAAGGGGAGACGGGTCAGAACTAAACCTCAGGGAGACAGAAAGCATATTCTCACTCGGGGTGATTTAGAAAGGAAATAGAGCCTAATCCAATATCTGAGAAACTACCTGGAAATGAACAGTATGGTATTAGAAAATATCTAAATTTGCAAGCTCAGAATTTTGTTGCGAGGCCTGCTTAAAATAAACACAATCTACATTTTTCCAATCATGACCAAATTCATACAGTTGCTTTATCCAAACCCCAATTTTTTTCTACATTTACTCATGTCTTTCAGCCTCTGTTATTCCAAACAAATAGTAGGATATCTGACGTTTTACAGCCTATTTATATTGCTATTTACAGTCTTAAAGTACTTTGCATATGCATTAATTTATTTAGCCCTTACAACAGCCTTGTGAGATAAGTAACATTTTAGTTCGAACTTGACAATTAAGTAGGAAGGTGGCTCCATTTGAAGTGTAAGAATGTGATCATTTGCGGAGAAGGGAACAACATGGGGCCTTCAAGCAGAAGGATTCAACATATACTTTAGAATTAGATTCAACGGGACAGTGAAGGATTGGATATAGAAGTAAGGTAAGGGAGGACTCAAGGATGATCTGGCTTGAGCAGCTGGAAAGATGATGGAGCCATTTAGCTATATAACAGGATGTACTGGAGAATGATGAGTAGAGCTTAGAAAAATAGGTGATAAGTAACTCCACTGGCACTGTTAGACATACGTCTGCAGGACTTACACAAAGAATCAGCCTTACACCTTCAAGCCCATCTTCCTCTGAAGATCTGTAAAAGACAACTTATGTAAGAGAAGATCCTTCTTACATAAGAAGGTTCATGAAAAGCAAGTTCAAGAGGGGAATTCAGTAGAGAAATTTCTCCAGGTTATCTCCTTACCACTTGAGGGAGGATGGGGATACTCCATACTCCTCTCTCAAAGCATATGAAGGATATCCTAGAGAACAGCATGAAGAAATTGAGGGTGACTGCAAGAAAGGTGAGATGGACATTCCATTCTTTTCAAGAGGTTTGCTATGGAGGTGACAAGACTTATAGGATAATTCTGATGCAGCCACTAGGGTGAAGAAGGGTCTTCCGAGATTCTTATGTGATCTCAGGATTTGGGAATCATGGCCTAATGCACAAGCTGATACCTGATGCTCATTCAATGAATTCTGAAGTTCTGAGGCTGGCTGCATCTTACCCAGTGGTAAGGCAAGTAGAGAAGATAGTGCTGGACTAGTTGTACTTTCCTCTTTTGATAGAACAAGTTTTCTGCAAGCCTAGTGGATGTCAAGAAAGCAAGGAGTTTTGTCAACATGATAGGACCTGATATTGGCTGACTGCTCGGGGAAGGGGAACGCAGAAGTAGAAGGTTGTGGGTGGATCTTTGGGGAAGTAATGGGTAGGGGTGCAAGAAATTTGCCAAAGAGTGTGTCGCCTGCATCAGGAACTGTGAAGCATGGAATCTCCCATGGGAGACCTCTACATAAACCACCAAAAAAAATCCCATGAGACACCTACAAATAAGAAGGCAACAGTAGATGGATTAGAACAATATTAAAGAGTTAGACTCCACTACTTTTTGTTTAATTTTATCTTTTCTTCCATGACTCTGGGGAAATCAATAAGAGAAGAAGAAGGAACTGAAGAAAAGGAAGAAAAATGGACATGCCCTCTCTTCCGCACTGTAGATCCCTTAACACAAGTCAGGCTTTAGACTGGATTTAGACTGGATTTGTTTTAACACCTGAAATGAGTCCCATTTACCAAAACTGGACTGGTCCTTGTCACTGAAAGTGACTGGAAAACCATGGGACCTGCTCTAGAGATTACTGATGAGCAAGGAAGTGAGTCCTGATGAAGCTTGTTGGAATAAAGTGGTTGGAGAAAAATAAAGCCCTTTCAAGGAAGTAGTTAAACAAAGTTCAAGAAGACTTACATGGTGTTTCATCCCCAATAATACTGAGCAAAAAGCAGATCCCCAATATATGTTTGTGCTTGGTAGGGCATTATTAGAATAAAAGGATAAAGATAAGGTAAGGTCAATAAATGAGAAGGTGAGGTCAAACAAAATACAACATTACAATAAAAAATGGGATGTTCCAACAAGTATTCATTGTTTTGTGTGACATCTACTCACCCATATTTTGTATCTTTTATGTAAAAGAATGAATGATGCAGATACTCATATTCTAAACTGAAAATCCCAGCTTGTAGAATTTATACAGAAAGTAGAGTTATTGTTTTTATTACTATTTTTTCTTGATTTTAGAACAACAGTTACCAAAGGAGTTGTTTTAGATAGCTAGATTTCCTAAAGCATTTCTTTTGACTTATCAGTGAATCTGGGGAAAAATGCCAAGAACCATCAAATTGTAAGAGCTACAGCTAATTCAAGATCATATGTAAAGAGCAATAATATTTTACATTATACTAAGCCAAAATGAAAATGGGATTAAAAATAAATTCATCGATGTACTCACAGACTCTCCATGATATAGCAATTATAAAATATCTCATTTTTTCCTTTTACATATCTACCTAATGGTAAATAGATCTGTGACAACCACATGGGGACATTTTGAATACCTCCTCCTTGACACTGGGCAAGGGAGTTTGGCAACTAGAATCTAGAAACTAGAGTTTGTAATTCTGGATTTTATTTCCAGATTAGAAGCCAACTTTTAGTGACCCATATAATTTGCTTACCCCTCAGCACCGTATGTTTGATTCTACATACAGAGTGAGGGACCATTTATCTTTCTGGGGACTGGGCAAGTGTCTGATCTGGGCTTGATGTTTTATAACCCTGTGGGGTAAGCAGGGATATACTTAGAGCACAGACTAACAGGCAAACCACCTTTGCCTTTCCATCCCAAGTTATTTTTGCCAGTGTGATGGCAGGTGCCAGGGAGAAAAAGCAAACAAATCCTAATGGTGGCAACGGTACCGCCAACCTTGCCAGGCGTGTTCCCTGTAAATACCACCATGGAACTCTCGTGTGCCAAGCAAGGCTAAATGCAGTTTCTCTCCTGACACCGCACAATTCATCACAGAACTAATTGGGAAGGGAGTTTAAGGACTTCTACCTAAAGCTGGTTTTCAGTAGTGGAGGGGATTGGTCTGAAGAGACCCTAAGGAACTAGATATCTCTCTTCCCCTTGGAAGGATCTCCTTAGGTCCAAAAAGGAGATGAAACTTTTCATGAGGTTGGGAGAGAAGCTGGTGATACATTAAAAGCCACACTCTTTCCATTTCTTCTCTCCTGCTGCCTCTGTTGCTAATGCTGCTGCTGTTGCCAACACATATGCTCTCCACCCCCACGGAGGCCCCACTGCCCGTTCTCCACCCACTGCCACCATCAGGAGGACTCATGCACTCATTGCACCTGTCTTATGTGGCTCTCCCAGCCACATCCACCTGTCTGTAAACAGCTCCGGGGGGACTTTGGGACAAGCTAGGGATGGCAGTACACTACAGGCAATTTATTGGTGGCTTCTCATGCAGGGATGGGATCCCAAGATAAACAAGAGACCAAAGGAGGGGCATTAGTGACACCTCTTGCAAGTCTGCGGATTGAATTGTAATCCTGGATTGTGGAAATGGATTCTGTATCTCGCTAACTGAAAGATGCAATTCCTTTGCTCTGGTGAATTTCAGCCAAAGTGGTCAACGAGATAAAAAGTTGGAAAAATTTCCTAGGGCAGGCACAGAAATGGAAAGAGACAGTGAAGATGCTTAGTTGGTATAGGAACTGGAGAAATAGTTAGTACAGCCAGGAAGGCACTCAGAGAGACTTAAAAGGGAATCATCAACACATGAGCAGTAGAAACTCAGAAGCAAAGAAACTTAAAAACCTGAAATGCCTAGTAGTAAAAATCTGTGCCTCAGACTTGACTACTCATCTTCCCCCAGAGTCTCTGCCCAATAGCCCAGCTGCATGGGAGACTTTGATAACACAGATAAGAGCAGTATTGAGTACTGACATGTTGAATAGCATACTCAATGACTATTTGCCAAATTGGATTGAATTGCTGATAACCTGTTCTTGACCCTGAGGGCCCAGTATACTAGTATAGAGAAATCATGCTGTTCTGAACAGGAGGAGATGGACCTAAATCACAGGAGGAGGGATTTGGCTAGGATAAAAGGAGCATTCTTCTCTGATGGTGAGGAATTGGAATTAAGAATCTCCCGAACCTCCTTCTTTAGGTATCTTTAAAAAACAGTTGAATACATTCTCTTGGGAATGTAGGAATGGATGAAACTCAAAGACAATAGTTTATTTTCCTGATTATTTCTTTCAAAGATGTCAGTCTATAAAGAGTCATAGTGGCCTCCTGCTCTGGAAACTTGGCCTAGTGACCAGAACGACATAACACTGGCCCGATTGCTCTGTGGAATATGTCCTCGATTGCTAACAACAAGTTCAAATGGGACTTTTCCTGGTCAACCTAATGAAATCTTCTCTTGGGATCCTCAGGGCCAAAGATCCAGATTTTGGGGGGCTACTTTGAACACACATACACATTCAAAAACGGAATGCAGAAATATTGTTTCTTGATTATTATGGATCTTCTCTTTAGCAGTGCAAGGATTAATCTTTAGAAAAATGGAAGAATACAGCAATACTTGGCTGGCAAATGGAAACTATGTTGGGGAGGGCTATATACAAAGGGCCACATAAAGCTTAAAGCTTGAGGCCATAGGCCTTCCTCTTTTTCAGGAACATTTTAGTGTGATAAAAATAGAACCAAGCAGATTAAATAAAGAACAGAGTTCATTGGATGCTTTGAGTCTTGGGTTGTAAAATGAAACTGGCTATGAAGGGATGACTTAGAGGGTATATCACAAGGGAATTCTCAGAGAACTTTTTGGTAGATTAAACGTTTAGGCTGAAACCTCTGAAAGCTATATTTTGAAAGATCAGAGGTTTAATCATTGCAATATTGATGTCTTCAATAAAAATATATTTAAATTAAGTTGCCTCATTCAGAAAGATCTTGTCAAGGATTTTTCAATATTTTTCTTTCAAGGTGGAAGTTAAGAACATGAATTCCAAGGATACAGTGAGAAGTAATAGATTTCCCCATGGATCACATATCAACTAAAAAAGAACTACACGTAAGAACACTGCTTCTAATGCTTATAATGAGTACACTAGAAGATGTAATATGAAAGACACTGATATATAAAGATAATTAAATGTCAAATAAAAAATAAAGTACCAATTCTGAATTCTAAATAAAATGAAGATTTCTTTCTGATATAAATCGCAGCAATCTTTTTGGATCCACCTCCTAGAGTAATGAAAATAAAAACAAAAATAAACAAATGGGACCTAATTAAACTTAAAAGCTTTTGCACAGCAAAGGAAACCATAAACAAAATGAAAAGACAACCCACAGAATGGGAGAAAATATTTGCAAATGAAGTGACCGACAAGGGATTAATCTCCAAAATATACACACAGCTCACACAGCTCTATATCAAAAAAAAAGAAAAAAAAAACAACCCAATCAAAAAATGGGCAGAAGATCTAAATAGACATTTAGAAGACATACAGATGGCCAAAAAGCATATGAAAAGATGTTCAACATCACTAATTATTAGAGAAATGAAAATCAAAACTACAATGATGTATCACCTCACACTGGTCAGAATGGCCATCATTAAAAATTCTACAGCCAATAAATGCTGGAGAAGATGTGGAGAAAAGGAAACCCTCCTACACTGTAGGTGGGAATGTAAATTGGTACAGCCACTATGGAGAACAGTATGGCGGTTACTTAAAAAACTAAAACTAGAACTACCATATGATCCAGCAGTCCCACTCCTGGGCATTTATCCAGAGAAAACCATAATTCGAAAAGATACATGCACCCCAATATTCACTGCAGCCCTATTTACAATAGCCAAGACATGGAACCTAAATGTCCAGCGACAGATGAATTGATAAAGAAGATGTGGTACATACATATAATGGAATATTACTCAGCCTTAAAAAAATGAAGTAATGCCATTTGCAGCAACATGAATGGACCTAGAGATTAGCATACTAAGTGAAGTAAGTCAGACAGAGAAAGACAAATATCATATGATATCAGTTATATGTGGAATCTAAAATGAGCTTACTTACAAAACAGAAACAGACTCATAGACTTCAAAAACAAACTTATGATCACCAAAGGGGAAAGGTGGGGGGCAGGGATAAATTAGGAGTTTGGGATTAACATATACACACTATTATATATAAAATAGATAATCAACTATCAAGGACCTACTGTATAGCACAGGGAACTCTACTCAATATTCTGTAATGACCTATATGGGAAAAGAATCTGAAAAAGAGTGGATATACGTATATGTACAACTGAATCACTTTGCCATACATGTGAAACTAACACAACATTGTAAATCAACTATACTCCAATATAAAATAAAAATTAAATTTAAAAAAATGAAGATTTCTTTAATTTACACACTGCTTATTTCTTAATTCTATGAGAAATTTGAACATAGGACGGTGAGAAAATATTGTACTTTATTCATTTATGAAGATTCTTCTGGAGTTTCATGAAAATATGTTTGCCTCATCTTATTTAAACATTTTGATAGATGTTATACTCTATAAGATAACCTTCATGTAAAGTGGGCTGCCAAAACTGGAAGCATAGAAAATGGTCTGGTCTTTGACAATGGTGCTTTACAATGTCTATTCTTTCTTACTTATGAGGGGTTTCACACTTAGCAAGGTCTTGGCACGTTTTGAAAACCCTATGTATTTGACTCCCAAGACCACAATGTTTCATCTCTGTGAAGCCCCATCAATCTGAGGGTTTCCTGCTGATCTCCCAGAGCATTTCTTTCTTTTCTTCTCTTTCTTTTTCTATTAATATTTGCTATCTGCCAGTCATTTTTCTCAATGCCGGGGAGAGTCAGGGCAGCCAAGTAATATCTCTCAGACATAACTTGGTTAATTTTGTGTTTCACAGATCTTCACTGAGATTTTTAAAAAATATTTTTAAATAAAATAATGGAATAAACGGTCATTGGAAAAAGTCAAAACTAAAGAATCATATGAAGTAAAAAGTAAAAGTGCCTCCTCTCCCTACAGGTTGCTTTATGGATAAGTTGCAGAGTATTCCCTTGTCCCAATATGTCTCCTCTCTATATTTACAATATTCCAGAATATTTTACACAAATTGAATCACATTTACACACTTTCCAGAGCATTTCTTGCCTAACACTTTTGGTGTATGATATTCTCACTTGTATTGTGGTTTGCAGCTGGTAGGTGGTAGGGTTTGGGATCTGAATCCCAGTGTGGTGGATATTATGGGCTGTAACCCACTACTCCTCTTACTTTTTTATGTTCAGTTCTCATCTCTGCAGTATTATAACAGAGAAAACTCCCCAAGACAAGGATCATCCTATTTTTGTATCTCCCATAGAATGTCAGGCTATGCCAGGGGTAAAGAAAGCTCTCAGGAGATACAAGGTAAACTGAATTAAGTTGTGTTATGGGCCAGAGGAGGCCAACCCTGAAAAATCACCACTAAGTTATAGTGCATGTGATGTATATGTATAACTATATGTATCTAGACAGGTCTACCTAGAAATTTAATTTTCTTTTTCCTCAAAGAGCCAATATCACATCTACATATGTGACATGTCTAATTTTATCTGAGCCTCATGCCCATGAGGTGTAGAGGGACACATTTAATATTCCCATTTAATGGATTTGGAAATCATGCAAAGAGAGATTCACTTATTTGCTGGAGGTAACACAAATTAACCGTGGTATGAAAACTGGTCTCCAATATCTCTTATACTTAGTTCATGGCTACATTGCATTTTTTGCACTTAACCATTTTCATATATATGTTTAAGCCCCAAGTGAAGAAAAATGACAAGGCAGATAAGAAAATTAATGTCAACATATTAACCAGATAATCTAAGTATCTGTTATACTTTTTTTTTCTGAAGTTCTTACCATCACGGTGAAAGCGTGCACAACAGAGAAGTTCAACGTCGGGTCATCGGTTCTCTCTTGGTAGACCACACGGTACTGGGAGATAATGCCATTGGGAGATTCTGGCTTCGTCCAATTCAGTAGAACTGAATGAGCACCAGTGACTTGAGCCCAGGGCGCTGGCAAATCTTGAGGTGGGGCTTCTAGAGTCCGTGCTGACGACCACAGACTCTCCACAGTGCCCCTGGAATTATGGGCTCTGACCTGATATTCATAGAGCGTGAAAGGTCTCAAAGTATCTGCATTGTCAATAAATTCAAGGGCTCCTTCTGACCAGACAAACAAGAGGGATTCCTCTTCAAGGCCAGCAGGACGTCTGGAAGGAAACCAGCAAAACAATCAGTGACACGGCACACTTCAAAAGAAGGTTTGTAGACAGAGTAAGAAATTGCTTTTTAGAAGAAATTTTTACAAACTCAATTTTTCAACAGTCCCATTAACGAAATGAACATGTTAAGTCTAATAACAGGAATTTTCTTTAGAGCTCTTTAAAGGGTAAAAGTCAAATTTATTTTCTATGGCTTCTCCAAAACTTAGTAAAATGCAGAGTATGCTCAAAAAATTCTTTCAACTACCTGAGAAGGGAATTGTTTAGTCCCATCTTTAGATTTTATTGATGTTAAGACTAGGGCCCATGAAGTAAGTCACACAGAGAAAGACAAGTAACTGAATCACTTTGCTGTATACTTGACACTAACATAATATTGTAAATCAACTATACTTCACTCCTCCCCATCCCACCCCCCCAACCCCCCCAACCAAGTCCCATGCAAACTCTTTTGGCACTTAATATGTAGAGCATTAAACATCTAAGTAAGAGAAATGGAATTGTCAGTTGCTGGAATGACCCCAGATAGCTAATATTTCATTTGGAACAGATATTTGCTCATCTGGGTGTAAAATCATGATGCAGACCTGGCCAGAATTGGAAGTTCCTGAGGAATCCTGGTTGGTCTCTTTCTGTGTTCCCAACATCTGAACCCAGTAGGCTTAATAGTTTTTCTTTTAATTGAAGTATATTTGATTTACAATGTCATATTAATTTCTGGTGTACAACAAAGTAATTCAGTTATACATATAGATACATTCTTTTGTATATTCATTTCCATTATGGTTTATCTGAGGGTATTGAATATAGTTCCCTGTGTCATACAGTAGGACCTTGTTGCTTATCTATTCTATATATAATAGTTTGCATCTACTAACCCCAAAATCCCAGTCAAAAATTTTTTTTGAGTGAATGGCCAAAAGGCATATAATTCCATGGCTTTTCTGCATCTTTGCTTCGTCTCTATCAACTCTTCTTTTCTACGAGGGTAAGTATTCTAGGCTGGGAAGAATGTACCCAAAGGATGACCCTTTCCTCTTCCAGCTTCATCTCTAGTTGAGAAGAGACTGATGAATAAATCAGTATTTTCCAGGCTGTTAGGAGCATTTAATTAACACACTCTTCAGATGCTGGCATATTCACATGCTGCCATATCAGATTAACCATCAAAACGGAAAGGGTTATTAAGACAAAGTAAATGACAGTACCTTTCACGAAAAGGCAGACTATTTAAAATCTTTGGCTTTGGGAATTTGATGATCCTCAAGTTGATAAGTCACTATGACCTAGGTATGAGCAATGACAGTCTACCTGCTGGAGGCTATGGAGGCTTCACAGATACTCCCAGTGACCTGCAAGTATGGTTCGTCAACCCACCACATTATTCCTCGCTACCATGCCTGGGCCAGACTCTGCACTCAGTGTAGGTTTGCAGGGTTTGGCCTTTGTACTTGCTGCAGATACCAGGTACCAGATGTGTCATTGGGGGGGATCCATTCTAATGAGGACCACAGGGCTCACAGCCAAGGATTCCTCTCAGTCAGTTTTTTGAAAGGTGTTTGCTGGGCACATAATATAGCAAGCAAACATATGAACTTCTACGGGGAAATAAAACTTTCTATTTTGTCTGGCTTCAAACTTTCTATGACAAGTCAATGAAATTTATTAAACTCTCATGAACTCCCACATTGAGGTGTAGCCATGGTTGTCATAAAACTGACGTTCTATTAAAAAAAAAAAAAAAAAAAAAAACAGAACAAGAAGAAAAAAACATAAAAATAAAAATACACACACACACACACACACAACTGACAATTCTTTAAAAAATTGCCTGAGAGTGTGAATTTTAAAAATCTATACTATGTAAGAGATTAAGTATTATATTAGCCCCAAGTTTATCCACCAAAACAGTTAAAGGATGCAGCTGGGTTAAGTATTTCTTATCACGACTGAATATTTAATTAATATTACAGTGAGGTAAACATTCCATTTGTGGTATTAACAACAACAACAAAAAAACCAGAACATTTTCATGTCTAAATGAACTTTGAACAGAAGATGTTGAGTAGATGACAATTACTCCTAATTTATTTAAGATGTAGGCTTCAACTGTTTGTTTAACTGGAAGTGCTTCCTCCTGAACAGTCTATGTTTAGGGAAATCACATTTTCAGTTCTCTCTGAAGAGTCAAATGATTAGTTCTTCTATACTTAAGCTCATTTGGGAGATACTTCAATAATGCACTTTTCCAACTAGAGTTAATTTAATGTTGCTTAACACTTAAGAAGAAAACAAAAATAATTATTAAACTAGGAACTATATATTTTAAAGGGCATTCATACTTCTGTTGTCTTCATGTGGTATAACCTTTTAAAGAACTCCCTACTCTCTTGGGATGCCAGAAGTTCTCAGTGCTTATCTTCAAAAGTAATTAAAACAAAATCCTATAATTCTGTGTATTTCCCATAACAATTTAACATTATGAAACTGCCAACCTTACCTTATGAAGAATATTAAGAATACTCTTAATTTAAATAAATAGTCAGAAACACCTGTAGTCAGAGGAGATGGATTCTAAGCCTTGGCCTTGACACATCATTAAATGACCTTGGGCAAACTCACCTGTGTTCTCTAGTGTTCATTTCACTTTGTAAACTGGAGTCAATAATCTTATAGTGTATAATGTCTAGACTTTTGGTAAGAATTAAATCAAGTAATGCACATGAAAATCACTGGGTCAAATGTAATACACGATACAAAGGAAGTTATCATAGAAATGATGTCCAAAGCTGTAAGAGGGTGTGGACAAAAGGGAGCCCTCCTACACTGGTGGTGGGAATGTAAATTGGTACAGCCACTATGGAGAACAGTATGGAGGTTCCTTAAAAAACTAAAAATAGAGCGACCATAGGATCCAGCAATCCCACTCCTGGGCATATATCTGGAAAAGCTGAAAACTCTAATTCGAAAAGATACATGCACCCCAATGTTCACTGCAGCCCTATTTACGATAGCCAAGACAGGGAAGCAACCTAAATGTCCATTGACAGATGAATGGTTAAAGAAGATGTGGTACATATATACAATGGAATATTACTCAGCCATAAAAAAGAATGAAATGATGCTATTTGCAGCAACATGGATGGACCTAGAGATTATCATACCAAGTGAAGTAAGTCAGAAAGAGAGACAGATACTCTGTGACATCACTTATATGTGGAATCTAAAATATGACACAAATGAACTTATTTACAAACAGAAACAGACTCACAGACACAGAAAACAAACTAATGGTTACCAAAGAAGAAAGGCTGGGGGAGGGATAAATTAGGAGTTTTGGATAAACAGATACACACTAATATATATATATATGTAACTGAATTCCTTTGCTGTACACTGGAAACTAACACAAAATCGTTAATCAACTATACTTCAATTAAAAAAAAGAAACGATGTCCAAAGCCTGTATTTAGGAAGACAAATCCAGCAGTTGTGTAAAGGCTGCATTGAACAGGGAGTGACAGCAGTCACACAATGAAGAGGTCATCTCAACGGTCCACATGAGAATAAATGTGGATCCTGAACTAGGTCGATGGTAGCGGAAATGGAAACATAAGTGATTTAAAAAATGCTTTGGGAAGGTTGAATCTTCCAGCTTTCCTGAGTGGGTGGCTGTTCTGGTGTTGGGGAAAGAGATTCAAATACCTTCCAAAAATTTTAGGACTTAATTGCATTTAAAACTCTTCAGTGATTCACCATAGAACTGGCCTGTGCTGACCATTCCAGATTCACCTTCTGAGATTTCTATTCCCATTTTACATTCTGGTCAAAATCCAATGCTTGCCTATGGTTCCCTTGTATACTATGGTATTTCATGCTTCCATGGCTTGAATACCTGTTAATCCTGTTCTGCAATGCCTCACTCCATCCTCTTTCATTTTCTTCTCCTTTCTATAGGCTAACTCCAAATCATCTTGTAAAACTCTACACCCAGTCACTTTCTCCAGAAAGTCTTTCCCTTGTTTTTCTCTCAAATAGGGTTACAATATCCTTCTATGTGCTTAGTTTTTTCTTTATGGACTCACTTGTCACAGTGTATTGTAATAGACTTTTCTTTTTTATATCTCTCCTACTATACTACAAGTTCCCTGAAGGCAAAGACTCCATCTTATTTTTGAAGCAATGACTGGATGATTGACTGGTTGACAAGAATAATCCAAGATTTTGGTTCCAACAAGAACCAGAAAAATCTTCCCATTATTAAGTTATTGTCTCTCAGCTCTAAACCTACCCTTCTATATTTGGCTTTATGACAGTGGGGCTGGGACTCTGCCCTCTACATTCCTGCTTTACCAGCTGATTCTATATTGGGCTCTGCCAATAGGGGGCGCCAGAGGGTGATTAGAGAACTGAAAGGAAAAGGGAAGGGGCTCCTTCCCATTTGCTTCCTGTTTGCTTGCTGATTACATGAGCTTCTCTGCAGCAAGGATTCTTCACCTTGTAAGCAGTAGATCCTTCTGCCTTAGGAGAAGATGATTCAAGTATGACATTTTTCCAACACTTGGAAAGCCAGCTTCATCTCATGCCTCCTCCTACAGACACCTGCACCAGCTCACAGGTGCCCCCTCCTCGGATGTCTGGGTCCCAGCATCACAGGTGCTCCCCTCTAAGTTTCTAAGTTTTAATAATTCAAGCCATTTCTCTTTGTTGCCTCAGTCCTAAGGGTATTAGCTCTTTCCTGCAGTTGTCACCTCTGTGATATCTTCGAGTTCTCTTTCATCCTTTCAGTTACCTAGTTAACGAATTTGCAATCAGGTAGTAATTATTTATATTAAATTCTTTCTATTAAAATAACTGGTGTGGTTTCTCTTTCCTGATTGCTACAGAAAATGAGGATGATGTTCATAGAAAGAGGGAAATAGGAAAATTGTAAAGAGGGTAATGATAGATTTGCATCTGGACTCACTGAATTTATCATTTTGTCTTTATCACACCATATTACATATTGATTGTAAAAAGTAATTAGAAAATAAAGATGAGCAAAAACACAAGAATCATCCATAACCTATCTCTGAGATAAGCACTGTTAATTTTCTTTTGGTGTTTAACATTCCAGACATTTTTCATGCACATATAAATGTAAAAGATTCCATGTATTTAAAGAAAAACAGAATCATACTAGGGGTACTGTCGTGCAATCTGCTTCTTTTATTATCATAAACCTCTTTCCTTGTCCTTAAATATACACATATAACTGCCAGATTTGTCTTCCCCAAGCATGGCTGTGGATGGTCCATCTTGGATAACTTTCTATTTTTTATTGTGCTTTATGTTTAACACAGTACTTTCACATACATGATTTCATTTAATTCCTATGAAATTCTAGAGGTTAATTATTTTCTATGTTTATCAGCCTAACTTACATAAAAGTGAAAGCTTAGGGAACATAGTGACTTGCCCAATGTCACATAACTAGTAAGTGGCAGACCCAGGACCTGGAAGCCATATCTTCTGACTACAAATGCCATGCTTTGTCCACTCTGTCACATTGCTTCTTTATTTTACTCCAAATCTTCAACGGCTCTCATTGTTTCCAAATCAAAACCCTAAACTCCTCAGCCTAGTATTTAAAGTCTTCCAAAATCTACTGTCAAGCCGACCTTCTAAATTCCCCCTACAAATAACAAAGTCTCCAGCCAAGCCTGACCATGGAACCCTATGCCTTCAGTGTTGGGAATTTTGCTTACTCCAGTAATTTTATTCACCTGCGATGTCTTTGCCATCAGTCTTTGATTGCTAATATTTTATTTACCACAAAGGAAACAGAATACAAAGTCCTGAAATGGATGCGATGACACATGGGAATTTTGTATAGGTGGCATTTCAAATCAGTAAATTGTAAAATAATGTTGACAAACTAGATAGTTAAAAAAAAAATAAAGAATGCCTAATTGATACAAAAAGAGACATGACGTGAGAGTGTTTGGGAAGTACATTCACCAATCAAGAGAGCTTTTTGTTGCAACCTGTAGAGTCCTTGTCACATCAGCCAGAGAAGCTTAAGCCTGCACAGTTGGAAAAGCAAGGTTTCCTGGGAGGTTTCCTAGCTCTGTCTAACCACTCTTACAGATAGATGGGGTCTTCAAATTATTTTTGTACAACATTTTTACTCCTGCTTTTTAAAAACTTTGCAACTTAGCCATTATTTTAAAAAATTACTTTGTAAAGGTTTTAAATATTTATCCATTCATTGAACAAATTGATTCAGTGTTCACTATTCTTTCCTCCATCTCAGATCTTCCTTCTAAGGTTACTCTCTTTCATCCTGAAATACACTTGTTAGAAGTTCACTGGATGATATTCTATTCGAGGTAAATGCATGAGTCTATTGAAGGTAAATTTTCTCCATGTTATTTTATATAAGTATAATTAAAGACTGAATTCCAATTGTTAAAAGTTAATTTTTCTGAGAAAAAAAAATGAATGTCTAGATTTCCTGTCTCATTCCTTAAAACAAAATCAGTCTATTAATGTAAGATCAGAAACCATAAAACTCCTGGAAGAAACATTAGGCAGTGAGCTCCTGGACATTGCTCTTGGCAATAGCTTTTTGGATCTAACTCCAAAAGCAATGGCAACAAAAGCAAAAATAAATGGGACAAAATTAAACTAAAAAGGAAGGAAACCATCAATAAAATAAAAAGTCAACCTACTGAATGGGAGAAGATATTTTCAAGTCATGTACCTGATAAGGACTAAATATCCAAAATATATAAAGAACTCATACAGCTCAACAACAGAAAAACAAACAATCCAATTAAAAAATGGCAGAGGGTCTGAATAGACATTTTTTTACAAAGAAGACATACAGATGGCCAACAGGCGCATGAAAAGATGCTCGACATTACTAATCACCAGTGAAATGCAAGTCAAAACCACAATGATATATCATCTCACACCTGTCAGAATGGCTATTATCAAAAGGACAAGAAATAACAAATGTTGGTGAGGATGTGGAGAAAAGGGAAACCTTGTGCACTGGTGACAGAAACATAAATTGGTACAGACACAATGGAAAACAGTATGGAGGGTCCTCAAAAAATTAAAAATAGAACTTCAGCAATTCCACTTCTGGGTATTTATACAAAAAAAAAATGAAAACACTAATTTGAAAAGATATATGTATCCCTATGTTCATTGCAGCATTTTTTACAATAGCCAAGATACGGAAGTAACCTACGTGTCCATCTACGGATGAATGGATAAAGAAGATGTGGTATATATATAAGGAGTACTACTCAGCAATAAAAGAGAATAAAAATTTGCCATTTATGACAGCATGAATGGACCTTGAGGGTATTATGCTAAGTGAAATAAGTCAGAGAAAGACAAATACCATAGGATTTCACTCACATGTGAAATCTAAAAAACAAAACAAATAAACAAAAGAAAACAAAACCAGACTCACAGATACAGGGAATAGATTGGTGGCTAAAAGAGGGGAGGGCTTTGAGGGATGGGCAGAATGGGAAAAGGGGTACAAATTTCTAGATATAAAAGAAATAAGTGTGTAATGTACAGCATGGTGACTAGGGCCAGTAATACTATGTTGCAAATTTGAAAGTTGCTAAGAAAGTAAAAAAATAGTTGTCATCATAAAGAAAAAATTTTGTAACTGTATATGGTGACAGATGGTAACTAGACTTATTGTGGTGATCATTTTGAAGTGTATACAAATATTGAATCATTATGCTGTACACTTGAAACTAATAATAATGTGTTAATTATACTTCAAGAAAACAAAAAACAAAATCCAATCTATATTTAGATATAAGGAGTAGAGCCAGAAAAGTGCTGGAAGAAATAGTTGATGTGTTATTTTTAATATGATCACTAAAAGAATTTCCTTAATATATAAAAAGCATAGGTAAATTAACAAGAAACAATCTAAAAGAAAATAGTCTAAAGATATATACTATACTATACACACACAAATAGCAAATATATATTAGAAATAAATAAATGAAAGGCCTGACTTATAATGACCAAAATTTTAATTAAAACAACAATAATATGCCATTTAAAATATTAGCAAAGATTTAAAAGATTGTTGAGTCCCAGTATTGATTAGAGTTTTCAGAATTAGAAATTCTTATATACCATTTTTAGAAGACAATTTAGCAATCTCCAAAAATTTAAAGTGCACAAAATTGGATCCTGCACTTCTAGTACTAAGAATAATCTTCCATATGTTTATTGTAAAGATTTTTTTGGAGAATTGCTTTTGTAATGAAAACTTGGAAATCACTGATTTTGCCACCAATATGAGACTGGTTAAATAATACATGATACACATCCATATAATAAAATATTGTTGAGTCATTAAAAGAAATGAGGGGTGTGTGTGTGTGTGTGTGTGTGTGTGTGTCCAAACGGCCAAAGAAAATTTGAACAATATAATTCCTTATGTAAGGGAAACTATAAATACAAAACATCAATGTTATATATATTAAAATTAATAGTAGTTATGTCTATCGATGGGAATTATATACATGGGTAAGTCATAAAAAAGGGATACATAACCTTTGCAATATTCTGTACTGTTAAAAACTTCTTTTAAAAAATTATTTCTAATTTAAACAGTCATTAAATGTTTATTTTGTAAGGCCAAGTCTCAATGACATCAACTTCATCCATGGAAGTCTTCCATAAATATTCCAGACAGAAAGAATCCCTGTCTCCTGTAAATTTTTTGGTAAATATTTATATTTCTCACATTATATTGCTCACTGTTTTGTTTGCTTAGTTTGACTTACATCTCCTACTATAGTAAAACTCCTTGGTAATAGGGCTCAGATCTTACAGTAGATATGAACATTATCTGTCATCTATTATCCATCTACCTATCTGTATCTATTTATCTATCTATCTATCTATCTATCTATCTATCTATCTATCTATCTATCATCTATCTATCTATCCATCTTCACATCCATACTGTCTTCCCACATAGTACAAATTCATTGCATAAAAATTCCTTCACCTTTGAATCAATGCCCTTTTTTCTTAGTTTACTCAATCAGCTTAATTATTCATTGTAAAAAAATATTATTTATGGTACCCTGCTTGGAATGTTCTTCCGTATCATCCATCCATTCAAACTATCTCAGATTTTATCCTTCAAAACCTTACTCAGTTTTTCTGAATGCTTAGTTATTTGAATACTTGGAAGGTTCATCACTTATTTTTACTTTTACAGCATTTAGAAGGTGTTTTAATATATTTTTGCCTTTTACTGAACATTGATCCAATCTTTTGCTTTATTTAGAGGCTGCTTTTGAAAATGAAACCCCATGCATTTTTGTCTCTCTTAAAATGGAAGCTCCTAGTGGGAGATCATTTTATTATGTATTTTGTAAAGTCTTAAGAAAAAGTGTTTGGTGGATTTTGTAGATGGAAGTTGGATTTTGTGGGTGGATTTTGCCATTTACAAGATTTACAGATATAAAATAAAGGGGAAATACTGAAGAATCTTTATTATACAAGCCAAACTTGCTATGAGAAGAAAGCAAATGCCCAAGATGGCCTTATGTATACCCTATCAGTAAACAGGTTGCAAAACACTAACATAAAGGTTGTCCCTATTGTAGGAAATCTCTTTTGTAACTCACATTGGTCAACAAAGTAGCCTAAATAAAATATCATGTTAACAGGTGAACTAACCAGAAGCAGTCACATGAATAGTCTTGTCCTTACTAGCTTATTTTTTGTTTTGTTTTCTAAAGTCATAAACATCTTACCTGTTTATTAAGGCAGATCCTTTTTAACAGGATGATATCTAGAGCCAACATTTAAACAATAGATGGGAATTACTGAGGGGAAATGATCTGGGGGCTTGGAGAGAGCAGAGTTGAACATCTTCAAGATGGGATTGGCAAGTTGGCTTCCCGCAATTTAATGAAAATATCTGCATAGGTCAAACCCCGTCCTTGATTTGAGCTAAATGGATTTCCTTTGGTGGTGATAGAAGAAAGAGGAGGCAAATGATGAAGCAGAAATTACATGCCCTAACCTCCCCAGAAATACTGTAGGCTTGTGTCTATAACTATACGCGGGGCTCTATGGAGTCCCAGAATGAAAAAGAACTCTGTATCTACATTCTATTTCTGTCCTTACAAATTCCTGATTTTTTTTTTTTTGCAGCTATCTAAGAAAAATTTGATATTGTTGTTGTCTAAGCACATTTAAACTTCAGCTGAAATAACTGCCAAGTGATTCATGCCTATGTAGGTGAATATAACGATTGTATCTGGAGCCCCAGCGTGCCATTTTCATTTCACTTTAAATAAAAAACAAAATGTATCTATGTCAGTCAGTGCCCTTCTGCTGTACTCAGAGGTATCAAACAGGCTACAATTATGATTGTGAAATGATTGTGTCACATTGGAGGAAGGTTTATTGCTTTTGAGTCTGCTAGGCAGTAACACATTCTGTTTCATATTACTCTTTATATCATTGTTTGGCTGTGACTAGAATAATCAAATGCCATCAAATGCTGTCAAATTCAATTTACAGTATTTTTCATTGAAGCGGGCTTTCTGCATTATATTTCTT
This sequence comes from Balaenoptera physalus, assembly GCF_965194825.1. NCBI lineage: Eukaryota > Metazoa > Chordata > Mammalia > Artiodactyla > Balaenopteridae > Balaenoptera > Balaenoptera physalus. Next base: position 15,529,273 of record NC_138882.1, read on the forward strand.
GTTTTCCCTCTCTATAGCTGCCATGGAATAGTCACTGTAATCATGAGCATTATTTACAAAACCAACAGAGTGAAGCCTCTTCCTGGTCTATAACAGATACTTTATTTCCCTTTATTCAGAATAGGAATTTGATGTGCTTTTCTCATACAATTAGCATTGAGTAGATGAAAGAAAACTATTCCAAGAAGATGGGCATTTTAAAGGCTGCACTAATGTGTTTAATGTAAAATGTAAATTCACATTAGCCATTTTTACATGTTCACGTGTACTTGAATCAGAAATATTATTCTTCAAATTAATGTTTGCTGAGAAGAAAACATTTGGCCTGCTCATTTATGGCAATGTGATTTACAAAACCAGAAATGCAGTAATACTTTCTCCCTTCATAATTTTCCTTACATTCCCATAGCTGAAGATTGGTCTGAATGAAAGGGTTTCAATATCTGAAGTTATAAGAGGAGCCTAAACTAAGTTTCATGATGTGTCCAGGGCATAGGGCTAAACAAGGGAAGGCATGAGGCTGCAGGAGAGACTAACAAAGGATGCTGAAGTGAGATGAGGATCTGAGAAAAAAAATGTGTTGGGCTTTGTATGCCTGATTTAAATAGATGGCTTTTGGAATGGGGTTTTCAGCTGCAAATTTTTTGTCTGCCGGTGTCTGTCTTAGAAAGCGTCTTTTCTGTCTCAGTGCTATGATCTGAATGATTGTGTTTCCCCCAAATTCACATGTTGAAATCCTAACCTCCAAGGGGATGGTATTAGGAGGTGGGGCCTTTGGGAGGTGATTAGGTCATGAGGGTGGGGCCCTCATGAATGGGATTAGTGCCCTTATAAAAGAGACCCCCACATGGCCCTTGCTGCTTCTGCCATGTGAGGACACAGTGAGAAGATGGCCATCTGTGAGCCAGGAAGTGGGCCCTCACCATACAGCAAATCTGTCAGCACCTTGATCTTGGACTTCCCAGAATCCAGAGCTGAGAGAAATTAATGTTTGTTGTTTATAAACCACACAATTTATGATATTTTTGTTATAGCAGCCTGAATAGCAAACTCTCAGTTGATAGGTTCTCTGGCCCCTTCCCTCTGTTTTCGTTTTACTTTCTCCTTTCCTGCTCTCTCTCTTCCTCCCTCTCCCTCCATCTCTCCCTGTCTGTCTCTTTCTCTCTTTCCTCTTTCTCCTCATTATATATTTGAAAACATTAATTTAAAACTATGTCCATGCTGATCAAATGAAAACTGGATCAAGTAGCACAATACCCTTCAAACCAAAATGCCCATGGAACCACCATCTCTCTCTCTCTTTCTCTCTTTCTCCCCCTCTCATTCTCACTCTCACTCTCCTCACTTTTTCTCCTTCTCTTCCCCTCCCTTCTCTCTTTCCCTCTTTTCTTCCTTTTAGGTGGCTACACTTAATTAATTCTGCATATCATGGTGAAAAGAAGCTGCATTAACACCATCTAGCCAGGTGAGTGGAAACCTCAAAACAGAAGGGGAACTGCAGAGTGAAAAGTGCCATCTTTTAAGGATGAGAAAAAGCCTTTCCAATCTCCACATACTAGGTGGTGGGATATAATTAGAATTTTTGTCCTAGACCTGGTTCTTCCTCTGGAATGAGTATGTCTCTTGGTCAATGAACCTCCAGAGGACAGCTCTACCCTTCCATCAAAGGTAAGGCTTCTTGGGCTATGAGGTCTCATCTTCCAAAGAGGGCTCAAACAAAAATGTTACATGGTAGTTGTGGCTTTTTTCTTTGAATAATGTGTAGAAGTTTCCAATACCAATTTTAGTTTCTAGTAGGTGCTTCAAAACACATGAATTCCCATCAATTCACTTATGGAAATAGAAAATGTATTTGATTCTACAGTCCTGGAATAGTACACATTCTTAAATAATCAACAATAATAGAAATAGTCAATGTTACCTGTGAATAAAGTAGTTGATGATGACTCCATTTGGTTTTTTAGGTGGCGTCCACTTAACCACTATGCAAGCTGATCCCAGTGCCTTAAGAACAGGAGAATTTAGATCCATGGGGGCTCCTTCAGCTGTTTTGACAAATATCCTACTGCTAACTCCACAACCTCCTTGAAAAAAAAGAAAACCAAGACCTTTAATAATTTGTCAAGCCTCAAAAAGAGTTACATGTACATATAGAAGGGTACGAATATCATGATAATCATTTTATCTGAAATTTTGTATACACACAAATTTTGTAAACATACTTTAGACTAGTACTTAAATCTCTTCAGGATTTGAATATTTAAATAAGGACTCATTTTTGGGAAATCCATTAATTAACCACATTTTTATACAGGCATAGACAATAAAGCTTATGCTTGTCTGAACTGAGGTTTCTCTAATTTACTGCAGTTATTCTAGCCAGAAAGTGAAAATGTGCTTCAATTTCGTAAATGTATGTGTGACCTGAACATCATGTATGCTCTTAATAGTATTTTATTTTTGCTAATATTTAAAAATAATGATTGTTCCCTCAACACACAAAAGTCAAACAATGAATTTGAAGGATATTGTTTCTTCACAGCATAGCTTTAGGGACACAGAGAGGCAGAAGTTGATTTTTGCATTTAAATCAAGAAAACCTTAATTTAAATCTATTTCCATGTGGATTAGCTGAAGAGTGGATCAGGGAAAGCAATACTCTTCAAACAAAATGTCTCAGTCTGGTTTGTAGAGACAAGTGGGCAAACTGACTCAATTTCAGAGATGAAGCATAGCAAAATCTCAGAGCCCCTAGTCCTAACCAACTCTATGGGAAATAGTACTCATTTGGAAACAGAAGTTCCTAAGGACAAGAGTTTCATGTTGAGTATAAGATTGGTGAATTTCTTTAATCTAAGGTGAAGCAACTTGTTTTGAGTTATACTTTTTCTCTCTTAGCAGTTGGGTGTTATATATTATATAACACCTGGAGGTATACAGGAAGTGAGAGGAGCTCTTCCTTAAGACCACACAGATAGATGATGACTTCACTGACCACTAGCCTAAGCCATGAAACTCAAGGTGACAGGTTAGATACACAAGACAGGTATCAGGGAAGCACTGTAAAATATGTTGACTCATCTGAGTGTAACTCAACTTCTAAATAATGTCTCCCTTCCTACTCTCCCACCCCTAAATAAAACTGAAATAGAACCAAGGTGAGTACATTTCCTATGAGATTTTTGTAATGCCTATTTTGTTTCATATTACCAATGATTATTGTATGTGCTCTAGGTGTTTTTCTTTGAAAGGGCCTTATAAAACAAGACTTTGCAAAACCACCATTTTCCTATATTTAAATATTCATGATTTAGTGCATAATGCTTCACTCAATGCCAGGCTCCGATTTGTCTGGGTAAACAGTCCAGTACCAATAAGAAATGAAATGTTAGTCTTTGTATTCGAATTGAGAATCTATTCCTTTTTAAGGAATTTTTTTTTTAAATAAAATACTTTTTAATAAAAAAAACCCTGCATGAGTGTCTGAAAGACTTTCACCATTTTGACATGCTTGTATCCTTGTCTCATACTGTGTGGATGGAGCCAAATTTTCCAGAAGGATGGACTGATGATGACCAGCAGAGAAGATCAGAGGTGCTGCACTTCCAGCGTTGAGTAAGACATTGTACTCCACAGGTATTTTGGGGGTGAGGATCCCTTTAAAGAGAGAGAGAATACAAACATGTATGTCTGTTTGGTCAACAAATGTTCCCTTTTTTTTTTTTTAAATGTTCCTCTTTTAAGAAAAATGTATGTTTCAAATCTTAAACTTAAAGGTATACTATTGCTTAATATAGCGATTAATAAGTGCATGAAACTTAAGTTGGAAAACATTAGAATGCCTATTCCCAAAGTAAGTAATGTTCATCACCCATTTTCGAAAACAAATGAAATATAATAATTCTATTCAAAGATATACTCTCCAGGCAAATAAAAACGAACGCATATTTCAAGGCAAATAAATACAAGGCAATTAGAAATGGTCATATAGTTTTCCTAGGCTTACTTACTCTTAAAGTACATAAAAAACCCCACCAGTTTTGCTTGTGACAATAATTTTTCTGTAGGCGTTGTGTATGCATCTCATCTGACACGGATCCTTGATATAATAGCCCATAAAGTATCCAAATCATAGTCTACCTAGAGAATTCCCAGTGCATTAATTATTGAGTCAGGACAGTCCACTCGGTCAGTGAGACTTATGGACCTAAATGTATATGAAATTTGAGTTCAAAAACTGTCATTTTTCACAATGCCTCCTAAAGAAAGAAGGTCCTGTCAGTTTAGCCTCTTTACAATCTATTCATAGAATTAAGTGCCTGTAAGTTTTATTTGGCCATGAACAACATGCACACTTTCTTAAGCAGAGATTATGAGCCTTGAATGAAGAATATATTGAAACTTTAGGCCCACTAAAGTTTCTCATTGATCTGACAGCTTCTAACATGTGGGCTTCACTACTTACCTTTCTAATACTTAAGTAAGTTTCTTTGCTACAGAAACAAGAAAATCTACAGCACAGGACTAAAGAATGAGGTCTAAAGAATGAAATGTGGTTCTGCTTTTTGTAGCTACAGCTCCAATGTATGAGGGGCAGAAGAGCTAGTAAATACCAGAGGTGCTCAGTATTTTGTGTAGGATAGATGAAAACAAGGAGTCGCTGAAGGAAATATTGATCCTCATCAGAAGGACTCATCAATCATTTCCTTTGGAAAGGTGCTAGATGGTGCTGAATTTGGCAACCCAGGCTGAGAATTTTAATTTTAAATTTAGAGCATCCTAATTAAACTGTTGCTTTTGTCCTTACAATTTAACTTACTGTTATTCTATCATCGATTCCTAAATTCTTCTCTCTGGCTTTATACCTTTGCTCGTGTTCCAGATTTGTATTTTGAACAGCTTCCTTCCCAGAGACCTCAATCTTAACAGGTCCAAAAAAGAATTACACTATTTTCCACTCCCAAACCTGTTATTCTTCTTTGGTTTCCTCTCTCCATTTCCCTACACTGGAGGCCTTGGAGTAAGACCCTTAGAGTAGACCCTGCCTTCTTCACTCTCAAGCTCAAGTGACAAGTATATTCTATCATTTGTTTCTTCAAGAAGTTTGGGTTTTATATATAATCAGTGAACAATGGATTGAAAACATGTGAGCCAGGAAGTAGGGTTACCAGTTGGAAAGTGGTTGCATGGTTGTAGGAATAACAAAACAAGAACAGCATTTCATTGCATTCCTGTCTTATGCCAGGCAACAAACATTATCTCATTTCACATCACTAGAATGTCAACTTCATACAGCTGGGGACTTTGTTCTTCTCTTGAAGGTAGTTTCAGTGCTTAGATTTTAGTACAGAGCAGTAGCTCAAATATTGATTGAATGAATGAATGAAACCACATGACAATATTGTAAGGTAAATATCACTACCATTTTTTAAAATGAGAAAACCAAGGGCCAGAGGAGAAACGTTGCAGATATCACACAGATTAATTGGGGTGGCCAGACTTGAACTCAGGCCCATTTGATACCAAAGCTTATCTCTCTATATTTATGCTGTCTCTTGATAATAAAGACTTCGATTAGGACAATCGGGGGGAAAAGTGAAAGGATAATTTTGAGAGAACATGCATAGACAGGCAGAACAGGTCTTGGAGACTGATTAGATACAGCGAAAAAAGTGATGGAGGAATTAGAATTACCACTGATGGAACGAAATTATAGGTAAATATTTAAAGTTCTGAAGAGCAGGTTTTCCAAACCAGGATACACACACCCTGGACATTTGTGGACTTTTGTCCAAGTATTTTCGGAGACAAGGACAAACATGTCCCTCTTTCCCAAAATCAATTTGACTTGTAAAATTTGTGAAATACACAACTCCCCTGCCCAAGCTAGGGAAAACCAGCAGAATCCCGCTATCCCTTGTTCACAAAAATTGGGTGTGGATTTTTCTCCCTAAAAAGCACAAGACTCGAAAATTTTATGTGTAGTGAGTGATGGGAACTTTCTCTACTCAGTTTTTTTAACTCTATCGTCACTTCAGAGTGAACTGTACACCAGCCGAAAAAGTTTATGTAGACATAACCAGTGTGTTGAACAAGTACAGATACTATTCGTGGTGAAGTCAAAACACAATTTAATTTTTGTCACTTACTATTGCTTTAAAATGAATTTATTATGTGTAATCTTGCTCAGACATGGGATGAAAAGTTGGCTGGGACCATGATGCTTCTGCTCAGTCTCAGGTATTAGACAATTCTATATTATTTTTTTCAGATATCACAACAAAGATTAATATCTAGAAAATTTAAGTAAATTCATTTTCTCTTTAATGGTATAGTGAGTGTATGTAATGAGCTCATTTAGAAGATATTCTTCAAGGCCTAATTCTCAACTGCAAGACAAAACTGGGAATGTTTTTACTGCTCCCAACAAGACTGCTATAATTATGAAGTTTGAGAGTTGTATGAAGGGGGTTGATTACAGGGAGCGTTGGAGACTCTGAATTTATTAATAGGTGAGGAAAACTTAAGTACGGTATTAGAGGTAAAATAAAGAGCAATATAATCAGGTTTTTTTTTTTTTTTTCCCCACTAAAGATGTTCTTTGGGGAGAATTGCTTGAGGTAGTAAAAGAGATTGAAGAGTGAATCAATACCCTCTTGGTTTGCAATTTGACCTTTCACAGCAGGAAGATATGCTTATGGGAATATCCATCCAGAGTATCTTGGCATGTCACAGCATCCCACCTCAGATTTGGGGCATTTCTCCTGATCGTTACCCTGACATAGTCTATAAAGCAGTGGGAAAAAAAGGTTGCTGTTTGTCCACACATATATATGATGAAATGAAGAGAGGAAGAATTGCCTGGACATTGGGGTCGGCTTTCTTCAGATTGACTTAATATCCCGAAATATAACAGCATATCATGCTTTAACTAAAGAGATTAATAGAAAATGTACCCCTGAATGATAAATTATACAATACATTATTTGGGGGATAGAGACAAACACATTGGAATTCAATGCCAAATTTGCATGAATTTTTAAGATAAAAAGCAAGACCTTAAAAAAATTGCAAGGTTATGGTGATTGCTTCAGGTTTTTTCCAAACCTCCTGGGATTGCATGTTCATTCTGTCTTCTCTGATCTTAGGGTAGAACTTGTAGAAAAGTTTGACAAACACACACTTGAAAAATATGCCATGAGTCTTGAACTAGATAAACCACAGAATGGAGTCAGATCAAATCCCTCTTCCGCCTTCATTTGTCCCTCGTAAATTACCCACCCCCTATGGATGCCAGTCTCTTCACCTGTAAAATGATGACACTAATAGCCACGTCTTAAAGTGCTGAAAGGATTAAATTAAAACATGTATGTAAAGCATTTTAGTTCATTACTGCAAATAGAAAGTACTGAATAAATGACAGACATCTCTACAAAACAAAAGGAAATGGAACGAAATGCAAAAAAACCCCCTAGAAACCCACAGTTATGACACTGATTTCATGTGCCTTCTAACACTTCTGAACCCATCTTTATATAAAGCTGCTATTCTAATTACAACGCAATGTTATATTGAATCAAGTAAATATCTTTATAACTATTTTGTTACCTAGTTTTATTTTTTACGTATACTTGGATGTGGTCAACTTGTCTTCCTGTAACGATATCCTAGTCTTCATTCTCAGCAGTAATTTAGAGTGGTCTTCCCTTCGATTTGTCTGAGGTTGCACCTCATTATATGTCTTTAGTCTGTACCTACTGGTCTGCTTCCAGTAACTTCTCTGCTTAAAAGGACAGGACTCCTAGGAGGTCAGGGAACAAAACTGTACTTCCACCACATTTCAAATATAGACATAATCTTGATCATGGTTGGTCAAAGCATGAACCCAGAAAAGGCAATTTTCCACATCTTGGTTAATAAATGTCCTTTACATACACCTATAAGGTGTTGAAACAGTAAATGCTCCTTGAAGCTGTGAACATGTCAAGCACTGACATGCATTTATTTAGGAAGAGGGCCCCCTCCACTGTCATAATTTACAGGACAGTGACATGAAAGCCTCCTGTGTTCCTGCAAACCCTAGACCATCTGCAATGAGTCTGAAACGACCTAGCCCCCTGGTATTCTGATGACTAAATGAAATGAAATGGGCATATTTGTTAAAGTCAGCTGGCAAGCCACACGACTTGGTTAGTTCCTGAGTTCATAAATTTATGTCAGAGCAAGAGGAGCAGTGGAAACTCACGAGAACCAATTTACCCTAAGTGCAAATGGCAGTTTTGTTATTTGGTGTCAAAGTTACCAGTTGCACGATGACAAGCTGCCATAACACATTTTCCTGTTCACTAAAGAACAAGGATTTCGTTGGTTAATATTCCTTGCGAGGCTCCTTTTCATAATTTACAACAACTAGATGCTGATAGGTTATTTAACATTTATGAAGTTAAGATGTAATCAGAAAAACCCTGATTATCTTTACAAATAAAAAAGTTAAATTATTCAACTTTTTTTTCCTCTGTGGCTTCATTTCACAGCAGGTGCATACTTTACAATGGGACAAGTCAATCAAATAAAGCTTTTTTAAAATCTTTTTTTTAGGAGCTGGAACAAGAACAATTCTAAGAGGAAAACTATTAATCCGGTTTGATAGCCATGTTTGCTTCAAACCACGGGCTGTGCTTCATATAATGCTTTTAACAAATTAGCCCAATGTCTCCTTTGTAGAGATAGGGGTATCTTGGTTATGTCCTTTAGGGGCCAAGGAAGTGAAACCAGACCCTCTTGAACACACATCCATACCAATTGTATGGAAATTTTACGTAGCTTGTATAATAGTTATCATTTTATGCCTCTTCTACCCAACTAGATGGTAGGGTTCTTGACAAGAGGGACGATGTCTCATTCATTCTTCTTTTTAACACTCAAAATGTCGCATCGTGCCTCGCTCCTGAGAGGGGCCCAATAAACATTTTCACGTTTGTTAAAATGAATAGATGAATCAATCCACTCAAATGTAAATGAATTACATCCTATGAAATTTTAAGCTACAAACAAAATGATCCTACTGGGTTACCGGATGAACTGCCCTTGAACTACTTGAACTACTCATTTATGTTTGCTGTATCTATGGCAATTTTTTTTTTTTTTTTTAGTTTTGAACTGGATCATAGTATAATGCAGAAAAAAAAATCATTTGCTTTATGTACTGTTTAGTGAAAAAATATAGTACAGTGGGTTTGCTCATAGAATTTGGAGTCAGATTCAGTGTGGGTTGGCTCTGACACCTATGTGATGAATCACCTAGAGAAAAAAGCTTTTAACATCGAAATTGACTTTTCTCATTAGCAACACAGGGAGAACATTGGACGTACTACACATTGTTATGAACATTAAATAGATAAGTGTTAATCTCTTGGAAAATGCCTAGCACATATTAGAACTCAATAAGGTGAGATAAATTTATTAAACACCCAAAGCAAAGGCAACAAAAGCAAAAATAAACAGATGGGACTACATCAAACTAAAGAGCTTCTGCACAGCAAAGAATGAATAGAATCAATAGAATGAAAAGACCACGTATGGAATGGGAGAAAATATTTGCAAACCACATATCTGATGAAGGATTAAATATCCAAAGCATACAAGGAACCCCTACAACGCAAGAGCAAAAAAAAAAAAAAAAAATCCAATTCAAAAATAGACAAAGGACCTAATACATTTTTCCAAGGAAGACATACAAACGACCAACAGGTACATGAAAAGGTGCTCACTATCAATAATCATCAGGTAAATGCAAATCAAAACCACAGTGAGATATCACTTCACACCTGTTAGGATCCCTATTATCAAAAAGACAAGAGATAAATGCTGATGAGAATGTGGAGAAAAAAGAACCCTTGTATATCACTGTTGGGAATGTAAACTGGTACAGGCACTATGGAAAACAGTATGGAGGTTCCTCAAAAAATTAAAAGTAGGACTACTATATGATCCATCAATTCTACTTCTGGGTATGTATGCAAAGGAAATGAAATCATTATCTCAAAGAGATAGCTGCACGCCTATGTTCACTGCAGCATTATTCACAATAGCCAAGGATTAGAAACAACTAATGTCCTAAATGTCCATTAATGGATGACTGGATAAAGAAAATGTGATATATATTCAATGGACTATTGTTCAACCTCAAAAAAGATGGAAATCCTGCCATTTGCTACAACATGGATGAACCTAGAGGGCACTGTGCTAAGTGAAACAGACAGAGAAAGACAAATACCTAATGGTATCGCTTATATATGGAATCATTAAAAAAAAAGTTGAACCTATAGAAACAGTAAATGCTGGTTGCCAGGGGCTGAGAGAATGGGGGAAATAGGGAGAGGTTGGTAAAAGGGTGCAAACTTTCAGTTATAAGATGAATAAGGTCTGAGGATCTATTGTATAACACGGTGACTATAGTTGATAATACTGTGTTGTGTAATTGAAATTTTCTAAGAGAATAGAACTTGTGTTCTCACCAAGAAAAAAAAAAAAAGAAGAGAAAAGAAAAAAGAGGAAATATATGAGATGATGAATGTGTTAATTAAATCAATGGTGGGAATCCCTTCACAATATATACGTGTATCAAATGATCATGTTATACACTTTAAATATATCACCATTTTATTTGTCAATTATACCTCAGTAAAAGTGAAAAGATAAGTGAAGTAATATGCAAAATAAACTACAAATCACTGAAATGAGTTTTACATTTTCTTCTGAAACTTACCACTACTTGTCACTTGGCTATTACCCTTATAAGAAACCCGAAACAATTAGCAATGTTGAATCATCCCAATTAATGCAACATGAATTCTTTAGAAAGCTTAATGCCAATTTTGACTTTAAATGGATAGTATCTGATGTAATACACTGCAGTTGATGAGTTCACTGAACACCAAGATGCTTAATGTCTACCCACAGGCCATATTGTGGCTAGCTACTCTTTAATCAAAACTTGATTAATAAAAATCATTTATATTCCTAAGCAATATTAATTTAAATGATTTCTCAGTAGAAGAACTGTTGCCAATTCTTTTCTTTAATGGACTAAGAGATAAATGTGACAGGAAAAGCACCATTATTTCAATATTATACATTAAGCCTAAATAACTCACCATCTTTAGTGAGAAAAAGCGGGTGTTGAATCCAATGATATTGTTAATTAGAAGATGATTAAGGGCTAGGATAGATCAAAACAGAGTCATCACCTTGATAAATTAGAAAGTCCCATTATTACCTTCAGAGTTTAAATAATTTTGAATGTTTGGATTCTGAAATGGCATGGACGCCTATCTCCATTCTTAATCTGAATAAACCATTTATGTCCCATGAAGTATTTTCTTCTTCATTTTTCTATATATTTTCAACCATTAAGGTAACATATATCCTTTTCTCTCTTTAATATGAATGTGTAAATTCTGACCCAAGTTTCAGAGCTTGTAAAAGGTGAGAAGAAATGTTTAGGAATAAACTAATCTGGTTTACGTTGTCTGTAGATTCAAATAAGAACAGCCAGCATATACCCAGTGCCCACTGAATGTGGGCTTCTATAGGAAATCAAGTGTTTGAATAATTTTAAACAGCAGAAAATCCAAAATTTATTTATATTTGCCTGAATGATAAATTTTAGAAGCTTACTCAACATTTTGTTTCTTTAATACTTTAACAAACATTTTATAAGGACATGTTGTTTGTGTATCATCTGATTTGAAAGTACAAATGATGTATAGAAGAGCGGAAATCTTGGGTTTTTTTGAGTTCGGAGGGTTTTGATAATCTTACCGCTAACGTTTGTCAAGTAATAATGAGAGAAAGTAAACTAGGATTTACTTGGGAGGTAAAAGAATGTCTACAAAGGGCTTAAAATGGTCTTTGAATAATCTCTCTGTAGTTATTTGAGAAATGACTCTTTTCCTTTCCCACCTCATTAAAATCTTCCTGGACCTGGAATCTAGTTTTGCTAAGTCATGTCTATTCTTTCTACACTTCTGGATGGGTCAGTAAAGGCTTCTGGTTACTAGTTCCCTCACGCCTCAGGAGATAACTATTGCCAGGTAGATATTTTCCCTTCAGGGACTTGTCATTTTCCACCATTAATTCTTCTGGTCTTGACATGCCCCGCAAAAAATATTTTCTCCCCAAATCATTTGGTTTTCCCCAACACCTAGCTCTGTTTCTTGGCCCTCTAGGCTACTATTTCAAAAAACCTAGTTGCTGCATCATAAATCTAGAAGACTTTGGGCAATAAATGGAAAGTGTGATTTGGATTTAAGAGTTAAGCCAAGACAGGAAGGAATTGCTCTTATAAGGCAGCAGAAGAGCGCAGACCTGAATTTGAATTCAGGCTGTGTGACCTTGAGTAAATTATATTACTTCTTCAAGATTCAAGTTTCTTATCTTAAATTTTGATAATGATACTACTTGTCTAGCAGGGTTTGCATGAGAATTAACTGCAGTAAGGCAGGGAAAGTGCTTATCAAATTGTTTGGCACATACTGGGAATTTAAAAAATGGCAAATATACACAAGTAATGTTAATGAATATATGATATTTATCACAGTTTCTCTTCCCCTGAATATTCTCATATATCCTCTCGTCTGAACCCCTTTTACTAATAGGATTTATAAACAATAAGGCAATTTATAGATAACATTGATAATTAACAATGTGTAAACTGAAAGCCCACATAATTGCACGGGCCATTTTCTGTTGCCAGGCAACCACAGAGATATTTTTCTCCCAGCAACTTACCTGTGTAAGGTCACTCTGTCCTTACTGACCACAAAACAAAATACGTGTGAAAAAAATCAGTTAACCACTACTTTGGCTTTGGACATTCAAGGGAAACTGGTTTGATCTACATTTTCAGAGATTTATTGTAATTGACCACTTTTGACCACCCATGATGTGGGTGATCCATGGTTACTAAACTTGGAGCTCAACGTCATCTGCCGAACTTAACTCTAGCCCAGGACATTCTTATTCAGTAAACTTGGGATTGAGAATCTGTCTTTGCACAAGCTTTCCAGGTGATCCGAATATTCACTCAGGTTTGGGAACTACAGGTATGGACTGTTTTGTCCATTTTTCAGCTCTGCGTATGATGTAATCACTTTGTAATGGCAGGAGGGTATGATGAATACCTAGAAAGTTCTTGATTGTCAGCAAATAAACAACCTCCAGTTATAACAAGTCTGTTTTCTTCCTGTTTAAAATATATATTTGTGACTATTCAGGAACAGAAAATGTTTTTATTATCCAAATCAAAACACAGCATGAGGTACTTTCCAATAAAATCAACTGTAGATTATACACAAGTCAAAATCATCTTCCTGTTTACTAAGTTCAAAATCCTTCTAGGCACCAGGAAAAAAGTTTAATTTAAGACTTTAATCTTTCCATATATTACAGGGTTTCTGTAATGGATTTTGTGCATCTGAAACTAGAAGATTGACAGGCCTGGATTTATTAACCACTGGTTACATGGTCAGAGCTAGTGTGTAAAGCATTTCTACAATATCCCTTAGGCTGGACTGGAATGAACAATTTCTACAAAATTGAGGTAGACAAGAGTTAAGGTGACATTAAAAAAGCAAAACTTGTGCCTTATTTCACAATAATCCTTTTCTAAATATAAACATTATACTTTAAACATGAAAATATGATATTGAACTCAAAGAAAAAAATGACAAAATTCTGGGAAATTTGAAAGAAATCTTAAAAATTTACAAACCCAATCTTGCAATATGCAGTTTTATCATTTTGAAAGTGGAGGCCTTGGGACCTAGCAGATTTGGGGGCAAATACATATTTATTTATTTAACATCTTCATTGGAGTATAATTGCTTTACAATGGTGTGTTACTTTGTGCTTTATAACAAAGTGAATCAGCTATACATATGCATATATCCCCATATCTCCTCCCTCTTGTGTCTCCCTCCCACCCTCCCTATCCCACCCCTCTAAGTGGACACAAAGAAACAAGCTGATCTCCCTGTGCTATGTGGCTGCTTCACACTAGCTATCTATTTTACATTTGGTAGTGTATATATGTCCATGCCACTCTCTCACTTCATCCCAGCTTACGCTTCCCTGCCTCCGTGTCCTCAAGTCCATTCTCTACATCTATGTCTTTATTCCTGTCCTACCCCTAGGTTCTTCAGAACCATTTTTTTTTTTTTTAGATTCCATATACATGTGTTAGCATACGGTATTTGTTTTTCTCTTTCTGACTTACTTCACTCTGTATGACAGTTCTCTAGGTCCATCCACCTCACTACAAATAACTGTTTCATTTCTTTTTATGGCTAATATTCCATTGTATATATGTGCCACATCTTCTTTATCCATTCTTCTGTCGATGGACACTTAGGTTGCTTCCATGTCCTGGCTATTGTAAATAGAGCTGCAATGAACATTGTGGTACATGACAACTTTGAATTATGGTTTTCTCAGGGTATATGCCCAGTAGTTGGATTGCTGGGTCGTATGGTAGTTCTATTTTTAGTTTTCAAGGAACTTCCATACTGTTCTCCATAGTGGCTGTATCAACTTACATTCCCACCAACAGTGCAAGAGGGTTCCCTTTTCTCCACACCCTCTCCAGCATTTATTGTTTCTAGATTTTTTGATGACGGCCATTCTGACTGGTGTGAGGTGATACCTCACTGTAGTTCTGATTTGCATTTCTCTAATGATTAGTGATGTTGAGCATCCTTTCATGTGTTTGTTGGCAATCTGTGTATCTTCTTTGGAGAAATGTCTATTTAGGTCTTCTGCCCATTTTTGGATTGGGTTGTTTGGTTTTTTTAGATGTTGAGCTGCATGAGCTGCTTGTAAATTTTGGAGACTAATCCTTTGTCAGTTGATTCATTTGCAAATATTTTCTCTAATTTTGAGGGTTGTCTTTTTGTCTTGTTTATGGCTTCCTTTGCTGTGCAAAAGCTTTTAAGTTTCATTAGGTCCCATTTGTTTATTTTTGTTTTTATTTCCATTTCTTTAGGAGGTGGGTCCAAAAGGATCTTGCTGTGATTTATGTCATAGAGTGTTCTGCCTATGTTTTCCTCTAAGAGTTTGATAGTGTCTGGCCTTACATTTAGGTCTTTAATTCATTTTGAGTTTATTTTTGTGTATGTTGTTAGGGAGTGTTCTAATTTCATTCTTTTACATGTAGCTGTCCAGTTTTCCCAGCACCACTTATTGAAGAGGCTGTCTTTTCTCCATTGTATGTTCTTGCCTCCTTTGTCATAAGTTAGGTGCCCATATGTGCGTGGGTTTATCTCTGAGCATTTTGTCTTTTACCATTGATCTATATATCTGTTTTTGTGCCAGTACCATACTGTCTTGATTACCGTAGCTTTGTAGTATAGTCTGAAGTCAGGGAGCCTGATTCTTCCAGCTCCGTTTTTCTTTCTCAGGATTGCTTTGGCTATTCGTGGTCTTTTGTGTTCCCATATAAATTGTGAAATTTTTTGCTCTTGTTCTGTGAAAAATGCCATTGGTAGTTTGATAGGGATTGCATTGAATCTGTAGATTGCTTTGGGTAGTAGAGTCATTTTCACAATATTGATTCTTCCAATCGAAGAACATGGTATATCTCCCCATCTGTTTGTATCATCTTTAATTTCTTTCATCAGCGTCTTATAGTTTTCTACATACAGGTCTTTTGTCTCCTTAGGTAGGTTTATTCCTAGGTATTTTATTCTTTCTGTTGCAATGGTAAACGGGAGTGTTTCCTTAATTTCTCTTTCAGATTTTTCATCATTAGTGTATAGGAATGCAATAGATTTCTGTGCATTAATTTTGTATCCTGCTACTTTACCAAATTCATTAATTAGCTCTAGTAGTTTTCTGGTAGCATCTTTAGGATTCTCTATGTATGGTATCATGTCATCTGCAAACAGTGAAAGCTTTATTTCTTCTTTTCCAATTTGGATTCCTTTTATTTCTTTTTCTTCTCTGATTGCTGTGGCTAAAACTTCCAAAACTATGTTGAATAATAGTGGTGAGAGTGGACAACCTTGTTTTGTTCTTGATCTTAGAGGAAATGGTTTCATTTTTTGCAAATACATGTTTAAAATGAATAATTAAAGATAAAAATAATTATCCGAAAATTATCACTACCTATAGAATATTATACAGACCAGATAATGTATACCAACTATATAAATTATCTCATTTAATGTTTACACCAACCCTACATGTAGGTACTATCATTGTCTCCATTTTACAGATGGAGATAACTGAGACTCAAAGAAACTGACTTATTTAAAGTCAGCTAATAGCTGGCACAAATATATGATATCGCTTATATGTGGAATATAAAAAAATGATACAAACGAACTTATTTACAAAACAGAAATAGAGTCACAGATGTAGAAAACAAACTTATGGTTACAGATGTAGAAAACAAACTTATATAGAAAACAAACTTATGGGGAAAGGGTGGGGGAGGGATAAATTGGGAGACTGGGATTGACATACACACTACTATATATAAAATAGATAACTAATAAGAATGTACTGCATAGCACAGGGAACTCTACTCAATACTGTGTATGACCTACACGGGAAAAGAATCTAAAAAAGAATGCATATATGTATATGTATAACTGATTCACTTTGCTGTACACCTAAAACTAACACAACATTGTTATAGTTGGTAACACTGTATCAACTATACTCCAATAAAAAATTTTTTAAAAAAGAAAGATATTTTCAAATCCTTACTGAGTGTGAAGTCTTCAGATTAGCAATGACAATTTAGGTGTGTAATAATATGAAAATGACATGTAATTTGATAAACCAGGGGTCCCCAAACCCCAGGCTGCAGATGGTACCAGTCTGTGGCCTATTAGGAACCGGGCTGCACAGCAGGAGGTGAGCAGCGGGAGAGTGAGCGAAGCTTCATCTGCCGCTCCCCATCGCTCCCCATAGCTCACATTACCGCCTGAACCATCCCCCACCCCATCCGTGGAAAAACTGTCTTCCACGAAACCAGTCCCTGGTGCCAGAAAGGTTGGGGACCCCTGTGATAAACCATGAAACTTCCTGGTCACTTGGCTAGAAAATCATCAACTTTGCATAGCACCCTGGATTTTCTTTATTGCTCTTTGAGGACTTGGATGGTAAAAGACCCTGCACTGAATGTGAGAAGTCTCCAGCCAATAGTCTGAATCTGGTCTCAGGCTGGCTCTGTGATGCCTCATTTTACTTTGTGGAGCAAAAATACCACGGTACTATAAGAATGCCAAGGAGAAATATGCTAAAAGGCTGCAAGTTGGCCATGTTCTTCCATGAAGGTAGAAATCAATTCCATAAAAGGATATGTAAGTTTGTATGTTTTTCACAGCAGGAGATTTGTATTTATTCCTCTGTTAAAATTAAGAGCAGAGTTCAAGAATAGCTATGCTTCTAAAACTGAGATCTGGATTATAGCACTTTATGACACGTACCGGCACTATTGATTATTCTTTTGTGTTTTGTTTAATTTAATATGTTGTATGTTCATTTTAATACAAAGGTGGATGAAATCATTTATACTTGATATCTTAGAGCAACTTAAGTTTTTCTTTGCTTAGAAAGCTCTTCAGAGATTTTCTCCTGCAAATTTGTCCCCCAAAAGATCCTTTTTTCTTTGATCTGAGATTATGACATCAGAAGGATGTTGGTTCATGAGAATTTAAGTTTTATATACTGGGTTGGCCAAAAAGTTCATTCAGGTTTTTCCATACCATCTTACAGAAAAACCCGAACAAACTTTTTGGCCAACCCAATATTATGCCTTTATGTTATCTTTATGCCTAAATTACATGTTTTGACTAAGTTATGTGTTCAATTCAATGCAAAATATGTCTGTTAATTATTTTATGGAATGGATCTGTTGATAGCCCAAATGACTGTTAACCAATTATTTTCAGTACCATGTTGAAATGTGGCTAAACTTAATCTGATGGGGACAATAGGAGTTTGTGTTAATTTCATGTTTCAATTTCATGTTAAGACTAGATATTAAAAATAAACTCACATATCTTTGAAGTTTATTTAACACCTTAATCAGTTTTAAATTTTACTGAAACAAAACATCCAAATATCCCTCATGTTAAAAGACAGAGCAAGCAGATTTCACTCTAATCCTTAATCCACAGTGTTAATGCAATCAGAGTTTTACCTGAGGATGATGATTATATTCCAAATATAATATTGCACTAAACCACAAAAGCAACCTACTAGTGACTCAATGGTTTGATGGAGGCTACACAGCTTAGAGAGGTAAAATTCAGCTACTATATAACTGGTCACAACTCAAGAGACATGGGTGGAGTGGTCTATTTTCTTTCTGAATTCTCCATTCACTACTATAATATAATGCCAATGATTCAATCTAGGGAATCCTGTAGAAATGGATGCTCAAGGTAGTTCAGACCTATGTGACTTACCTTGCATATGTATGAATAAGAAAAGAGATTTTTAGGCTCTGGTACTTGAAAGAAAGTGTTGCTTTGATAGAAAAGTATATATCTAGGTATCTATATATCTTTATCTACACACCTACAGAATATGTCCTTCTGATTTACTAAATTTACTAAATTCACATTTCCAGTCCTATCTCCAATTAATTTCCTCTGAAATGTTTTATGTACACATGCGCATATGCGCGCGCGCATGCACACACACACACAGAGGTTTTATTTCTTACCTGGTGGGGTCCAAGCTACATATATGGAATCAGGCCCAATTACTGTGATGTTATATGGAGGCCGGATTTCTTCTGGTGTTAATATAGGTGTCTGTATAATGTATTCATTACTGGGACTGCTGCCACCTCCAGTAGTGGCTTCCAGCTTATAAATGTACCTATATTTAAAAAAGAAAGAATTGTGATAAGGCAATGCACAAGATAATTGGACAGTGATTGCTGGCTTTTCTATCTATTGCTTTGTTCTAAATTTGTGACAAATTGCAAATTCTTTGTTCCCCATCCAGAGACTTTACCATAGACCTTATAGTTTTTCTACCACAGGGAACATTCTCTCCAGGACATCACTATTGCGGACCCTTTCTCATTTTATTTTATTTTATTTTATTTTTTATTTTTTAAAAATATGGGCATTTTTAATGTAAATTTATTATTTTAATTAATTAATTAATTAAGTTTTGGCTGCATTGGGTGTTTGTTGCTGTGTGTGGGCTTTTCTCTAGTTGTGGTGAGCAGGGGCTACTCTTCTACTCTTCGTTGCGGTGCACGGGCTTCTCACTGCAGTGGCTTCTCTTGTTGCAGAGCATGGGCTCTAGGCACACGGGGTTTAGTAGTTGTGGTACACAGGCTCAGTAGTTGCAGCTCGAGGGCTCTAGAGCACAGGCTCAGTAGTTGTGGTGCACGGGCTTAGTTGCTCTGCAGCATGTGGGATCTTCCCGGACCAGGGCTCGAACCCGTGTCCCCTGCATTGGCAGGTGGATTCTTAACCACTGCGCCACCAGGGAAGTCTCCCCATTTTATTTTATTTTTTTTTTATTTTTTTATTTTTTTTAAATTTTATTTATTTATTTATTTTTAACCATTGAGTAATTCATTGCTTTTCTTAAAGATTTCAGTAAAGTCTTGGAGTGTGCTGGTGGATTGTGGAGGATTCAAATGAATCTTCTCCAGTTTTAAATGGGTTAGAGTTCAAGGAAATATGTTTAGAGAAAGATGTTTCTAAATTGATCTGCTACTCTCTACAATAAAACTAAATTGATCTCTACTCTCTGTAAGAAAACATCTGTTGATCTAAGATATATTTGATCTCTGCTGAGAAATGAATGGGACTGAATTGCAAATATGTGGAACTTTTGCCCCTCAAACCACTCCTGTCTATATATAGTATAGCAAGTAGAGAAAACATTATCCCAGAAGTAAAGGTTGTTGATGCAAAACCAACCTCTTTAAATCTCTTTTCTTGCTAGTTTAGGGATGCATGATTTTGAAGATCATTTGATAATTCTTAAAATTTAATACTTTGTGTATTTCATATACTAAAAAATTCTCATGTCAAATAAAAGACTGTTTACATTTTTAAGGAATTTCATGTCCTCTGAAGACTAGTGTAATGAGCTAGTGTTTGGATCTTCAACATCTGAAATGAATTAAGAGATTTCATCAGCTATGGAATGGCTAATATATGAGATTAATTAACCAATTAATTTAATATTGTTTCAGTTGGAGATGGCCTTTTTCTCAACCCTGATAAATCCATAATTCTCACTGTATGATTGGTAAAGTTTTCTTTTAGTTTACCTGCTGTTGGGCTCCAGGTTTTTATCAGTGAAATTCTGCTCCTCACTGCCACCCAGGAAAACCAAGCTTCCATTACGACTCAACTGATATTGAGAAATGAGGCCATTGGGCTTTTCTGGAGGACTCCAATATAATTCCACTGTTGTAGAATTGATGATAATGTGTCGAGGTGTCACCCAAACTCCTGGCAAAAATAACACAATGACGTTTTATTGCTAAGATAAAGTAAGCACCATATCAAAAGTCATACCATCACTCCACATGCTATGATATTTTTACCTGTTGATAAAAAAATCTCATGGTGAGCAACAAAAATACATTTTATTTGTTTTGGAGGTAAAGTATATAATTGGGTATAAATATATAATTTTTTTTAATGCTTTAATTATTATTATTTTTGAATTGCCTTTAGAAAATGAATGCCAGACAACTAGTGGTGGAAACTTTCTCTGTCTTGGCTGTTACCCTGAGTGTAATCAAGACCTAAGAAAATATCCAGGAATTTTCAAATTTGATGCCTACTTACTTGGAATCATAGTCTAGTATTTGCCTGAATTATCAAATTCGATGAACCAGCATACTTTGCCTGTGCCTCTCTGACATTACATGCTGTGCTTCTTTTTTCCTTTCTCTCTGGCTACTTCTTCCAGCCTCATTTACTGGCTTCTCTTCCCTTCCTGGACCTCAAAATGAGGTAGTGCCTCGGAGAACTAGGCTCTCTCCTCTACCCTTCCCTCCCTTCTTCTCCTTTCCTCTCCTCTTCTTTGGCAACAGTGTCTTTGTAGTTGATCTCCATTTAGTCTCAGTTTTAAACATTATCTCTATGTTGAACACTGCCCGATGCATATCGCTATACTAACACTCTCTCCTGAGCTTCAGACACATGAGTTCCACTCTCTACTTGCCTACCTCCATTTAGATGACTAATAACATATCAAAAACCTAAAACATTTAAAACAGAACTCTTGGTTTTCTGGTCTACAATCTATTTGTCTCCAAATCTTTTCCAACTATTCATTTTCTTGTGCAAAACACACAAAAATTATCCCTGAGGCTCTTTTCTCACCCCTAAATATAATCTATCATCGAGTCCTGCAGATTCTACCCTGAATGTGCATAGCCCTTATATTTTTACCTCTCCTGATCCAAACTACATTTCTCCCTCTCATGGACTCCTGTGATAGCCTCTAAACTAGTGTCTGTGTTTTATATCTTGTCATTCTCTATATCACTGTAATCCTTATAAAAGCATATAAAGTATATATGTAACCTAGTATAATATTCATAAAATATACAGCCCTTTTGAAATTATTCATATAGTATAATTCCAATTCCTTATGATAACCTGTATGGCCCTACATTTTTCTAGCTCTGGACTACTTGGCACCATTCTCTCCATCACTCATGAAGCTCCAGCCACATCAGACTCTTTTCCAGTCTCAGAATGTTTCAAGTTCTTTCTCACCTCTGAGCTTTTGCACTTCCATTCCCTCTGACTGGAACACTTTGGTTCATGACACCATGACAATTGTGTATTTCATTCTCAGATTTCAGTGACCCATGTAAATATCACCTTATCAGGGAGGTCTTATTGACCACTATTCCCTAACTATAACTTTAACCCTATCTAAAGTGATCCCAACCTTGTTCCTCTCTATCATATGCCCTTTTCTATTTTCCTCTCAATGCTCATAACATCATAATCATCCTCTTTCTTTGATATCATCATTATTTTTTGTTTTTATGACTGTGTGGTCTATTTCCTTCTCCTGCTTTTAATACGAAGTTAGCTCCATGAGGGCAGGGGTCTACTCTGTATTAGTAGTCCATGTATCTTTATGGATAGCACAATGCCTCATAAATATTGAATAATTTTGTTGTAAATATATGTCCCGCAAATTACTATGTTAAGTATTCTATGGAATACAAATGCGACTAAGATATGGCTCATTCTTACAAGGAGTTTATACCCTCTGTATAAAAGATAAAATGTGTACACAAACAACTGTAATTCAAGGTCAAATATTTAAGTAGTCTTATCAATGTTAAAATGTATTGATGGAGAACCTAGCGATGAGAAAGATTTTCATGTTGTCATCTGGTCATGCTCTGAATAGACACTGTAACTCTCTTCTTCAGCTTTTAAAAACTCATTTCAATATTAGGTTCTCAATAATCAATAGTTTTTGTTTGATTGTACCTCCTGTGTAAGTTACTCAGGAAAGGGTAAGATTTCAACACTTTTATAAGAAAAGGACATTCAAATGCTATTTACTTAGCAACATTCTGAAAGAATCAAGATCGATTTAAAAATGGCTCAAACTTACTGATTTTCTAAAGAACAGCTTACTCCTGAGAAGAGAGTAGTTCATTTTGTTCTGAAAGCTCACCCTATGTTAGGCACTTGAACAAATCCACAAATCATAATATACATTTATGTTTGGGTCTCTCTGCCAACAGCTGCTGGATGACTCACCCAGCTAATTAGAGTTCTGATTTAAACGTGATATTAGTTTGTTGATTTAAAAGATAAAGTATAAGGCTGTAGTTCATAATCTGCTTCCTGCAGTCCTGTCTTCCTTACCTTGAAGGATGTATTAAAAATCACCAAGGTGCTAGAAAGGCTACTGCTTAGTTTCTGCTTTGAATCAGTCAATGCAGTCTGTGGAAATGCAGGAGTTAATGAGATAAAATGAAGGCACATTTTGGGGTTGCTTTGTGTTTTAAATAAAAGTTGAGTTTTATATTTAGATAAGCTGGTGAAAGCTCTGTTCATGTTGGCAATAACCCTGTGTCCGTTGGTTTGATTTATAAGATGAAATTGGAATGTGTAAAAAACTAATAAGCGCTGTGTTTTCACTTGCATAATGTTATGGAGACTCTCTTATCTTGGCAGCTGCAAGAAATCTTTGATAGGATAAGACCCGCCTTTGGTGAGAGGTCTTAGTAAGTCCCAGGTGAAGAATCTACCTCCCTCGCTGAGCCTGGGTCTCAGTGACATCAGAAAACCTATACTACATAATTGAAGGGCAGAACTGAGGCTGTTCAAGGGAAGGAAATGGATGGTCATGAGGGAAATCATCTAGAAGTGGGGTGGGGAGCAGGTAAACTAGCTGAGAGGTGTAAGAGGGAAAGGTCAGAAGAACACCTTGGTGGGTCTCTTGACATAATAGCTACTAAATAAGGAACATGTCTACTGGATTTGTTTTAACTTTGTCTTGAGTGTCATGCAGTATTACCCATTTCTTATGTCCCTACAAATTCCAAGTCAAAAATCCCAACATTTTTTGTGTATTGGCTTTCCCTTGGAAGTTAATCAAAGAAACCAGTTTTGTATTGGCTGATGTCAGAAGTGCATTGACTTCTGGACCATTTATTATTTGTTCATTTGTTGACTCAACATTCTACTCAACTTAGTCATTTTCTATGTTGGGCACTGTGAATGTGGGGATAAAGATATATAGTCTTTATCCTCCAAGGAACCTATAGTATCATGATGAATAAATGGGTAAATAACAATTTATAGTCCAGTTTGACAAGTGCTTTAAGAAAAGGAAGCTTAGTGTGCTATTAGAGCACTTAGCCATGGTTCCTAAAACAGGCTGGGAGTGAAATGGGGATGGATGGGAAGAGGATGGGATCAGAGGAGATTTTCACAGTGGGAGACATCTGAGCCAAATTTTGAAAAAATGGGAGTTAGCTGAGTGAGGATGTAGGGAAGGGTATCTAGGCTGAGGGAAACCCACACGAAGTCCTAGAGATAGGGAAAGCATGGTAGAAGTTCAAGTATATTGGCATGACTGGTACATTAAATTGCATATGGGAAAGACCAAAAGACTCACCAGACTGGCAGAAGTTAAAACTTGAGGGGTCTAATTTGATTTACTAAGAAGATGTGGATTTCTTTCCTCCTGGAAAGAAATGGGATTTTTATGGAGGTAATTAATGTGAGATAAGCCTATTTTGGCAAAACTGGAAAAAGAATTGGGATGGTGATTTGAGAAAGAGGAGAAATGGCTAGAGGCAGGGAGACTAGTTAGGAGGCTCTGGAGAAGTTGTAGGTGTCTGAACGAAGGCAATGACAGAAGGGATGGAAAGGAAGAACAAAATTTTAAAAATCCTTAAGATTTAAAATTAATAAAACTTTATGAAGAATTGCCTACTATAACCTAAGGAAAAGAGAAGCATTAAGAATGTCGGTTTGGGGGCTTAGATGATTAGATGGTGGTATTTGAGAGAGGGAAAAGGGAAGAAAAGAAAGTTAGTGGGGAGAGCGATTTTAAACATTGAAATACTGAGGTTGAAATATTTGTAAAACACTTAAATATAAACATCTTGTAGACTGATAGATAGACAGGCCTTAAATTTGTGAGTGTAGGCTTTGTGAAAGCTCTAGAATTTGGGAGCTCTCCACCTTCATTAGGAATTCCAGCTAGTACTGGAGAATTCCAAGGGAGAGCATCAACAGATAAAAGAAGGGCAGAGGAAGAGGAATCTGGAATGAAACTGAAAAAGACTGGTCTTCTTTTCCTTTTGCTTTTTCATATTATCAATGCTAGAGGCAAGCATGCCTGCAATTTTGCATGCTTGAACTCTAAAAATGAATGAGAGCTTGCTGGTATGGCAGCAATCCTGAAAAGAGAGCAAGAATCCAGTTCAAGCTCTTCCCACTATTTGACTATGGGAACGCCATTTTTCTAGTAGGTTAAAATCGGAGAGAATTAGGTCCAACTTACCAATGGGGTCATAATGTGCTTTTTTTTTTTTTTTTTTTTTTTTTAAGATTGAAAATGAAAGAAATGAGGAGCTCTCAGGGTAGCTAGGAACAAATGCTTCTTTTAATTCTCTCCATATCCACTTAGACACCCAAATGTTAGACCTTCAAACTATGGCTGATTCACTCAACTAGACCTTTTAAAATTAGTTATATTTGGGTTATTAATTTAAAATGATATAATATGTTTATTTCCACTTTAGCAAAACAACACAACTTAATGTTACTGCTGATTTGTTCCCTCACAACCTCCAAGTTAAGCACTCAGACTACATTTATTTCTCATACAAGTTATTCACAATTGGCACTTACACAGCCGGAAAGCATGTTTGTTCTGCAGAGGAAAGCTCATTTAGTTTATTGTTCCTTTGCACAGTTATTTGTGTTAAAGTAAAGGTGCCTAAAGTTAAAAACAGAAATCAAGTAAAACATTTCTCATCTTATACTCCCCAGCACTGTTGAAAGCTATAATGTTTAAGTCATGAAATCTGAGCTCCTTCAAGAAATCTTTTTTTTTGGACAAAGTGAGAATAGAGATGCATATTTCCTAAGAATTTAAATATACGGATTGGATGAGTAAACTGGAGAGACCCTGCTCTTTCATCTGGCTGAGTTTCAGCCAAAACTGGTTGATAGATCCTTTAGAAATGATCCATTATCATCAAAGTATCCATTTGACAGTTTACCTTTCCAAAAAATCCACTGCTGGTTTCTTCCTTTCAAAGGAACACTAAGCTTTTTGACATGAAACATTCTTTATATAGAAAACATCATTAGTGAATTCCTGGTGAGGAGCCATATGCCCCATATGTGGAATTTTCCATTTTATTCCCCATTTACTGGTAGGAAGTTCAGGTCTAATATTCTGAGGTACAACAACCCCTTCATTAGAAGAGTAATGGAAAAGTAGCTCAGGACTGTCTGATGATCATTAACATTATATTTCTGTTCAGAAACTTAGTTATGCCTCTGTTTCCCCACATGGAAAACAGGCAGATAGTAGAGATTAACAAAATAATTAGTGGATCACTAGCCCAAGCTTCTGCACACATTTTTCTCCCACAAGTAAATGATACTACCCATCCCAGTTCCTAACGCACAGACCGTTGTTATTATTTGGGTGTGTATGCTGCCAGAATCTTTCCTATGCATTTATTTATTTATCTATAGAAATGAGTATCATTTTCTATGTGTTGTTTTATACATAAAGATACCACACATGAATGTAGTTCTATAACTTCTATTTTACATGTACGGATCATCTCATTCCTTTAAACTGATGCATGGAATTCCATAATGTGAATATACCTGCATTTAGTTAGCAATTCCCCCACTCAAAGACATTTCAATTGCTTCCAGTATTTTGCCATTAAACAAACGACAGAAAAGGCTCCAATAAACATCCTGGTGCATGCCTCCTTGTGCAGTTGTGGAAGTGTCATTTTCTGGCATAGATAATGAAATTGAAACTGCTGTGTCATGGGGAAACATTTTATGTTTAATAGACATCACCAATTTGATCTCCAAGGTGATGATCCCACTTTACATTCCCTCAAGCTGTGTATTTCTCCTCCTACCATTCATTTGTCAAAATCCTTGTTCCTTGTGGTCCATCTCAGAAGGCATCTGCTCCCTAAAATCTTTCTTGATGCCCGTGATGGGTTATAATTTCTCCCTTCATAGATTAACCTGAGCATTCTGTTCATTTATTCTTTCTTAACATCACCTTTAAGATTCTCTCTCTTCATACAGATTTGGGCGCTTGTCCTATCACTTCTATTTGACTGTAAGTTCTTGAGGGCAGTGAATATTTTAATCAGCTTCAATAGGGAGCATGGTGCTTGTTATATTTTAGCTGCTCTGGGAATATTTAATACTTGATTTTTGGAGGAATTTCATATCCAAGTAGATAATAGTGTTTTTCCATGTAAAACCATATCTAAAAGGTTTAAGGAATTGAAGGCAAACTGCCTTGGGAAGCTTATAGTTTAAACTTGAAAAATAGGTACCTACAATATTATTTAATTTTGTACTTATAGACTTTATTCCTTCTTCTTTGTTTGTTATGAAAGAGTTTATAGAGTTCACATCAAAATACCATATGAAAACTTCTTCTCCCCAGTCATGGGTATTTTTTAATTACCTTGAGGGGCTGCCTGCAGAGTCTGACCTAGAAAAGGCTCACTTGAAGTGCATCCAGCAGATGTACAAGCTCTAAGTGTGAAACTGTAGTTGGTGTATGGCTGGAGACCTAGAAAGAGCAAAAAGAAATCAAGTACCTCTTGAGAGGATTATTTATTATCAGGTAAGCATGAGCAGTCACATGCAGAGCTGTAGATATGATATCCAAAAATTTTAAGAGCAGAAAACACTCTCTAAGGGAGAGAGGAACTTCATAAGCAGCTCAGTATTAATAGAAATTTCATTTCTCACTGGTAAAATAATAAATTCTAAGCCTTCGAAGAGATCTGAAAATTCATGTCATCCATCCATCCATCCATCTTACCCTTGATTCCCCTGTACAAGGTGTCATTGAAGAGGCTCCCCTGGCTAGGGGATCGAAGTAGTCCATCTCCCAAACAGCCCACTCTATTTTTAGAGAGCTCTAGAGTTCTCTATTTGGTTTGAAAGTACTTCCTTATATTGTGGTGAACTCTTTCTATCACTTCCACCCCCTAGGGACTTATAGAACAAATCTAATTTCTTTTCCACATGACAGTTCTTCAAATATTTGTAGACAGTTATCAAATCCCCCCTGACTTTTCTCTTCTCTAGGCTAACCACCCCAGTTTCTTCAACTGCTTCTTATATAAACAGGGGCAGAAAAAAAGTAAAAAGAAGGTTAGAGTCAACATTTTTTAGCTCCAACCCATATTCAGTTCATATTAACACCAACTAACCCTTTTTTTTTAAACTTTGCATTTCTTCACCATATGTTCCCATACTGTACCATCTTACACTTACTTCTGTAGTTTTTTGGGGGGTATGTTGCTTTTGTCTTTACATGTAGATTAAATATACTTTGATGAAGGGATAGTGCTTATTACTTCTTTTGTATTCAGATGTATGATGTATGATGTAGCACAATAATTGCTCAATAAATTCTCAGGGGAAAAAAGAATGGCAATCCATTTACAATAGACGTTACGTATTGTCAGACTTCACTGCTCTGTGGCCAGTGACCCTGGACAAGTTACTTAGCTTCACTTTGCTCTCATCTACTGATCTGTAAAATGGGGAACCATTGCATCTAGCTTCTAAGGCTGTTAAGCAGATGGGATGGGTTACTTAGAGAAGTACTTTATTTTAGCAGAAGCAACCTTAAGACTCAGCAGCATTCAACAAGGATACATAGAGACTAACATTTCTTGCCTTGATTCTTGGGAAAACTCAAACAATGCTTTACAAATATTTTCTTAAAAAAAGAATAGGACTGAATCTCTAATGTCAAATATTGGGCTAAGTTATAACATGGATCCAATAATTACTATACTTATTTTTTCATGAATTTAGAACTACATTTTCACATATTTTGTTCTTTTGGTGAAGTGACTCTTCCTCCAGAGACATTTATAAAGTCACTCTGTCACTTTATGCAGATCTGCTCAAATGCTACATTTTAAAAGATTTTGACCACTCTATCTACACACCATAACCAGCACTTTTTATCCTCTCAAATTACTTTCTTCTTTCATAGCCTTCAACATTATCTGATGTTTGATTATATGTCTGTTTATCTATTGTTTGTCTCCACCTCCATGATGTAAGCTCAAAAAGAGCAAGGACTTTGTTTTGGCAACAACTGTATCCTTTGAATGGTGACAGGCACAAAGTAGGTGCTTGTTAAGTGAATGAAAAAATTGATGAATTAATTTAAAAACTAATTAATTAATTAAAAATTAATTAACTTCTTTTAGAATTGAAGCAGTAGTCTGGGTTCTCTGCTAAAGCCATAATGTTCTGTAGCTGGAGCAGCTCCAGGATTCAGCTTCAAAGCCCTTTGTATTTCCTTATCAATTTAATGACAAGATGTGGATACTTATTTGATTATAATCTTCCATTAGGTTGTTAAGGAGGATTTACATAATTTTGATATTTACCTGATTTACAGATGAAGAATATGATGAAAGATCTAAGCCATATCCAAGCCTTGTGTGTTTGATAAAAGCTTATGGGAAAAGGCTAAAGATTATAGAATATAGCGCTCAAGAGAAAATGGAAGGAAATATTCAAGAATGAAGGTCAGAGACTGCAGTGGCTGGTTTAGTCTGACGATGTCCCTTTCTTTATTTCCATTAGTGAAAAAGGGGTCTTGACCCTTGTGACACCGTTTTATCTGAATAACTTAGTTTCTCACTTAGAATGTAAGCCCTTTGAGAGTAAGGATGGTATCTCTGAGTGTTTCTTATTTAAATCATTTTTTCCCAATAGTGCCTATTTGATGTATTCAATGTTTGTTAAATATTGTTTAAGGAAGACCACGGCATAAAAGTACCCAATAAGGATGGCAGGGCTATGATGCGATGATGTCCATGTAGCCATCACAAGTGTGATTTGACCAAACAGGGCCTTCCTCATAATTCCATAGGGACTCCTGCCCACAGTATCTATTTCACTGAGTAGGAGATTCTTCTTTAGTTGCAGAATATTACTAAAATAATATAAAAAGTTAATATAATTTATGAACAATAAATATTTTCCAAATCTTTTTCCTGAACGTCATACTTAAGTATGGCTAGTAAAAGTGAAGCGATACTTGATTTTTTTCTCCAGCATATTCTAACCAAAAAAAAAAAAAAAAAAAAAGCCTCAATTCTGTTTCTCATTTTGTGTTCTTGTTGGTCTGATTTCAGACTTTGGAAGGACATTTTAGGATGGGTCTTAGGAAAGGAAGAGAAAATGTCATTGCAGAGGTGTACTAAGGTTGATTAGAAGATTGAGGGTATTTGCAGTGAGGACAGTAGCTAAAAAGAAAATTTACTGTACATAAAAGTAGAGGGACTTCCCTGGTGGTCCGGTGGGTAAGACTCTGCGCTCCCAATGTAGGGGGCCCGGGTTTGATTCCTGGTCGAGGAACTAGATCCCATATGCATGCTGCAACTAAGAAACCCACATGTCACAACTAAAGATCCCACATGCCACAACTGATGATCCTGCATGCCACAACGTAGATCCCATGTGCCGCAACTAAGACCTGGCACAGCCAAAATAAATACATAAATAAATAATAATAAATGAATAAATAAATAAATACTTTTTTAAAAAAGTAGAAATTGTCTTTTCTTTACAGAATTTTTCAGAGGGGGTTGAGTGCCATCCATTTTATAAACAGCTCAGAACACTAGAAGACAGATGTTTGGAAATGGTACAACAGTGGAGCAACTAGCCCTTGAGGGATTTTTGGTAGACCAAGGAAGGTGTACCAAGGAGTTTGTTACAGGTGTTTAAATTGGTGGTGTGGGTTGGTCTAGCAGAGGATGGGGCCATAGTTAGTGGAGGAATATATATCTCTTGGAGCTATTGGAGTACTAGAATTAAGGGTGGTGGGTAGGATGTAGAACTGAGTGTTGAGTAGAAAGCCTTGGTCAAGAAGTCAGAAGATTATCATACTAAGTGAAGTGAGTCAGACAGAGAAAGACAAGTATCATATGATACCACTTATGTGTGGAATCTAAAAAAAGGGTACAAATGAACTTATTTACAAGACAGAAATAGACTCACAGACATAGACAACAAATTTATGGTTACCAAAGTGGAAAAGGGTGGGAGAGGGATAAATTAGGAGTTTGAGATGAATAGATACACACTACTATATATAAAATAGATAAACAACAAGGTCCTACTGTATAGCATAGGGAACTATATTCTTATCACAGAGATAAGAAAGGGTGAGGTCAGGATACAAATCTGGGCAGTTGGGCTGAGAAATGTGACCCAGAACAGTTGGGTCAGTCTTCTGAGGCTTATGAGGAAAATGACATAGGTAGCTCAAAGCCCAGTGACACTTCCAGTAATATAAAAAATTCATATGGGACTAGGTATTTAAATATTTTCATTTGGAATATGACCACAATTCATGTACTGAGGGACTACAGCATAGCTGTTAGGAGAACAGAGTCTGAGGTTAGACTCTTGGGTCTAATCCTTACCTATCTATTAATTACTACCATGGGCCAGTTTTCTGACCTCTAGGTGCCTCAGTTTCCATATCTCTAAACTGCAGGCATGGGAGTATAGACTGCTAAATTGGACTACAGCTTAACTTGAGGGAAGGCAATAGATGAATCCATTATTTTCTATATTCTCTTTCTTAGGTGTTGTGTTTTTCCTATTGTTAGAGGGTTGGATTACTAGTAGGCTTGGTTCAAATAGTCGGTAAGGAAAGCATGGACTGCCAGGAAGCATAGATGACTTACATGAACTGGATGACCTTTCATATATATATGACTCTGTAAAACTCAATAAAATCAACACATTTCAACTGGAATTTGCTGTCATTTTAAGGAAGCCTCTATTGGTAGTCCTTAAAATGAGATACATATGACATATTAGCAACAGGCAATGGAAAGGGCACAACAATTGAAAACTACTCATGAATTGATCAGGATGAGAAGAAGGAAATAAAGAGATGTCTCCAAGGAACTGTTCTGACTGTAACTTAATCCTAAAGTCAAAGAGTAGAAAGAGAAAAGAAAACATCACTCAACTGCTAAGCATTGAACTAAAAGAGTAAGAATAGTGGGGGTAGAACTGAGAAAGACAAATGCATGGAGAAAAACCAAGTATTTAACATTTCAGTGGAGTGGAGATTACTGTGGCTGCAAATTACCTGAACTTCCCTAAAGGGAATCGTGTTCTCTTATAGAAGAAAGAGGCATACTATAACCAAACTCGTTACAATTACACTTTCAAGTAACATTCCTTTCAAGACTAAATATGTGTTAAAATGGGACCTCAGAAAGTCTGCCTATGGATCATAAAAAGATGACCTGGAAAACAAAACCCATACCTATGTAAGTTACATTGCATGTACTCTATAAAGAACAGCTTGTTTCTAATTTTTAATCTCCAGCTAGTCAGGAAAAGGCTTTCTTGTCCATTACAATTTCAGGTAGCTAGTGCTACCTCAAAGCATTCATCCAGTTTTTCTAAGTATCATCTGTTATTTTCTGAAGGATTATCAAATAGTCCCAACGAATATGTAATTTCACAAGTTCCTCAGTCAACCTGGTTAATAATTAGGTCAAGTGCTGAGAGACCTGAGTTACTTCAAAAAGGTTTTGTTAGGTGGTTACCAAGTATTGTCCACCCTGTGGGCAGGTTACCTGTCCTGGCATCAGTTCACCCAAACTGGATGTTTGCCCTGGCCCACCTGAACCACACATCTAGTCTTGCTGCTGAAAAGAGCTCCCTTTTGCTCCCACCTGCCTAGGATCTCACTAAGTGATTTCCCCCCAGGATCTCACTCCCCCTCACAGTGATCTCTGCTCATGGAGATTCCCAGGAATTTCCAGCACCTACTGGCAACCTTGTCTGTGATGATAGAACTACATCAGGGTTCGATTTTAGATTAATCTCATTCCATGTGAAAATCTGGATGTTCAAAACTGGTACACCAAGACATCATGGAATCACTTTAGAGACATCTAAGGCGATTTAAATTATGATTTGTGTTACAAAATTTGATTGTAAAATATTTCAGGAGCTCACATGCTAGAGTCCCCTT
The DNA here is from genome assembly GCF_965194825.1 of Balaenoptera physalus. Lineage (NCBI taxonomy): Eukaryota > Metazoa > Chordata > Mammalia > Artiodactyla > Balaenopteridae > Balaenoptera > Balaenoptera physalus. The sequence continues at coordinate 15,562,090 of NC_138882.1, forward strand.
TTCTTGATAGTATCATCCAGCACGACCTCAGCAGTTCCCCATCCTGCTTAGTCAAGCCAATTGCTTGACTCTTTGAGAGGAGCCATCAGCACTGTCCATTTTTGTCTCAAGGCTTTGACATAGGAGTTCAGTTGATGTCTCATATGAATCGGACGTCAAAACATCAAAACTAAGAGGCTCTTGCATTTGCGAATGCCAGTGAAACAACTTCACGGCTTTCAGTTCTGACTACTTGCTACAAGCTTATTTGCATTCTTAATTCTGTATTTGGTGTGAAATTCTAGACCAAAGATTTGGTTCCTCTCCCCAATATAATAGTGATCACATTCATCCCAAGAAGTACTTCCTGAACGAGTTACTTCTTTGGCAGACTCTCTTTCCAAATATATTAACATTAAGACTATTATTAAGATAATCCAAGGAAAGACCCTTGCTTTTGATTTTTGTAACACTATTTTGATAAATATTTTTCTTCCCTGGAGTTTGGTGTCGTACTAGACTGAAGCCTCTTTTACCCTACATTTTCAAGCAGAATTTTCTTCTCTAGAAACAGAATGTGGCATCAGGTGGCAGCAAAGTCTGATGCTCAAATGATCCACAACAAGGACATACATCTCAGAGGAAGGGAGTTGGCTAGAACTGTCATGACTAAACAGAAGTAGTGATTGCCCAGGCAAAGTACCTTGAAATATCTGGGATTCCAGGGGAATTTTTTTTCCCTTTAAATATTGGTGTCTAGGCAGCTGTTGCTTGTTATTCTTTGGCTATAATATTATATATGTAAGAATGGTAAAAGAAAGGAAGAAATAGTGGTTGATGTTGTGCTATTATTTCTGCAAGTATTTAGGCTCAAGGTTTTCCTCGGAAATGAATTCTCCCATCTACTCTCACAGGTCTGATGCTTGGCGGTCAGTGGTCAGGCGGTAGTAGGGGAAAGGCAGCCTAGAGCATCACACATGACAACAGAGGCTCCCAAAGCTGTTCTGAGGACACGAGGGCCATCCCAGTTTTCATCCTATCTGTTTCAGTTAAAGATACACACTACTATATATAAAATAAATAATCAACAAGGACCTACTGTAGAGCACAGGGAACTCTACTCAGTATTCTGTAATAACTTATAAGGGAAAAGAATCTGAAAAAGAATGCATATATGTACATGTATAACTGAATCACTTTGCTGTACACCTGAAACTAACACAGCATTGTAAATCAACTATACTTTAATATAAAATAAAAATTAAATTAAAAAAAAGAATTATACTGCCAATAAATCCAGATTGCCAGAGACCAGGGCTGGCTTCATGGGCACACAAGCTATGCTCTAAGCTGAGTCACCCCAGCTCCCATGCTTAGAAGAGTCCTGTGCTTGAATCAATTCTCATCGTCTTGAAATTCTTAATAATTTTTGAACAAAGGGCCCCATGCTTTCATTTTGCACTGGTTCCCACAAATTGTCACCCATCCTGGCTGAGATTTAGCTGTGTTTGACAATGTGATTTTTATATCCAACCAACATGGAATCTAGTCACTCAGATATTAGTTTACTATTCAACATTTATTCATTCAACAAAGATTTTCAAAAACTTAATATATGTTAGGTTCTGTGATAGATCACAGTATAGGTGACACAGTGGCAAACAGGAAGCTGTTGCCTCTGTCCTTAAAGAGCTTTAACTCCTGGTTGAGGAACAGAGACAAAGAGAAAGGATATTCAATAAAGTATCATAAATACCATGAGAGCCAAGTGTAGCATACGATGGGAGCATATGGTAGAGTTATTTAAATGTAAAATCCTCATGTAAAAATGTCCACATTTTGGGATATTGATGGTCAAACTATGTCCTCTTTTTTTTCAAAAGTGGTAGGTAGTATATCTGTTTCAGTGCAATAATAGTACATTTTCTGCTACAACTAGCCTTGTTAGGATTTATGCTGTTTTATCACAGGAGGTGTTCATGAGCTTCTAACACGATGGGAAAGGAAGGCAAATTATTCTCTCCTTGTTGACTTAATGCTGGTGACTCTTCCCCTTTAAGTGCAATGAAACGATAAGCAACTTTTAATGAATTATTTGGAAAACATTTCCCCCAGAGTTAAGAGACACATAAGCTCTTATCATGTCTGCTGCTAAAGACGACATGATTAATTCATTTTGTTCTCGGTGGCCCCAATTATTTCATTAATCCTTTCCTCCTCTCCTCTACCCCGATGGCTACATTAGGAGGCCCAGGTTTCATACGTGGCAACCCAAGTAAAACAATGCCGTCACTGACATCCCGATTGCTCTGTGCAGGACCGTGGGCATGTTTAGTAATAAATGATATGAAAAGGTCTTTTATTGACAAGCTGCCACGCGCTGTTTGCATTAGCGAATATGAGAAGATGATGGCAGCTCCCCCTTGGTCCCCATGGCATTGGGCTCGGTGAGATAGCAGAAAACGCTTCAGTTTACTTAGAGCATTGATAACACCTCTAAATAATTAACTGAGGACTTCCTGTCTTCAATTACTTAATGCTTTTTTTTTAACATCTTGAGAGGATTATAAGCAATTTATGGATTTCACATGATGAGTGCATTTGCCGCTATTCCCACAAAGCATTTACGGGATCATGTTTCTAAAGCTTTGAGGTAATTAAAAATAAGCATGGAGACAATGCGGCTGATGCTAGGTGCCCACTCTCCCTTCTGTCACTTCTAAGGACCTAGATTCTCAGGCTCCTGGATGACTAGAGCTACGGCTTCATCAGGGTTCGACTGTAACTTAGGGAATGCCAAGGTTTTGGAAATGATGAGAAAAGCAAAACCTTTATCTCCAGGGGGTTCAGGCAGCTCTTGGATCAAATGTTTGAGATGGAATGTGAAATAAATTTGATTATTTTAGTTCATTCCATGAACTCAATAAAATAGTCATTCGCATCATAAAATACTTCCCTACTGAATTTGATCAGTCAGCTAACCATGGAACTGAATTTTCCCTGGCAGATAAAATGTGTGAACACTACACAGATCTTGGGTTTTAGATCCTGTAATGCCAGGCACCATTCCTGTCCCATAGGAACTGCATATTAGGATACTGTACTTGGTAAGGTTTTGTTGAATGAAGGTTTATTTCCTCATTTAACAAAGAAATCGGTCTTTAGGGCTATAGTGCTCAAGTGAAGTATTCTCTAAATCTGTTTAAAATGAATTCTAACAGATTATTTTTTCACTTTATAATCTTACAAAAAATAAAATTAGGTAGAAAAACTTTAAAATGTTTATCCTAATAAAAGAGGAATGCTGCCATTAAGTTATGCATATAAAATCCTCTGACATGAAAATATCCATTAAAAATGATAATAAAAGGAAGAGCTGGTAGAGTGAAGGTATTTAAAGAAAAAGCTTTGCAATTATTTTTTAATTAAGGAGGCTATCAATCCTGTTGGTTTGAACCTCACAATTGAATTTGGTCCGTCGGCACGTAAATTCTGGTTTTCTAAAAAATGCAAACCAGTACAGCTGGTGACAGTTCAAAGCCCATGCTGGTTGAGTAGACACATTCCGTAAGAAGAGAATTCTTTATCCTTGTATCCCAGTTTATTGTGAAACCTTTACTGCTACAAAGTCTTAATGGGCCTTAACTTGGCTTTCAAAACCCTGTAATTAACATTCCATGGCCATCCTCAGTCATTCTTTTGATTTCTCCTACTCCATTCTGTACGGAGTTCTGTTGGTGTATCATTACACAAGCTATTCCTTAACTTGTCAGTAGTACTGGGAGCTTCTTAAGATCAGCAATCTTATTTTGAAGCACTGAATATACTATCTAGAACACAGCAAGCAGGCTACATGTATTTTTTTTTTTTTTTGTAATGAAATGGTATTCTGATTTCCTTATAGATGGAGGCAGTGAACGCCTTGGGGACCCCGAGTAGGCCAGTTTTCACCTTCATCTTTCAAATGTGGATATTAAAAACGTCCCTCACTTATAGGGATGTGATGAGAATCACAGGAGTCAAAATGCAAATGGTTTGTTAAAATTATAAAGCACCGTATACATGTAAGTTTTTTTTTTTATGGAAAATAACATCATTTCAATTGCTTGTGATGATTTTCATTTTTAGTGAACCAGGATCTAAGGAACAAATCTGATCATCTAAATGGATGAGGGCTTTCGCCATCCCCATTATCCTTGGCTTAGCTTGGGATCTTCACATCAGGATCACAATGTGCTAGTCCGCAAATATTCATTAAGCACCGTCTGTAGGCTTATGACACTTTTGGAAAACAGTGGACATCTGTCCACGAGTGCTTGCTTGTGTGTCAGGGAACTGTGGAATTTATTTTTCCACCTGTGTAGCAAGGCCTGTGCCTCCTCTAAGGAAAAATCAGGCATGCTTTTCCAGGCCTTTCTGCACTTCTACGTGAGTTTCGTTATCTCTGGTATCACTGCCCCCTGCAAAGTACAGGGTCTAATGGAAGGAAGGCATTCACTCAGGAGGCCTTGGAGAGAGGCTACTGGCAATTGGGAAAAAGTAAAAGTTTGTAAACTCTTCTCTGTGTTCTCAGAATCTAAACTTACACAACTGTTTGGAATGATTCAGTAGATCTAAATAATGAGCTAATTTACTAAATCTCTTGAAAGATTCTTTTCTGTAAAATGGGGGTAATAATTCTCTCTGCCCCATAGGTTTGTGATGAGGATCAAATTAGATCGTAAATGTCAAGGGCTGAGGACAGTATTTGACACATATTAAATTCACTTATTCCTCATTTATTTAGCACTTACTGACATGTCATGGATTGCTCTAGGTGCTAAAGATACAGTATTGAACAAGGTAGAGACAGTCTCTGCGATCCTGGAGCTTACGTTCCAGTGGAGGGGGACATAAAGAGACAAATAAAAAGCAAACACTGTCAGGCAGTGAAAGGTCTGTGGTGAACATAAAACAAGGTGATGTGATGGTGTATCAGGAAAGCTGATCTAGACTTGGTGAGTCAGAAGATGTTTCCCTTCAGAAGTGACATTCAGACTAAAACATGTTAATTATTATTATAATCATCGCTAGTAATTATCTGACACTATACTATTATACTGTACTATTATTATATTATTAAAGCTAATTATAATACATAATGTTATAATAAGCAACAAAAATAATACAATTACTATTAATTAATGTTACTAATAATAACAACAAATTGTCACAACCAGTCAACTATCAACTATTCTGTGTATTAATTACCCACGCAGTAGACAACTGTTAGCCTCTGGCTGATTTCTCTCCTGCCTTCCAGTACATTCTCGGCTATCCTAGCACCATTATCTATGAGTATATCCTTGGGGAATGAAAATGCATCTTACTGTTTGTCTGAAAAAGAAAAAAAAGAACTTAATACTGATGCAAAAACCCTACACATAATGCATATCAAAGCCAACTATAAATTATTTCTGAAGTTATCTGCTGTTGTGGCTTACTGCTGCCAGTGTGGGCTCTTCTATTAGCATGGATAAGTGGGACCTGACCATATGTCAAGAGAACACGTCCTTCTGAAGTGACCTCATATATCAAACGCACACCCCTGGGAGGCTTTGCCCCCCTAACCACAATGACAGACTCTTCCGGTACGTTTTCCTCTTTTTTTTTTTTTTTTTTCACCTGTGACCGTATGCTGCCGCCTGTCAGCAGTGTCAGTGTAGATGAGACCTTTCCCAACCTGCCTGAGCTGGTACTCTTTAATGACGCCGTTTGGCTTAGGAGGGACATCCCAGCTCACATGCAGAGTCTCCGCACTGGGGGCCGCGACTCTCGGCGGAGGGATGCTTTGTGGAACTCCTTGGGTTGTAGCTGCAACGACCTGAAAACACAGGAATTAAACAGCAATTTCTTGGAATAGTACACTAGGTATTCTGATCAATGAGAATGTCACTTTTGCTTTAAAATGTTGTTGTCTGGCCTGGCATATCATTAGCAGGGCTTGGAGAAGCAGTCCCTCTTTTTTAAAATTCTTTCTCTCGCATCCTATTCAAACAATGAAATCTGACCTTGAATATATCCTATAAGTCTTTGACTACCATTTATCACCACGGGTTCAACAACAATTTTGATGGCAGACTGCAGCTCTCCGTTTAAACAAGTAAAAGCTGGCTGGCAGACTGTCTTACTAGAGAACTCTTGATAACTCTCTTCCATATGGCCCATCGGTGTCTTTGCATTTTAACAGCCTGATTTTGTACATTTTAAGCACCAGTAAATTTGGAGCAAAACCCACATCTGAACTTGCCTGCATATAATACACTTTGAACAGTATAAATGGGCAGCCTTTTCTGTACTCTTCCTATGATACCCAGGATGACTTTATAGTGTCTGTACCAATGTTCTAGAAAGAGAACCAAGTGAGAAGAAAAAAAGAATCAACCAGTGATTTACTCAATATTGTCAAAATATATTTTTGGGCGAAAATTGGCTGCCTTTGTTTTCTCACAGAATGAAGTCTGATTTCACTTTTTCACCAATTGTTTTGGCATCTGGTAGGCAGGAGCTCCGCTATGCAAAAAGCACGGAATGGCTCTAGGACCGTTTGGACCCTAACTTTTGATTGGGCCAATCAGCTGCCTTCTGTCTAGTTGGTGGGGCACTCAGAGATGCTTCTGGGGTCTACTGAATAAAAAGCAGCTCACATGAGCTGCGGCTGATGCGTGTGACTGAACGTGTTATTTGGATGCTTCTTGCACAGTGTGTGAAGATGCTGTGCTTCTCAAGTTTAAACCATATGAAAACTGGGTCTCCTCTGACTAGCTTGGCATCTGTGAAATGGCTCTTTCCTTATTTTACTCCGAACTTGTTTGATTGTTTCCTCCATTTTTCACTTAGTAGCATCCCCAAGGGGGCTGGTCATCTGTGGTCTTCGGTTTTTGTCTCTCTCTATTCTCCTTACATGACCACACTCAAACTCCTTGCTTCAACTTCCCTCATAGATCTTTCCAGAAAATTTCAGTCACTTCTTAATCCACCTTCTGACTAGACATTTTCACTTAAAGTGCCAAATAATATTTTCTTCCACCATTCTGCTATCTGCTCCTCCTCTTGAATATATTTTTTCAAAGCTTTAAAAATGTTAATCTTGGGACTTCCGTGGTGGCGCAGTGGTTGAGAATCTGCCTGCTAATGCAGGGGACACGGGTTCGAGCCCTGGTCTGGGAGGATCCCACATGCCGCGGAGCAGCTGGGCCCGTGAGCCACAACTACTGAGCCTGCGCGTCTGGAGCCTGTGCTCCGCAACAAGAGAGGCCGCGATAGTGAGAGGCCAGCGCACTGCGATGAAGAGTGGCCCCCGCTTGCCGCAACTAGAGAAAGCCCTCGCACAGAAACAGAGACCCAACACAGCCAAAAATAAATAAAAATAAATAAATAAATTAATTTTAAAAAATGTTAATCTTATTCTTTACTTTTAACTGTTCCTTTTTTTTTTGAAATTGAAGTATAGTTGATCTGCAATCTTGTGTTAGTGTCAGGCGTACAGCAATATGATTCAGTTATACATACATATATATATATCTATTATTTTCCAGATTCTTTTACGTTATAGATTATTATAAGATATTGAGCACAGTTCCCTGTGCTGTACAGTAGGTCCTTGTTGTTTATCTATTTTACTATATAGTAGTGTGTATATGTTAATCCCAAACTCCTATTTTATCCCTCCTCCCCACTTTCCCCTTTGGTAACCATAAATTTGTTTTCTATGTCTGTGAGCCTATTTCTGTTTTGTAAATAAGTTCCTTTGTATCCTTTTTTTTTTTTTTTAGATTCCACATATAAGTGAGATCATATGATATTTGTCTTTCTCTGTCTGGCTTATTTCACTTAGTATGATAATCTCTAGGTCCATCTGTGTTGCTGCAAATGGCATTATTTAATTCTTTTTTATGGCTGAGTAATATTCCATTATATATATATATATATATATATATATATATATATATATATATATATATATATATATTCCTCTTTTGTTTTTTGATTTGCTTGCAGAATGGCACCATGACCAACAAATTGGTCAAGCCAGATATCCTGAAAATACCCATAATACTTTCCTTTTATTCCTCTACATACAGCTGACTACTGAGTCCAGTAGTTTTTGTGCCCTGGTATCTGTTGTATCTTTCTGATATTCTTCATCTGACCCCTGCTGCCTGAATTCAGATCTTCATTATTTCTTGTAAAGGCTGTTGCAGAAGCCTTGGAACTATTTCATTTTCTACGTCAGGCTCCTTTGTCCTTTTCTCTGTTCTTCAAGAGCAGGCTATTTTTGCTGAAATGATATTTAAATAGAATTTCTAAGTTTTTAAACTGAGAAATGGCTTGGGAACTATTATGGATTTATAGAAGACCACCTAAAAAGAGTTGGTGGAGGAAAAGTGGATTAAGTGGATAATACTCGTTCAAGTTTTTGCTTTTGATGAATGAAACATTGAAATTTGAATAAATTTTCCTTCTGGTGATCTCTCCTTTCAGGAGGAAGTGTTGGTACTCAGTTGAGAAACCATATGGACTCCCTACTTTATTGGCATTACCACCTGGACCTTCATATAGTCTTAACACTGGATAATTCTGTCCAGAGTTTAGGCAAACTCCTCTTACCTTGCTGCTGGTGGCACAGCCAGCAACCGTGCAAGCTTTCAGCTGGTATGAATATTCCATAAAAGGTTGAATTCCTTTCGTATCAGAGAAGCTCAACGATGTTCCTCGAAAACGTTCAATTCCATCTCGGAGAAGAATGTAGTAAATAATAGGACCTAAAAGAGGCAGAGAAAGGCCTGAATTTGAGTGTCAGACTCTTTTAACTGTTTGCAAACAAATCAGATGGCTTAGAGTTCTGAAGAAATGGGATAATATAGCATTATTTAATTTTAAATTGCTATTATTTTGCTATGTTCAAGCAGTTCTTAATTACACTCACTCTTATGGAGGAGGTGGATTCTTGACATAAATAATCAGTCAGTTGTTTCTTTCCCCTCACTATCAAACATTTACTCTCAAAACTATTCTGTCTTCCCATAACATGCTTTGCTTATTTGAAAGCAGCTCAGACATATGTTAGGATTCAAGGAAAATAATTTTTGGCTAAAAATTTGTGAGGGCTATTTCACAAAATGAATGACTGGTTGACACATACCTGAAGTTTCCTTTATCAGCAAATACTTTTTAGTGGTTAGATGCATGCCAATTAAATGTAGACTACACTAATTTCAATTTCCTTATGGATTTACAGGATTATGTTATTTGAATTTTAAAAATAGCTTAATACCATTTGATTGTATAGGCTTCTTCCAGTTGAGCACTATTACATCATCAAGATGATCCATTTTGGTCCACCTGGGGGCACTCACTCCCTCAGGTACATCTTCTTTTGTTGTGGCCCTAACAGCCTTGCTGAATCCTCGCCCATAGCTATTCCACGCAGAAATCCTATATTCGTATGTCATGTAGGGCTCCAGGTTCACATCTGGAAAGACAGAAAATCGGACAGCGGGGTTTTTAAAAATTTTTATTTTCTTACCATCATATCGAAAATAAATATCAAAACCTTAAACATTTAAAAATAAATGCTCAATGCACTAATCCTAATGTATGTAAATCAAGCTCTAAGATCTTTACTTTCTGAGTCATAAAAAATATTACAAGTGCTTATTAGATGCAGAGATATGAAATTGCACAGAACAGAATTCACCTATTTGAATAGAGAAATATGGATACATTAAAGAAATGATTGAAAAATAAAAGCGCTAGACTAATGTACGTTAGGTGTTAATGCTTCTCAAGTTCATGATCTCTTTACTTCTGTATGAGGCAGGTTTGGCAAGATTCTTTTATAGTTTTATTATTATAAATTTTACCAATTATTACGTTGTCAATATTACTTAAATTATTACATGAATTATAATGTAGTTGTTATGAGATACAGGACTTGGAATTTAGCTTATCATAGTACAATTTTAATGAAAAAAATGAATTCACACTCCACTATATGTACCATGTATAGTGTACTATATATACTTCCTTCATCTTCTACCAAACCAGAACTGAAACCAAAACCAAAAACAACCAATCTCATTAAAACAACAAAACCAACCTGCTGAGATTTTTGGCCTAGCAAAACTTTTATTAGATAATCATCCACGTGATTCAACGGTGTCCCAAACAACTTAGTTCAGTTTTGAGCTTTAATAACTTCGGAAGTACAAATGCTACAAATTTACCAAAACATTCCTTGAAAGTGTAATTATTTAAATCTGCTTTCCGCTTATTTAATTCTGTGAATTTTGAAGATCTACATATGTATTTTTGTGTGGCAGTTTCCAGATGATCAGCAGACAGGGGGATCAGAAGAGGTCCTCCTTGACTGTCTGGCCGCCTGCTCTATCTCCATTGGATGCAGCATTAATTCTCGTTCCATCCACTTGGGTTATTTGACCACATTCTCCTTACATGCAACTCATTACAATAAAGCCTGCCCTGCCTCTTTTATAGAATTAGTATGAAAATAAAATGCAATAAGTTATGCTGCAGAACTTCATAAAATGTAAATTGCTATACAAATGTATTTCCGTCTTCATTTTTTCCAGTAAGAGGGTATTTGCTGCTTTGTACCTGTGATGACCACCAGTGGGTCCCCAGATACCCCTTCTGTCCTGGTCAGAGACCTCTTGGCCAGAGTCTACATTTCCCAGTTTTCTTTGCAGTCTGGTGTAGTCACATGACTGATCTCAACAATGGAAGGAGTGTGGAAGCGACATGGGTAATTTGTGCATCACTTTCTGAAGAGGAAATCACTTGCCTTCTGTTAGCATTCTTACCCCTTCTGATGGGCTGGAACTAAGGGTGTTGTAACAACTCAGGCTGTACCACTTGGAAGCATGAAGAGAAATCCAGATCCTGAATGACCTTGTGGGGCTGAGCTGCCCAGACCATCCGTCCACTCACCCACAGATGGTAACTACATTTTTGAACCTCTTGCTATAGCAGATTAAACAATTCACTGCGAATAACTGTTATTGTGTAGCCTTCAAGCCCATGTTGCCATTTCTAATTTCAGTTGTGGCAACTGTCCACACTTTATTCCTGTTCTTTCCTCCACTGTATTTCATTCTTCTCCTTTTTGACTCTCTCAAGTCTTAGCCTTACTTCTATATTTTCCTGTGAGGCCTGATCTTTCAAAGATGTTCCCAGCCCATAAAAGCATTCTTTTTGCTTTACACATAAGGAATCACTTGTTGAAATTTTACCTTTCCTCAATCATCTCTCTCATTTCTCAGAGCTCTTTTTTTCTTTGCCAGAATTTCCAACTAGTCTTCTTCTTTTATTTTTAACTTGTTATCTCAAAATCATTTTACATGTTAACATGGGGCTAATATTCTGCTAAATGAGGGTGTTGGGTTTTGGGGCGGTATGTTTGCTCAATATTTACTTGTTAATTGCTGAAAGGTCCCATACATATTTGTCTCCAATCATTTTTTTAGCTAACAGAGCAATCCTTCCAAAAATGTGTATATAATTGTGTCATTCCATTGCTTAAAAAGCTTCACTAACTATCCATTCATTGCGGTATAAAGGTAAACTCTTTAGTGTGGCCTAAAAGGCCTTCATAATCTGACCTCCGCTCTTTGGCCTCCTCTCCATTGCTTTCTCTGTCTTATATGTGCTACATCCGTATCAAGATACTTGCTTTTCAGATCTGCTGGGCTTCCTCCTGCTTCGTGCACTTTGCATGTGCTGCTCTCTCTGCCTGGCCTACCTCCCCTTAAACTGATAGGCTCTAACTTGTCCTTCAGTTCTTTCTTTGGGCACAGTATCCTTCTTGAAGTCTTTCCAGTCTGGGTTAGGTGTCCTTGCAATACTCTTCCAAAGCATCCTACGCTTGCCTCTATCATAGAACTTACCTGCACATCGTTTCTCATATTAGAGGTAATTATGTATTAATTTCCCTATCTCTTCATATTAGCTTCAAATCCTGATGGAATTTCCTACTAGTTTTCAAGTTATTGGTCCTCATATACTGACTGGTTATTAGTAAGGATTTAATAAATATTTTTGATAAATAAATGATTGTAAGAACAAATGAATTTTGGTCGGCACTGGTGGTTGTAGCTTTTAATTGTCAATGTCTAAAAATGGTTGACTTTTCGTCTAAATTGGTCTCAGTGGAATTTGTTTGAGCACCATTTGAGTGCTTAATTTTTTTTCATGAAAAGTAAAATTTTGTTATTTTTCATATTCAATTTATAGTGTTTTCTGGTAGGCAAACCGATCGGAAATATGGATGTTAAAAGCCCCTGCAATATTATATCAGTAGGTAGAAACAGCTATTCTCTTCTGGAGAGGTCTACTGCAAATATGTCTTAAAAACCCTTCAAAATCTGGACCTTGATTACCAAGGGCAGATAAAAGCAGAGAACTGTCTTAGAAGAAAACCAAGCAATTTTAAAATGAGGGTTCATGACTTAAATCTGTAACTAGGAGTGGGAAGAGATTAGTGGTCCAACTGTTTTCTATCTGGAGGCTTTTCCTACCTAAAGGCATTCCAATAAATATTTTTTTGTTCGCTTACAGTGTGCTAAATCTAAAAATAAGGTAAAATTAAACAGGGATGTTCTATGCACGTGGATACTTCAATCTGGTAGGAGAGATGAGACAAGTGTCCCGATGCCTATGACACATACATGGTAGAAGTGGAGAATGACATGACCGTGCGTCACAGGAGCACAGAGGAGAGAGGGGGCTGGCCTTGGGAAGCCTAAACTGAGAACGTGAAATCTGACCTTGGCCTTGAGTGTGATGGTTAAGAAGAACATTTCAGGTGGAAGGAACTGCTTGAGGGAGGTTTGGAGCACTCCGAAAGGACCCCTATACCATGTGGTGTCCACTACATCTGCAGCTCCTAAAGATGACATGATTTGAACCTGACTATTACCACACAAGTTACTTTTACAGATCTGACCCTCAGTTTGCTCATCTGTGAAATGAGCATACTTACCTGATTGCTTTATGGGTAAATTAAGATAAGGTTTAAAAATGTTTAGCACAAAGGGGGAGTGGCAGAGGGAGGGACTGGGAGTTTGGCTTTAGCAGATTGAAACCATTATATATAGGATGGATAAACAACAAGGTCCTACTGTATAGCACAGGGAACTATATCCAATCGCCTGTGATAAACCATAATGGAAAAGAATATTAAGAAATGAATGTATAGATGTATAACTGAATCACTTTTCTGTAAGCAGAAATTAACACAACATTGTAAATCAACTGTACTTAAAAAAAGAAAACTGTCTAGTACAACACTGGAACTAAATAATACTCAGTAAACTTTATCTCTATTCCTTCCTTCCCTTCCTAATCTACTCCCTCTCATCCCAGTATCCTGCTTTACTGTTTTCCTCCTCAAGGTTTGCCATTATCACCCACCATTGGCTGGGTAAGGCAGAATGATGAGTCATGATGGAATACAGTGGTTTTATTGTTTATTTGACCTCAGCTGGCTTGAATTATGTCACTTAAATGTATTCCATTTGACTAAACAATAGGTGTGTGTACACACACAGTTACACACGCACATCTAATTTTTCAAAAAACAGAAACTTAAGCAGGGACTTAAGTAAATGGATGAATAATAAAAATTTAATAGATGGCAGAACTATTTTGGAGATGATCCTAAAATTTACAGCACCTTTCACCTGACTCAGCCAAGCCTAAGAATCACTATTTTGGACTAATGCAGTAGGGCTAAGATGGGGCTTGGAAATTACTATTTTCAATAACCATGAAGGTTCTTGTTCCCAAGATGATGGCCATCTTGGGGAAACCCCAGGCTGCAGGAGAGCACAGTCTCTGGCCCCAGACCCAAGATCAGGAAAGGGATACTGACGTCACTGAGCAGTCTGTCTCCTCCTTGGAATGATGCTGCCAGGTCATAGTGACCAGATGGGTTTCTACCTCTTTTCTGCTTGGAAGAATAACAACATTCATTCATGGCACTTATTGAAAGCCTGCATTCCAACTTTTGAGAAAGAAAATCAGGCTCATTGCAAATTAACTGGATATACCATAAAAGGTCACGTAACTAATTTATTTCCCTGTTCTTCATTCTTTACAGGCTTACTTTAAAATAGAGTACATCCTTGTTTAAAGTTCGACTCTGAAAAACTTTAAACTACTAACTTTGACCAGATCCAGATTGTGCCTTTAACTACCTGGTAACTATCTGGCTCATAAGTATGATGGAATGAATTGATATGAGGTGAAGGAGGGAGTTGAGGTCAGAGTGAAGGAAATCTGCGTTTTCAGCAGCTTTTCGCCCCCCCCCTTCTAAGCCACGGGCAGATGGCTCCCTTTCTGTTACCTGTGAAGGAGAGTGTGCTTACACTTCCCATATGAACAGGTTCTTCAGCAGATGAGCACATTTCTTCGACTGATTCCTTCCCGATGGAATTGTGAGATCCTCTTATCACAGTACAAATGTGGCTGGTAAAGTTGAAGTCACACCTGCCACAGTGCGCTGTGGCTTCCGTAGACACCGGGCAGACGGTCCTGCAGACTTTGTTTTCCTAAGTCAAGCGGTAGAGGTGGGGCGGGGGGAAGGGAATTGAAAACATTCATTTAGACATGTGTGGCGTAGGTTTTTACAACTCTCAAATGAAATGTTCTTGTGCTTAGTTCATGAATGAACACCTCAAAATTCATAAAAAGAAATGAGGGCAGTCTGTATACTAGAAAGAGCAGTTACTTCGAAATGACACAGATCTGGATTCAAAATCCAGTTTTACAGCTTATTGGTGTTGTGACCTTGAACGAGTCTCTTATCCACTCAAAGCCTCAGCTTCTTTCGTCAAAGAATAGAAATTCAATTTACTATGCGGGTTTTTTTTTTTTTTTTTTTTTTTTTTTTTTTTGATGACTTGGATTTTTAATGAATATGGGGAAATTTAAAGGAAAGGGGAACAATAACAAATGATCTAGAAAAATGTAAAACATATTGGTGCTTATCTCTGTATGGTGGGGGTAATCTTGTGTGTGGTTTTTTTTTTTTTTTTTTTTTTTCACACACACACACTGTATTTTATTTTTACAAGAGATAAATAGACTGACACCAAGCATTGTACATGGATGACCACAACAAAAGCAACAATGATTGCAATTACCAAACATGAAACACACTCATACTATGCGGGTTTTTTTGAATGACTCAAATGAGATAACGTAAATGCCTTACACTTAGTAGATATGCTATAAATAATAACAGGAGTCGTTATTTTATTACTGTTACTTTGACACTTTCCTAATGGAGTTTTAGACAAAATAAAGAATGTGAAATTTGAGAATCTGCACTTCTTGTGCTCTTGGCAAATTTGGACTAATAAGAAGTATTCTGCATCCAAGTTTTAGAAAATTTAAATATTTCATGAACTGTCATTATAATCATTATTATTTATATTTATAAACTTTTTCTCTGGTGAATCTCTGGACATTTTATAGCTATTGATAAGTACTAGTAGGCTCTAATCTCAGAAAATGAAATACTTCACCATCCCAAATTACAGGAGATATAAATAAGGCAATATTCTTATAAGGCAAAGCTCTACTTCATCTTCCCTTTATATAGGTAACATAACTTATTTAAAATCATTTTTGTTATTTAAAAGTGATCTACATTCAATCTGTCTCTTTACCTAAAATAAGTTAAATTATTTTCCCAACGATCATCAAAATAAAGCTGCTTCAGAAAAATATAGTTGGATTTCCATTTAAATATGGTGAATCGAACATGTGCATTTATCTTCATTTCCTCTTAAAGCCCAACCAAATGACAATAAAGGAATATGGCAAGTCCAAGGAAACAGGAAGGGAAGTAACACACGTTTTTGGAAGCTGGGAAGTGGATGGATGTGGCAGAGACAAGGCTATGTGCCCAGGAGTGCCCATTTTTGCCTTTTCTCCCCTGGAACGCTAGATTTTCAAGTCCGGCTACAATAGGAAAAGTCATGTGACTAGAAATGTCTGTGTGACTGTGTACAGAAGAGATGCATTCTGCATCCAGGGAAGACACATACATGTGCAATCATCCACTCTCTCCCTTTTTCCACTGTGAAGCCCCACGAGATGGAAGCGACTTGGGTTCCTGAGATGTTGCATGGAGGAGATCTGCCAGTCTCACACTGGACTGTCACATGAAAGGTTTAAAAAAATTCATTCTGTTGACCCATTCCATACATGAGTATGTCTGTTTTTACCTCAGCATAGTCCAGTGTATTCTAGCAAAAACACAAATTAGTACTTTGAAGTTGTCTTAACAACAATAACAAAACCCTGAAGTATGTAGCATTGGCTTAGGGTTAAGCAGGCCGTGGCAAAGAAATACGTACTGGGCTTTGGGAAGCTGAGGAGGTCTGTTGTGCTATGGCTAAATATTCTGCAAACTCTGCCCTGGGATAACTGTCAAAGCAAGCCAAGTGTTCCTGAGCTCACCACTCTGGGAAGACGTCATAGCTTAGAACATGAGCAGTATGTGTGCTGTTAGAGCTGCATTTGGCCAAGTATTAGAAAAATGAGAAAAACTTAGAAAATAATTGGTGAAACTAAAAAAAAAAAAAAAAAAAATAGAGATGGTCCACTGGAAGATATAAGCCAGGAGCCAGAGTGGGAAAGCTAAACACAATTCTGCATATTGCATAGTAAGAACCCCAGTCTTCTTTGCTACTGGATACTCCATATGGCAGCCAGGCATGTATGCCATCCCGATGTAGGATGGAGTATTAAGGATACTTCTTTAAGTATGAAAATAGTACCAATCTTAAACCATAATGGAAAAGAATATGTAAAAGAATATATATATATATGTAACTGAATCACTTTGCTGTACAGCAGAAATTAATACAACATTGTAAATCAACTATACTTCAATAAAATAAATTTAAAAAACTAAAATTTTATAGGCAAAAAATAGTACCAAACAAATGAGACAATTCAAAGAATAAAGCAAACAATTAAAAAAAGCAACAATGGAATGAATATTTCCAGAATGATTTAAAAAGAGACGTTCCATGAATGAAACAAGAGTAGAATGACATAAGTAATAATCAGCAAACAAGAAAGAGCACTTAAAAACTAAAAAATAATATGATAGCTAAAAATACCCTACAACAAATCAATAGAAAGGTGGAAAGATATAGTTAAGGCAATATCTCATCATATTGAAAAAGATGAGGAGTTAATCAATAGGCAAGAAACAAGAAGAAAAAATTAAAATATCAGTTTAGGAAGTCCAACACCCAAGTGATCAGTGAAAACAGACAAAAGAAGGGGCAAATTATCAAAGAAATAATAAAATAACAGTCCCTGGAATTGAAGGCCATAGACCCCATCCTGAAAAAGTCCACAAAAAGTATATCATTATGAATATTAATAATAATGATGATAATAACATCTACATAGAAGCACATTGTCATGAAATTTTAGAAAAGCAGAATAAAGAGAATGTCTTAAAAACTGTCATAGGGAAAACAACATGGTTACCTACAAAGAAACAGGAATCAGAATAGCAATGAAAATTTAAAAATGCAGAAATGCCTTCAAAATCCTGTGTAGAAATAATTTTTGACCTTGAATTGTATACCTAGCTAAGCTATCAATCCAATGGGAAACAGAATTACAATAATTTCAGACATCAAGCTCTCGAAACATTTACCTTTCATGCACCTATATCAAGGGAGATAATTTTTCAAAAGAAGGTGGCAAAAAAGGGACACCTGGGGTTCAAACACAGGAAGACCAACACAGAGGAGGAGTGAAAGGAATTCCCAAACTGACAGCTTAGGGAAGATGGGCTGGGACAGCTGTGCAGAAATCCCACAGTGATCCAGTCCAGATTGGAGCAGCAATAGGAAGACTCCAGGAAAGAGGTCTTCAGGAAACAAAATGGGATCTATGGATTGAACTTTACCTATAACACACTGCTTGATTCAGCATTCAGAAAATCTCCTAATCATAATCATTTAAATATGAATTTTAAATACAACTGTTAATTGGTCTTCATAGAGCCAATTCAAGCCAACTTAAAAGATCATGGTTATATCCTGAACTTCCTCCTTAAATAATGGAAGCTGTCTCTTCTTGACCAAAATGAGATGCCTGGGAATCAAATGTGAGGTGGGCAATAATGAAACACACAGTTGTGAGTGATGATGTCATTTCTGAAACTAACAGGTTTTCTATCTTCATTCTTCAAATATGAGTGCCCCTTTAAGGAGAGTTTTTTATATAGATGCTTCCTAACTCGTTATTTTAAAGGCACGTTCTTGCAACATCACCAGCTCTTTAAGACCAAAAAATACTAAGTATTTAAGAAAAATGTCCTAGTCAAAACTTCTGAAAACACTGGCCTGGAATAAATTTTGGAACATAGTGTTGGATAGATTTCTTTCATAGAACTGACTACAGTTGTGTTCAAATCAGATCGATTCTTAAAAAGTTTTGTAGACAAAACCTTACTATTTTTGTTGGGTGTTTTGTGTGGTTATTCACTTCATGAAGTACCTACTCTCTTCAACAATTTTATGTGTTATCTGTTTTTTCCTTTCTTTTTTTTAATTTTAATTTTATTGGAGTATGGTTGATTTACAATGTTGTGTTAGTTTCAGGTGTACAGCAAAGTGATTTGGTTGTACATATCTTAATATTCGTTGCCACAAATCGCTTGCTGGGGCCTTAAAAATCTCAAGACTTATGGACCATTCGACAGACCATGACATCCACACAATGATTGTGTAGTTGCCTCACTCAGCAAGAGCTCTTCTATTGTCTGTGACCAAAGCACCGATTTTTAGCCATCTCTTAGTGACAAATTACTACCAAACATAGTAGGGTGTTTGTTTTTTAAATGCCCATAATCCTTTCCTTAAACTAGTAGGTTTCTAGAGTGCTGGGTCAAGTTTAATGCTAACAAACATGGCATGGCTGTATGTGGAGCATCTCAACGTACACACATAAATGATGCACCCACAGGCCTATTCATTTCTGTGGTTGGCTGGCTTTTGCTGATCTTGCACTGTCTTAAGGAATATGATAGAAACACAGTGAAGTGAATCTGCTGTATGTAAGTTCTCTATGAAAGGAAAGTGATGGCCTATGGTTGGGGGGCTAGAGAAAAGAAGCTGAATTTCCCTTCATCTCCCTCCACAGCAACATGCCGGCTCAGACTTTCTGTCTGCACTAATCTGAAGTGCTGGTAAAGCTTCCTGAGAACAGCTAATCATTATTAATTCCTTTAGAATTCATTGCAATAACATCAATCATAGCGAACTCATTTGGTATTAATATGGATGTAATGTGAAAATGAATAATGCACACAGGAGTTTTTATATTCCTATTTTAGAAAAATAGTTATGAACAATGTATTTCTCTTTCCATTGTCAAATCAGCCCGAGAGGTTTTCTATCAATTACCTTCATCATCATTCCAGTTGAAATCTTGTCAGAGCAAACATATTTCAAAGGATTATATCCAACTCCATTACAGCATTTCTGGCTCTTTGGAATAAGTTCAGTCTCACAGCATTTTACTGGCACTGGGTCATTCTTTTTAACATGTGCTTTAGACTCTCCACTGGAAGCTGAGCAGCATATGGTATCTGACATATTCATATAATCCTGCCCACAACAGAACATCCCTGCAACAATAAAATGTTATATATGAATATGAAATAAAAAAAGAGAAGAAAACTGAGGCTGCTATAAAGTTTGGTATAAAAATGTCAGACTCAGGCAGTTCCTGAAGCGGTACGATAGCTCAGGTAGCATTTCCCTACCAAGGTGATTTAAATGTACAGTGAGGGGTCCTTCTGACCAAGAGCAGTAGACACTAATTAGGTAAAGAACACACAAGAGGAAGTGTTCTAAAATCATTCAGCAGGGGGCCAAATATCTCCTAAGCGCCATAAAAAATGATCTGATTTCTGTCATGAGAACTGCCTGCCCATTTTGTAATGATAACATCTTGTTGCAGAAGAAGGGGTAGTTAAACCACAGGAACTCAGAAGAAATCTTTAGAAATTCACAAGGGAGAAGAGGTCACCCAAGCACTCTGGGATAAGAGGCTAGACAGTGGAGAGGTAGCACCATCCTAGAACTGGAGACTTTGCGCAAGCATCTTGTAAGTTTCTGCCTGCCTTTGTCTAAGATACAGATATTTGATTGTTGTGAATCCAGCAGCAACTGTAACCATTCTTTGGTCATGAGATAGATTTGTATTCAAAACCAGTTGAGTGCACTCACTGATCAGGTGAACCATTTGGCCACCATTCTTCGAGCTGCCCTAGACCCATCACTGGACGTGGCTAAGAGGTTGGGGTGGTGGCCAAAAGACCTTGCAGGGAGGATCATTGATCTCCACTTCTCGATGAAAGACAGGTGTGCCTGAGATACCAAACAGCCTCCTTTCTCCCACCCGATTCAGTGTAACTGCTTGTGTTCACATCATTTAGATCTTGCCATAGAAGAGACACAGCAGAAATATAGACATAAAAGGCTGAATAAATAAACAATGTACTAGAGTGAGATTAAGCTAGAAATTAAGATGCCTATACCCCATGTCACAGGGCTATCAGAATAGAATTTATATCCAGTTATATAGCAGCGCAATGTGATGAATGATTTATTTTCATTAGAATTTTGTATATTTATTATTAGTCCCGACTGATAACATAAAGAACCTCAACTGCAAAAGGCCCTGGGGTCCCGAATTGCTCAATCTGGTCCTGTACAAACACCTACATTATGAAAGACACTCCTAATAATAGACCAATGAGTTTTAAGTGCTTTCCAGTTTATAAAAAAAATCATTGAAAGTAGACACTGACTTGCCACATGCCTTAAGAAAGATGTTTATCCACACATGACTCCAAAGAACACTCTCATTGATCTTTCAACTTTAAAAACATCTCTCTCAATATTAAAAATTTTGTATTTATGATTAATGATATACATTGATCATAATTGCATTTCGACATCATGTTTAAAGGTGATAACTGTTCAAAGTAATTGGCTTAAAAGTAAACTGTTTTCTTTGGTGCTTTATTAATAATTTTAGTTGTATTCACATTTCCAGGGGAAGTTCTTTCAAATAGGTACACACAGCAGGGCTATCATTGTAGTCTGAGTCTTGATTATGATGGGTAAAATTCACACACTGTCACACACACACACACACACACACACACACACTAAAAAGAAAAATCCACAGCTTCAAGTTTTATATTGTTTGGGCATTTTTTTTTCTGCTGCTTTCTGATCAGACATTTAAATACAACCTTGGATTCTTTGCTGTCATTTTTTTTTTTTCTCCAGCAGTTTTCTTAAAATAATTCATGTTTCTATTTTAAAGAGCAATCAAAATCTGAAAACTGGCCCTTTAGGGAGCAGAATACATTCTCCACCTCTACTCCCAAATTACTTTACGGTCTCACCATGCTTTAAGTATAAAATCAAAATGCAGACATTGACCTAATTCCAAACTCCTAATCAGCCATCTGATCGCTCTGAGGGACTTTTGACAGGTCAACTAAAATTTTGATAATGAACTGTTTTTACACTAGAAAAAAAGGATGCTTTCTTTCACAAAGAGCTTCATCTTTGTTTCACCGAATTAAAATTTAAAGCCAAGATTTCACTCACATAACAAGAAGTGACTCCCTTTCTAGTTTCTTTGGTAAACCATTACTTCTTTAATTATTATCAACCTTGTTCCAGTGTGATAAATTGCTAATTACTTAATACCCTAATCAGCGTTCATTCTTTGCACAGATAAACTGTGACAGTGCCATTAATTTAAATAGTAATTTCACTTAATGGCCAGAACGGCACACCAGATTTTTATGCAGCATTTTCTGAAGACTGCATCCATCACTGCAATATTCTGACATAAAGATGTCTGACGTGCACTAACTCACTTAGGGAGAGCAGATGTTGCCGAGCAGAGCTTGGTAGTAATTCCCATAGTGCATCACTTCAGCATGAATGAGCTGCAAATTCAGAGACAGACAATCTTCTGAAACTGCATTGCAATAACTTTTGACCCTACCTAATTTATCACATGGAGCACTTGACTTTTGAACTTTGACACACAGAAATCACAGTTTTAAATATGCCCAAAGAAAACCAAAATGGGTCATGTATTATTGATGGATTGATCTACACTTCCAGAGGCTCTTCATTAAATTTGTACAAAGGTGGAGATTCTCTTTGAACAAGATGCAGATGTTATTAAAGGGGTAGTGTATGCACTGAACTATTAGATATTTATTTCTGAGATCAAACAGCCTATATTGTCTTTCCAAACAGTGCATATATCCAATGGATAGCTTCCGTTGCATTGGATACAACTGAGAAAAGAGTGAAGGAAAGAATTTTTTTACTCATAATATTATGAATACTTCCAATATGTTACTAACACTTAATTAATGTCCATGGCTGAAAGGAGAGCATTTATAAACATACAGTCCTGATGAATTTCTAAATTGCTAATTCTGTAAAACGAGTGTGCCATTTTCCTAAGAGTTATCCAAGAATTATCATGCTTTTGAGTTAAAAATAGTACAGTCATAAGAAACAGAGTGTAGAATATGACAAATCATTGTGGAACTCTGGGATTGACCATGGGGACCACATTTTAAGCCAAAGAATTATACTTCAGGCCTGGAAGAATGTAAAAAAAAACAGGTTTGTGATTAGTCATTCTCAGGACAAACATAAAGTTGATGGCAGAGCATGAAAGAAAAGAAATGCATCTTGTCTTCACTAGCAGCTGGCTCTATGGCTACCACCACAAAACTGAGACAGGGTAGGGTAAAAATGTTCCCCAGATCATTGCAATGTATTTTATAGCATTTATACATTACACGTTTCAAAAGGTCATTATGTCACATGGAAATCTTCCTGGGAAATCTTTCAATACACATCTTACACAATGGATTTCTATGATGTATTTTCCTCTCTGCAAAGTCCCCAGATTCCATCTTATGTAACAGGGGTAGTCATTCATTTGACTGATGTCAGAGTCTAGGACATGGAAAGTCAGTACTTTATTCTAGAACAGTTTCAACCCAGAGTTTCATATCCAAGGTTGCATGGAGAACACAGATAATAGAAATAAAGCAATATGTTCCAAAGGTATGTCATGATTAGTTCCTCATGGCTAACAGAAAATCCTGTCCTCTTTGCCTGATAGAGAGGCTTTAAGTTTCATCTTTTAATATGAAGGGGTATAATCAAGTCCAATCTAAGATTGATGGCACAAATGATAAAACCATATAAGCAAACACTACGAATAAAAAGAGTAATAAAGAGGTTTAAAATATATTCAAAGAAAATGGTTAAGAATACATATCCACTGAAATGACGAGCATGACTTTCATCCCGAGGTACCTGTATAACACTCCTACACAACTCATCTGCCCAGAGAGAGCACTAAAAACATAAATGCTACTCCAGCACTTCTGTTCCAACAGCATCTGTTAATTCACTCCATTTATAAAATACATATTGACAAAGACAACTGAACTGGGACCAGGGAGATTTGATTTGGTGTGAGAAAGTCAATTCAATGTGATTTTGTTAAAGGGCTCCTGCAGGCAAATAAAAGAGTTTAAGTAATAAAGTACATAAAGAGATGTTTTACGAGCCAGCCCGGTGTCGTGGCAGGCACACAATGCCAGGCAGGGAGAGAGGCCAGGCTTAGGAACAATATTATGAGATCCAAACCCTCAAGCAGCAGGTATGGTGTTGCTAGGTCGAGGAAAGAAAGGGCCATATGGATATTCTGGAAGGTCACTAAGGTCACAATCATTAGGGGGCGACAGGAGGGAGAGGCAACAGGGAGAGGAAAAAGACATGTGGAACGTGTCTGCTTTCAGTGAAACCTGCAGGGAGGTCAAGAGACTAAAAAGAGATTTTTTTTTTCCTTTTTAAAAGGCTCATTCTTTCAGTCCGCCATGATTACCAGAGTTGGTGGAACTGTTGAAGGTCAGGGGAAACTCTGGAGCTAATTTTGATTCACAGGAATTGAGGTATGGCACAGTTTGCTTAGGAAATAGTTGGCTAGCATGTATATCATATTGAAGTACACCAGTGATTCTGAAATTTGGGCCCATGGACGGACTTCAAGGGCGTATGAAATGGCAAAAAAATTTTTGTGTGTATCCTACATATTATTATTTGAAGTGAGGGTTTGTAACTTTCAAAAGATTCTACCAGGAGTGTACGACCTCCAAAAGATTAAGAGCCTTTGTCCTAGAGGACAGTGACCTCTATTCCATTTCTTAGAACAGGCACTTCTGGCAAGAGTTTTAACTGACTTATCTTTCCTTCTCCTTCACATCCACTCTGCCACCCAAATCTAATTTATCTCCTTAAATCACCGTTCTCATCATCGCATTGACTATTCCCTGAGTACCAAATAATGTTCAAATCCTTTCGGCTTCTCGGCTTTATCTCCCTCTATTTCCTTACACACAGCATCTTCCTCCAGTCAACCCAACTGCTCACTCCTACCTAGACATGCTTTGCAGGCTGTTAATTTCACACTTCAGCTCAAACCATGCCCTTTAGCTGAAACGTCCTTCTTCCATCCACGTGTCTCAAAATCCTACTCGTTGTTTGCGGTTCCGATCAGCGGTTTAGCTTTCTTCATCATCTTGGCTGGAGTGATCACTCAGTCTTAAGATTATGCTAGTATTCATCCCTCTCTTATGCCTGTGTTTAACCTTACAGGTACTTTTCTCCTTGATTAGATTGCAAGTCCTTAAGGATAAAAATGGAATCTTAGGCATTTTTACACTCACAAAGCACTAAGAATGATATTTCGAATATAGTCACTACATGGTACATGTTTATTGAATGAAGGAATATGGCAGTTGACTTAAAAAAAGCAACAGATGAGCAACAATGCTAAAATGAGACAGTTTACTTCTGTTTTCAAACTCTGACTCATTACGGTATGGGGGGGTGGGGCAGCACTTTTGCATCCCCACTACTCCATGACCATGGTTCTATCTTTAATGGACCTGTTTTTAGCTAACACATCTAAAGGAGAGTTACTCAGCTGGTTAGTCATAGTACAGGATAACTAACTAATGGCCATGAATTTCTAGCAGACCTGATTACTAAGCCTTAAAGCAGTGGGTCTCAAAGTTTGGTGCCAGGACCCTTTTATACTTTCACAAATAATTGAGGACCCCAAATAGCTTTTGTTTATATGGGTAAGATTTGTTGATATTTACTAGGTTAGAGCCTAAAACTGAAATGTTTGAAATAGATATTCATTAATTCATTTAAAATAATGATAAATATACAACATGCTAACATACATATTTATGAAAAAATAAACATATTTCCAAACTGAGAAAAATTAGTGAGAAGAATGACATTGTTTATATTTTTGCAAGCCCCTTTAATGTCTAGTTTAATAAAAGTAACTGAATTCTCCTATCTGCTTCTGCGTTCAACTATTGCAATATCATGGAAGCAACCTAAATGCCCATCAACAGATGAATGGATAAAGAAAATGTGGTAGATATACAATGGAATACTACACAGCCATAAAAAAGAACGAAAATTTTGCCATTTGCGGCAACACGGATGGACTTGGAGGGCATTATGTTAAGCTAAATAAATCAGACAGAGAAAGACAAATATTGTATGTTATCATTTATATGTGCAATCTAAAAAAATACAACAAACTTGTGAATATACAACAAGAAAGAAGCAGACTCACAGATATAGAGAACAAATTAGTGGTTACCAGTGGGGAAAGGGAAGGGAGGAGGAGCGAGGTAGGGGTAGGGGATTAAGAGGTACAAACTACTATATATAAAATAAATAAGCTACAAGGATAGATTTTACAGCACAGGTAATATAGCCAATATTTTATAGTAACTATAAATGGAATACAACCTGTAAAAATTGTGAATCATGATACTGTACACCTATAACTTATATAATATTGTACATCAACTATACTTCAATTAAAAAAAATCTGTTGCAATATTACATGTCATGTAACCTCTGGAAAACTCCACTGTATACTTATGAGAGAATGACAGTGAAAAAGGCGTATAATAGTTCAGTATTCTTGTGAAAATAGTTTTGATGTCATAGACACCACCAGAGGTCTTAGAGACCCTCAGAAATCCCCGAGCCATACTTTAAAAGTCACTGCCTTAGAGCTTAGCACACATACACAGCACCTTTTCTTCTAACTTGGGCACACTTGTGATGTGTAGTCAATGTCTCATTTTTTTCTGGTCATCAGAAAATGTTGGCAACTTGGTAGTTATACTGGGCCTGTTCATCAGACTTGATAAACATTGATATGGTTTGGGTTGGAGAGTATTCAATGCTTGTTCAGGTATCAGAATGCTCAGGAAGGTTAAGAGCATGGACTCTATGAATGGAGTTAGAAACTCTTCTTAGTCACAGTGGCAAGAAATTCATGGGCAGATCTCCCAGATTCCCTTGCATTTAGGTATCGATAGATAGCTGAGTTCCAGTCAATGAAATATTAATAAAACTATTTGCTATTTCTAGACCTGGCCAAAAAACAAACAAACAAACAAACAAACCCACACCTGTTATTTCATACCCTTTTCTACTTCTGACTGCAGACAACTCCCAGGTGACCCGAGAAGCTACCTGTTGAAAATGACAGCACTTCCAACAGCCAGAATGACTGTGGGAAAGAGATCTTACCCTGAAGATATGTTCACACCACAATACTATTATATGGGAAAGAAATGAACCTCTATTATTTTTGAGCCTTTATATATTTTGAGGTTCATTTACAGTAACAGTGTTACCTGAAGTAAAACAGCCACTTACTAGATGTGTGATCTGGAAAAAGTTTTTAACTTCTGTACTTCTGTTTCCTCATCTGTAAAATGGAGATAATAATAGTACCTACCTCATAGGGTTGCTGTGAGGTTTAAATGTGTTAATGTGTGTGAAGTACACAGAACTCAGCTTGGCAAATAGTGAACATGGAATGTTGCCTACGTTTTGTTGTTGTAATTTGTCTCCTTCTCCTTGTATACATCTTCTAGCCAATAAGCAGCGTTCAGGAAACACTGAGCTGGATTTCTTGACTGGACTTTAGTTATCTTTAGAATACTAACCTTTTATGTCTACAATCCATAGGGGATATTTCTGAAATGACTTATGTGTCTATACCGGACACTTGTGTATTATATGATTTAATACATCATTCATTTTTAAGAAGATCTTGGGAGGTTGGTTTTTGCTGTTTGTTTTTGTTTTTTTGGTCTTACCTGGCAAACTCAACTTTCTTGTTACCTTATAGTACAGATCCAGGTGCCCTGTGCCATTTCTTGGAGATAATCCTTAAATTCCTTAGGTCAATGAAAATGTCATAATTGAAATCTAATTCTGTTGTATATAGGACAACTAGCCACTCTTACTATTTTCTGGACAGTTGATGGAGATCAACATAATGACATGGGACTATCAACCACTTTGACAGTATATACATTAAAATCTTCCTTTAAATATGTCCTACTGGGTTGGATTAAAAAATGCATAAGATGGATACAGTGTGGATCCAGAGAGGTGATTTATAGCTTCACAGAATAGTAAATGCCTTGGAAATACACTTGATGGTCGTACAAAGATAAAATAAGAAACTAGAAATCAGGTATTTTTTTTGACTCAAAGAAGGAGATGAATTTTTCTCACACTGGGAGGATTGAAATTTAGTTACGAATAACTTAATTTGGCATTTCTTACTTATTTAAGGGCTATCAAAATACTGAGAGTCTAGTATGCTTATTAAGGCACAAGATTCTGGTACACCCAGGATTGATACTTTTAATATGTTTTGATTATTTAATTTCATTATTGAAGTGCTCTTCTTAATAGTTTTCATCAGAACTTACTTTATTTTACTATTTTATTTTTGACCATGCTGTGTGTCTTGCGGGATCTTAGTTCCCCGACCAGGGATTGAACCCGCGCCCTCGGCAGTGAAAGCACGGAGTCCTAACCACTGGACCTCCAGGGAATTCCCCATCAGAATTTTACACAGAAGAGAATGTGTACAAGAACATGGTATTTAACAATAACACTATAATAATTTAAATAATTGTTACTTGTATTATGGATAACTCTTTGATGGTTTTTAAAAAGAGAAGAAATTAAAGAAAGGCAGCAGAGAGTTCATGGTTCATCTCCATCAAGATATTATGATGTCCTGAAGTCTTAACTTGGAGGGACTGGAATTCCAATGCATACTAGTTGCAGGGGTAGATTTATCTTGAAGCTCAGGAAAATTGATCTTCAAGGCCTTTTGCTTGCATGAGCCCCTTCCAAGGCAAGCATGGATATATTTTTATGAAATTTGTGAATGTATAATATTTAACTACAATTTGTTATGGCCACTATCCCTTGCCCTTTTAACTTGTCCTCTGTCATACATGTCCTCATACTGATTGAGATTAGGGTAACCATGGACATTTATGAACTCAAACTAAGGGGAAGTTGAGTCTGGGGAATATTTAGTTTGGGTTCAGTAGCTAAATTTATATGATTTCAGCCACTTTCATAAAAAAGTTGTTAAGGCTTAAATATGTCATTTTCACTGCAATCTGGAAAGATAAGAAATGTGAGAAATTATAGACTCTTAATTTGTATGCATATAAAGGGACGGTTTAAAGAAAAAGATCAGATAGAAAAATTAATATAATATGAAATAAAAGCTGTAAAAATGAAAAATGAAATCAACTGAAATATTCTGACATCAAGAAGAGAATTGTAACAAAATAAATTTCAAATCATACTCAAAGTAGGAAGCTATTAAAAGAAAATGATGGATCTAGGATCGAAGCAATGCATAAAAAATATGATTACTTTGATAATATAAATTATGAAAAGAAGTAACTTATATTGGAAAAATCTAAACTTCTTACTGATTTGTAGATAAAATAGTGGCATCTATGATAAAATACAACTTAAATTCAGTCATACAATAAGGATATCCATGAAAACTGGTATTGATGCTGTCAATTCAACAAATATTTAAGACAAGTCACTGCAAATCACCTTAAGACAAGAAAACTTAAAATGCCCTAAAATCTTAAAAAACCCTTTGTAGATATTTCTCCAAATTTGAAAATAATCTACATTTCCAAAATATTATAATAATGAGTTGTGAAGCTTTAAGTCACTTTTCTAAACTTTAAATACTTAAAAAAATTTTTTGATTAACTATGTGACAGGAAAGAATGAATTATCTTTCTATTCTCTCTACAGATAATTATAGTACAAAGCCATGGCTGTATGAAGAGGTGACCAAGGGTGTCAGTTAAACATGTCAGAGAAAAAAATATAGAGGGATGTCAGAAGTTATATAATCCAAATATACTATTTTTATGTTAGTGGAATCTGCCAGGTTTATCTTTTTACATGTATAATTCTTGTCATTTATTTTCCCCTTATAAATAAATATTTATATTTTATCTTGTCTTCATCATTTGGTTTTATTTTCTTAAAAAGCATCTCCCAAATGTTATAGATTTTGGCACCCCCAAATCTAGATCTGACTAACTGTGTAATCTTGAGCATGTGTCTAATCTCTGTGCCTCAGCTTCCTCATTTTAAACATGTGAATAATAATAGTACCTATTTTGTACAGATTAATTGACGGAATAATGTATAAAACATTGGGCATAGTACCTCCTAGATAGTTAGTACTCATTTAATGATAATGATTGCTATTAATATTAATGCTAATTTAATAGCTATAGAAAAATAAAGGAGTAAAAGAATTATGGCACAACATCATCAATAATAATTTGTATACTCTCAGTATTGCTATGAATTATTTTCTTGGTCCAGAACAAATGCATTCATGTGTTTGTGTGTTTGTTTGCTTTTTGGTAGACATGACACTTTTCAAGAGGAAACAGTTTTGGTCTGCTTTTATGAAGCGCATCACATGCACATAAAAAATGTGAGATTACATTTTTCTTTGCTAGACAATGTGTAGCTGTTTGTCACAGTAGATGTAATTAACATGAGCTGTCATTACTTATGTGTTTTATATCTAGGGCAAATTTCTCAACCTCTCTGTTTCTGAGATTCCCCCTCTACTGAAAGGTAGATGAGGCTCCCTTACCTGGAAGGCGACTGTACACCACACCCTGTTCCTCTCCCCCGCAGCACTCGAAATCTTTGCTCACAATCTGTCCACCACAGCACTGCTGGCCATGGCCATCATGGAGCCTCCCAGCACAGCAAATCTGGTTTCCGGAGGTGGAGTATGGCAGTCTGCCACAGCAGGAGTCGCCGAGGCCAGTGGAAACCCGGTTGTGCTGTTCATCTGGACAGCATACTTCACCTGTCAATTTAGGACAATAACCGTCATTGCATGAGTTAAAAAAATATGCTTTGACTCACGACTAAATTTTAGCACAATGATCTTGCAGATGCCAACTGCTTGACAGGGTATCGTCATACTGGAGTTGCAAAATCTCAATACCACTTCAAAATGTTTGCATTGAAGTTGTATAAACACGTGTATAAACACGTGTCTATGTCAACTTAGAGGCAACGCTATGTTGCCTATTTTCTCTCTGACCCCTGATACATGAGCACATGAGGTCTGGTGACATGGATTAAGTGACATTACAAAAAAAGTTTGTCTACAAATACTTTTCTATCTATTTAGTGTATATATATATATATATATATATATATATATATATATATATATATACTTTTTTTTTTTTTTTGGAAAGTGGGATGGACTCAGAAATCAATTCTTGATAAATCTGTATTGCTTTTGATTATAATTTCTTTAACCAAACTACATTTATTTAACCAAACAAAAGATTTTCAATGGAAAGCTTAATTAAATGAAAGGAGGTAAATATACTATATTCAAATCTGCATACTAGTATTTTGCTGAGCTATGGCAGACACTGCATTTCACTGATGTAGTTCCACCCACATTTCCCCTTAATATGATATTCTGAGAAACTTGAGACAAGAATAGAATAATCTTTTGCCTTAGTGCCTTGGGATCAAAGGGTTTAAATATTCTAAATATCAGTAGTCATTTTTTTTTTTTTTGTATGAAGCGGCTTCTAAAAGACAAAAAAAAGTTTAAATTGCTTTTCTTAAGGATATCTTAGAAAGGACTAATAAGAACTTGGAAGATGTAAAAATCAAACTTCATCTTTCCTCTCTATCTCATGACCAACGCCTTCCTAGCCCCTTGAGGCTTGACCTTCTCCTCCCATTGCCTTACTACTCTTCTTCTTCTTACACCTTCAAGAGACCCTCTTCTATTTCCTCCACTGCCCCTTCTTAAACATATCTTTCTCCCTGGACACTATCCCTTCATTAAATCTTATGAGGTATGTGAATATGATGGCCCACCTGGCAGGTTTTATAGCTTTAAACCACTGTCTAGATAAGATTTACATAATTTAGTTAATGACTTGCCAAACCTTCTTAAGAAAAGGCACAAGTTCCCTGAAGAATTTAGGATTGTCTCAGGGATTTATAGTCGTGGACTCCCTGATCTCTGTCAATTAGCTCATCCTCTTGTGAAGATAGGATATGCCAAAACTTGGTTAGTAAAAGCCAGATGAACTGCTAACCAAAATGATATTTAAAATATGGGACAATATTTAACTACAGATAGATATAGAAAGAGTACAAAAGTAGGGCAAGAACTCTTAGCAGTTATCCCTGAGGTCTTTCTTATCCAAAATTCATTGGTCAAAAACCCAGCCCACTAGGTGAAATGGACAAATTACTACAACCTACCAAGGTCTTCTAAATCATGAAGACATAGAAAATCTGAATAGACCTATGACTAGTAACAGAATTGAATCACTAATCAAAACCTCCTAGCAAAGAAAAGTCCTGGACCAGACGGCTTCACTGGTGAATTCTACCAAAAATTGAAAGAAAAGTTAACATCAATCCTCCTCAAATTCTTTCAAACAATTGAAGAGGAAGAAATACTTCTTAGCTCAATATATGAGGCCAGAATTAGCCTGATAACAAAACCAGACACATCAAGGAAAGAAAACAACAGACCAATATCCCTTATAAATATTGATGCAAAAATTCTCAACAAAATACTAACAAACTGAATTCAATTCATTAGCACATTAAAAGGATTATACAACATAACCAAGTGGGATTTATTCCTGGAACGCAAGGATAATTCAACATACAAAAATCAATCAATGTAATATACCACATTAACAGAATGAATGAAGGAAAACACGTGGTTGTCTCAACCGGTGCAGAAAAAGCATTTGACAAAATTCAACACTTTTCTATTATAAAAACATTTAACAAACTGGAAGTAGAAGAAAATACCTCAACATAATAAAGAGCATATGAGAAAAACCCACAACTAACATTATTCTCAATGTTATACTCAAGAAAGCTCTTTTTCTAAGATCAGGAAGAAGACAAAAATGCTGATTTTAACCACTTCTACTCAACATAATATTGAAAGTATAACCAGAGCAATTTGGCAAGAAGAAGAAATAAAAGGCATCCATATTGAAAAGGAAGTAGTAAAATTATCTCTGTTCACAGACAATATAACCTCATGTGTATAAAACCCTAAAGATTCTACACCCAAAACCCCGTTTGAACTAATAAGAGAATTCAGCAGAGTTGCAGGATACAAAATCAACATACAAAAATCACTTGTGTTTTCATACACTATAAAAAACAAAAATGAAAAATCAGAAAAGGAAATTTAAAAAACAATTCCATTTACAATAGTGTAAAAATACTTAAGAATAAACTTAATCAAGGAGGTGAAGAAAATGTGCAGTGAAGACTACAAACTGCTGAAAGAAATTAAAGAAGAGTCAAATAAATAGAAAGGCATTCCATATTCAAGGATTAGAAGACTTAATATTGTTAAGATGTCAATATTACTCAGCAGCTTGAAGCAGGATTTCAGTTCCTGGCCAGAGACTGAGGTTGGTCAACAGCAGTGAGAGCACTGAATCCTAGCCACTAGACTAGTGGCAAGGCCCTGGCCCGTCAGCTGTGTCGAAAAGAATTTCCATATAGAGACGGAAAGTAGTGAAGCAAATAAAGGCTTTATTAGGAGGAAAAAGAGTACAGTACGTGTGGATAGACACATGGGAGGGCTCAGAGAGAGACAGAGTCTCCCCCTCGTGGTAGCTGGAATCACTTTTATGGGGCATTTCTTCTGGGTTTCCTTTGGCCACTCATCTTGCTTTGCCTGGTTCTGAGTCCATATATGGTTTATCTCAGGGTCCTCCCACGTGTGCGTGAGCATCTCTTAGCCAAGATGGATTCTAGTGAAGAGGCCTACGGGTAGTTGACATCACTTACTATGGGGTGGATCCCCGTCCTGCTTTGACCTCCAAGGAGCCTTTCTGCACATGTGTAGTTGGGGAGGTCTCCTTGACTTCAAGAATGAGGAATATGTGGTCTTTTATATCTTTTCTGGGTGGGCCCCAGCCTTCTCCATCCTGCTTTTATGGAGTTTCTGCTATTATGGAGTTTCTGTCCACAGGGGAGAAACTGTTCAGCCTGGGGCCCATCTACCTCCTGCCTCATAGAGATTCAATGCAATTGCTATCAAAATCCCAACAATACTTCTTGCAGAAACAGAAAAATCCATCCTAATATTCAAATGGAATCTCCAGGTACCTCAACTAGCAAAACAATCTCAAAAAAGAACAATGTTGGAGGTCTCACACTTCCTGATTTCAAAACTTATTATATGGACTTATATATACTACCAAATGTAAAATAGATAGCTAGTGGGAAGCAGCTGCATAGCACAGGGAGATCAGCTCAGTACTTTGTGACCACCTAGAGGGGTGGGAAGGAGATGCAAGAGGGAGGAGATATGGGGATATAGGTATATGTATAGCTGATTCACTTTGTTATAAAGCAGAAACTAACACACCATTGTAAAGCAATTATACTCCAATAAAGATGTTAAAAAAAGAAAAACTTATTATAAAGCTGCAGGAATCAAAACAGTGTGATCCTAGTACGAAGACAGACCTATAGACCAATGGAATAGAACAGAGAGCTCAGAAATAAAACCTCGGGTGTATAATCAAATGATTTTCAACAAGGATGTCAAGACCATTCAATAGGGAAAGGACCAAATTTGTTGGAAAAACTGGATATCCAAATGGAAAGAATGAAGTTGAACCCATACCTTATACCATATACAAAAATTAAATAAAAATGGATCTAAGACCTAAATGGAAAAGCTGAAACTATAAATTTTTTAGAAGAAAACATAGGAGAAAAGTCTAATGACATTGGTTTTGGCAATGATTTCTTGGATATGACACCAGAAGCACAGGCAACAATAAGAAAAATAGATGATTTGGACTTTATCAAAATTAAAATGTGTTATGCATCTAAAGACACCATCAACTGATTAAAACTGTGACCCACAGGAGAAAATATTTGCAAATCACATATTTAAAAATGGATTAATATCCAGACTGTATAAAGAACTTCTACAACTCAATAACAAAAACACAAACAATCCAATTAAAAAATGGGCAAAGGATACATATAAGCATTTCTCTAAAGAAGATGACCAATGAGCACAAATAAACTCAATATTATTAATTATTAGGGAAATGTGTATCAAAACTACAATGAGATACCACTTCACACCCAGTTATGATTATTATAAAAAACAAAACAAAAACAGAAAATAACAAGAGTTAGCAAGAAAGTGGAGAAATTCGAACCCTGTGCATTGCTGTTGGTGCAGCTGCTGTGGAAAACACTATGGCAGTTCCTCAAAAAATTAAACATAGAATTACCATATGATATAGGAATTCCACTTCTGGGTATATAGCCACAAAATTTGAAAGCAAGGACTCGAACAGATAATTGTACACCAATGTTTATAGCAGCCTTATTCACAATAGCCAAAAGGTGGAAACAACCCAAATATCCATCAACAGATGAACAGATAAACAAAACGTTGTATATACACACAAATGGAATATTATTCAACCTGAAATAGGAAGGAAATTCTGACACATGCTACAACATGTATGAACCTTGGAAACATTATGTTAAGTGAAATAAGCCAGTCATAAAAGGACCAATATTATATGATTCTACTTATATGAGGTACCTAGAGAAATGGAGAAATGATCTTACTGTGAACAGTGCAGTTGCTGTATTTGTTACATTTCTCTGGGTGAGAGGTTTCTCCTGTCTGGTCTGCAATGTAGTTCCCATTTCTTAAATCTTTACAGCTAAAGAACTCAGTGTCCCTTGTTGGCAAACTTTCTTTAACATAATGTGTCACAAGGTCCAGGGGCAGCACCAGTTAATTAAACATCACTTAGGACAATGGTGGGCTTAGAGGAACAGTGTACATACCTATATTGGGGAAAACCAAACCAACACTTTTTTAAAAAAAAAACAACTCCACTTTTGAGTATAACAAATATCGATCGGGTATTTTAGTCATATTTTCTGGAATCCCTCAGAATGTTACTCAGTTACTGACAGAAAAAAAGACTTCATAACAAGAGGTGTGGATTATATCAATGAGAAGTAAAACTGATTTTTTTCCCCCTCAAAAAAGGGCTATTAGACATAAGATACAAGGATCAGTCACCTTCTCATTAACCTCTCAAAATGAATCTATTTCACGACAGGCTTGAAAATGTTTTCTCTCTAAAAGCTACCATGCAGTCTTAACAGTTAATTGTTATTCTTATCAAAGAATGACCCGCATTAACATTTAGCTTGAGGTCATTAGCATATTTATAAAAAAAGGGGAGTGGAAAGAGCATTCTTTCCTCTGCTGTTCTTTGTTATAGGGGTTCTATGGAGGAAAGTTGTGAGAAAAAATGAAGCCAATATTGTCCAACAAAATGCAGTAAATATTATTCACCAATATTTCAGACCTGTCTAGAAATATCAAAATGCCCATACCTGTCTCAGCCTTGAACTGGCAGACTACTGATTGAATTTTAATTACATTGAAATATAAGATGGTTTGGGGTCAATACGCTTTCTTTCTTAATGTAAACAGTGTTAAACCAGTTAATAAAGACCATTGGCTGAAAATAGAGGTCACAATATAATCTCTTCTTTTAGGTACTGATATATTGAGATTCATGATTGGAGTAAAACATTTTCTTTGATTATCCAATAAGATTGCATTTTTTCCTTTTGACATCAAGGTAGGCATTCTAATCCTGTGAAAAATTAACCACTTAAAAGATCCAAATGTGGGCCATGCTCAACAGATTGGTAGATATTAAAATGCTTGAGGTCTGAGGGCTTCCCTTGTGGCGCAGTGGTTAAGAATTCACCTGCCAATGCAGAGGACACGGGTTCGATCCCTGGTCCGGGAAGATCCCACATGCCATGGAGCAACTAAGCCCGTGAGCCACAACTACTGAGCCTGCGTTCTAGAGTCAGTGAGCCACAACTACTGAGCCCGTGAGCCACAGCTACCGAGCTCATGTGCCACAACTACTGAAGCCCGCGTGACTAGAGCCTGTGCTCTGCAACAAGAGAAGCCACCGCAATGAGAAGCCCGCGCACCACAATGAAGAGTGGACCCCGCTCTCCACAACTAGAGAAGGCCCATGCACAGCAACGAAGACCCAACACAGCCAAAAATAAATAATAAATTAATTAATTAAAAAATATATAATAAAAAAAATAAAATGCTTGAGGTCTGAATGAGCATGTGTCAATATACAGATCATGGAGGTTTTAAAAAATCTTGTTTTAAAAATTACTTATTAAAAAGTTTTGTATAATATCAATAAACGACATTTGAGCTTCCATGACTTATTTCAGTTTTGGGAAAAGAAAGTTGAATTTTATTTGGAAATAGAACAAAAGTAGATTGATTTCTTAGTTAGAGATCTGACACTTTGTGCTAGGATTGAGAAAGGTGACAGGTAAAGATCCTAGGTGTTCATAGCCGTGACATATGCAACCAAGTGTTTTTCATCAGTTTTAAGGCATAGTGGATATTTTTCAGAGTTGGGACAGTTCATGGCAAATCATAACTTATCAAAAATTTTAATGTGGCTTGGAGATGAAAACACAATTGTTTAGTTCTATGCTAGACTTAGAGAAAAGCCTAATATGACCTATTGGTCTGAAGAATGGGAAGGATGGAACAATAGAAAATATCCATCTCACCTCTATAGTTATAATTTTCAAGGCAAATTTTTTTGCAAGGAGGGAAGATGTGAAATATAGTTGAAAACTCCCAAAGTGTAAATTATTTTGAGAGAGTAAAGCATTTGACAGTGTTTAATTCATTGCCTAACACTATGATTTGTAGTATAACGAAGTTAAGGCTTTTCTGCAAAATCTTCGTTTCTGTCACCGTTGTGTTTTCTTACTTGGAAAATCCAGTTGATTAAGAGTTAATTATGAAAGTATTTTTTGCATAAGAATCAGAAATAACTGTACTTTTACTAAGGCAGATTTTTCTATTAATTTTAAGGAAAAATTATGAAGAATAGAAGATCTCTGCCTTGAATAAACCTGCATAGTATTTAAACATTTCACTTTCCCTGCTTGCTCCAGTGTTTTGTAAAGGATATACTGGGTGAGACAATTTCTCGATACAGATATCTTGGATGGATATATTTGTACTGAACACAAGGTACACAGAACAATACCTGAATTAACTACATGTTTGGCATAAATTTCATGTTAAACTAGATATCTCAAAGCATTGGGCACCCAAACACTTAGCTTTCTTTTCTTTCTCCCATATCTATTTTCTGTGCTTTTAAAGAAGAAATAGCCATTAAACTTAGGTACTAGGAAAAAAAAAATCTGTATTCTCAATGGCTTTTCTAGAATAAATAGTAACTGATAGTAACAGTAATGAAGATTTTTAGAAGTCTGGAATAGTCGTTTAAGAATTATGCTAACACCTATTAGGTAGACTGCTCAAAAGAGCAGTCCGGCATGGATTTTGGAAAGACACACAGATTTGCATTTCAGCTCTTCTACTCCCATCTAGGTGGATCTGGGCCTGTTACTGATTCTCTCCGAACCTCTTTCCTTATTTGTAAACTTAAGATAAAATACCAGTCTCCTACAGTTGTGAAAAAAATAGAAGGTACCATATCATATGTAAAGCCTTGAATACAGAGCGTGCCAGAAACTTGTTGTTTTATAAATGCCAACTGTTGTTATCTTTATTTTCAGTTATATTCACTGGACATTGTTTTGTGTAGTTGAATTTGGAAAATGGCTTATTCAGTTGGCTGATAAGACAGAAGGAAAAGAAGGTGAGGAGGGAAAAATTCCTGATTGCTACTCTTTGCTACATCCCTCCTTCCCCTGCCAGACCTAGAGCAATTAGGCGGGCTCAGATAAATGGAACCTGTGGTTATGAACCCTCTAGGAACAATGCATACATCCTTCAGAACAGAAACGGAGAAAATGGAGAACAGCTTCACGGAGCGGAACAAGAAGAAATTCAGAGTTTATGGTGAAATACTCAGCCATGTGGATAAAATAAAGTCACAAAAAAGGGAATTATCCAGCTCTCCAGATATATTTCTTTATGTAATACATATAATGAGTCTCTATTCCCTCTCTAGTTTGTACCTAGTCTTGCTTATATTTCAAAAAAGCTGAGAGAAGAAATGATACCTAAAGCCGGCCATTGGCTATGTGTTAGTGGTTTAATCTTTGGTGGGGAGTTGCTTAAAATAGTTCATTGATACAAGTCACATGTTTGCTTTTTTCTGGTTCCCAAGATTACTGAGTACTACTGGAAATGATCCTCACCTGGTAGAATCCTAACGTAATACCCTGAGCAGCACTGATGATTCGGTTGTCCCTCGTGTATTCGGGCACCACAACAAACTCCAGTTGAGTTCAAAACAAATGCGATGTACTTCCCTTCACAACAGCGGTGTCCAGGCTGGGTGTCGTAGAGAGCTCCATTACAACACACCTGAAATTTGAGAATCAGGTATAAAGAAATAGCTTTATTAAGAGTATTGTACCACCATATCTTATGTGATACAGTTATTATTTAATAAGGACTTGGTCTGAGACCAAATGTAGCATATTTCTGAGAAAAATTTAAAGGTTTACAAAGTACATTTTCTCTGTATCATTCAAATTCTGCCAATGCTATTTGATACAATGTAGCTTCTTTTAACCTTCAACCATGCTTTGTGCTCTATTATAATACTCTATAAATATGAATTATCTTTTGAATGTCAGTGCTTCCAATGAGAAGATGATTTAGAATTGTAAATGAACAATTTCCTTCATATATATGTTTTTATTTTAATGATTGTTTAATTTAAAAACATCGTATCTGTGGAAACCTGTCTCTCATTGATCTTTTTTTTTTAATACATTGCATTTTCCTCATACTAATTTATATGATCACTTATTTATGAACCCAATCTTCAGACAAGGCAATCTCAACAGTGTCCAACATTTATATATATATGTGTGTGTGTGTGTGTGTGTGTGTGTGTATGTATATAAAAGGAAATTTACATGGAAATTAATTTTGAAAAACCCTTTTAACAGTGTGTTTTCTCCAGGAGCTGTGGAAGAAATTATGTGCTTGAGCAATCAAATAATTATTTTGCATGCTCACTTGAGGTCTGAGAGACTGACACTCTATCTAGAACAAATGAAACACGGAATAGTACTGAGATGTAGCCTCAGAACATATACTCGGCATAAGTTGCATTAATTAGATAGATGCTTCCTGTGGCAGACAAAATCAACCACTATTTAAGAGGTGCTTATATTTTACCTTTTTGCTCATTGCTACTTCCAGCCTGCACCGACATTTGATTCATGCTTAATACAAGGGCAGTAAAATATGGAATCTCTAAGTCTGAAGACTAGCTTAGTACTTCATTCATTTCTCAAAAGTGACCAAAGAGCAAAGAAACTGGGTAGAAGTCTATTTCTATGTTTCCTCAGGTAGCCCTGGTAAACCAACTGCAATAAATTGGCTTTGCTGTGTCAAGTTATTAGCAATGAGGATTCAAAATCAGTCTAATTCCAAGGATAAATTGCATGACTCCTTTCTTTGATGCCATATTCTATGTGACAAGTAAATTTTCAAATTATGCCCCATTTTAAAAGAGTTAAGCAAAAACTCTTCTCTTTGTGTTTATGTGGGATTTAGGAATGCTGGTCATTTTTGCTTTCAGGGTAAAACAATACACACCTTCCTCTTGTTTTATGACAGTGACCTAAAATCTTGCCCTTTGTTGTACAATCTTAAAGAATTTATTAAAGTCCCATTCACGTATAGTGAGTTTCTGGACATCGAAGAACATCCAGCCTTTTCCTTCAGCAAGATTCGCCAGGACTTACCATCCTTTTACATTTTCAAGCATTTATTTAGTGATGGGTCATTAGGACTGGTTCCCTTCCATACTTTCAGTGTCAGTGCCATTCTCAAGCTCTTTCAGTCACGTGAAACTTGTGCCTTTCTTCTAACCAACTCTGTTTTAGATCATCAATGGGTCCCCAAAGGGGACATTTCCAAGAGATTATTTCTCTTGAGAGGTCTCCTCCTGAACAGAGTATTTCTTAATGTTCGAATTCAGTCTTCAAGTTCGTTGTCTCAGAAAACAATTTTAATAACTTGAGCTGGTAAGTGTGTAGCTGATATTCAAATAGGCAGCCTGTTCCTTGCTCTATGGTTTCCAAAAGTAATTCTGTAATCTAGTGATTCTCAAAGTGTGGTCCCCGGACCAGATGTAGAGGCATCACCTAGGAACATGTTAGAAATGCAAATTCTCATGCTCTACCCCAGACTTCTTCTCAGGTGGGACCTGCTGTGTGTGTTTTAACAAGCCCTCCAGGTGTGATAGTCACTGGGGTTTGAGACCCATGGCTGTAATCACACGGGAAGCTTGTATAACTATTACAGATGCTCCTGTAGTGATTTAGCCAAAAGACTCTTAGACTCACAATAAATCTATTTTCTACCTCTCTCCAACCTCTCACACAGGAAATATATATTCATAGTTAACCCCAAACAAAATTTACAAACAACTTTTTTCCTCTTGAGATTTTAATTGACTTCCTCTTTCGCTGACAATACCTGTGTGTGTCCTTAATCCTTAAAGTAAAAATGACTTTGTTTAATGCATCAAAGTTTTTTTTTTTTTTCTCCTGGAGAATTTTAATGGGAAAATTTATTCTAGCAATTTTTTTTCCTCTCAGAAATCCTAAATTTCATTTCATTTTATGAAAGTGTGTTCATCAGATGGTACACATTTAATGCCTTAAAATGACATAAAACTTAGGCATAATGACAATTCTGGATCCTAAGTGTCAAAAAAAAGTACAGCTAGTAACGACTAGTTTTATGGCATTTCTTAGATGATAGCAACTGCTTAGCCAGTGTCAGCCATAATAATTTGTATTTTGATCCATATTGCTTCAACAACTCACTTTCATAATTACTTGTCCTTTTGCAGTGAATCTTTTGAATTTAGTAGTAGCTTTAGTCATTACATGTGTGATGTTGTTGATAAATAGGAACATTATTTCATTATGTGAAATCCTATCTTCAAACTGAGGATTTTCTGCATCATTTATCAATAAAAACCATTTACAAACCCCTCTGTCTGGCTGTATTATTGATCTGATTCTTAAACTGCAACTAATATGAACACTAATCTGCAAATGGCCATAATTTAAAAATATTTCTGTCAAACCATGAAAGGTCCCACTCACGGTTACTCATCAGTGTCATGTAAACAAACACCCACTTGTAGCTGAATGGATTTGTTGTAAAGAAAATTCAAGTCACTCAATCAAACAAATTTGGGAGGTTCTTTATCATTTCAATAAACTCATTCTCCTGTGAAGATGATGAAAAATGAGAAGGCTAAAATGCTCATCAGGAAGATAGGATTTGTATAAGCATCCTTCCTTTTCCATGGGGTCTTCTTGATAGGTGGAAATCTTGATCATGATAAATCATGGTTTAAGAAGCAAGTGATTTCCTCAGACACAAATGTAAAATGTTAAAAGTATCCTCTCGCTTTTCTGGAGGTCACTTGATAGCAATATCATCTATCAAAGACATAGCAGATAATCTTTAAAAAATTAAGTCACAGTTTTAATTTATTATGTTGAATTGTAATTTCTTTTTTCCCTGGCTTTCTTGAAATATACTTGAGAAATAAAATTATATATGTTAAAAAAAAAAAGCAAGTGATTTCACTTGGAGTGTTTAGTGAGAAAAACATATTTCACTGACTAGTTTGAAAAGATTTACCTTAGCCTCAGGAGAGTAGCACCTGGGTCCACAGATAGTTTCAGGTTTTTGACACTTCACTGCTTTGCAGAGTTCATGACTGTGGTCCTTCACTGACTTCTGGATTTTAAGGCATGAACGCCATGTTTTCCGTAAGAGATCATATCCGAGAATGATGCCATTTGGCTTCCCTGGAGACATCCAATCAATCTGAAGGGATCTGCAATGGACAGAATAATCAGTATTTCTGAAAAGACAACATTTAACATTGCTGTTATCAGTCTCATCTGCCTTCCAATTTGGTCAAAAAGTCTATTTCATCAACAACTTCCTAATTAAAAAGCTGGAGCAAAAGAATATATATACTAATATATATCCTGATATATGCTACTACCATAGACTATGTTTTGAGAATCAATCAAAACCATTTAAGCTTTTGGGAGAATAACACATGACATGAGTCCGGTGGTCTTCCACTTTAAATTTTAGAGGCAAAAAGAAAGTATCATTGTCTGTGGCTAGTCAGAAAATCAACAGAAAGTTTTGGTTGATAAGTAAAAACAAGACACAAATAATTTGACTTAGTAAATAGGGTGGAAATTAGAATATGTGTCAGGCCTAATCCCTATTTATAATCCCCTTCTCCTTTGCCTTCCTTCCCTCAGCTAGCACTAGCCACGTGACCCATAGCTGCTCAAAGAGATGCAACCAGAAGATGGTGGGATTCTAATAAAGGTCCCTAGGGAATTTTAGCTTCCTTCATGTGGCTGTCGCCTTTTCCGCTTTTCTTTCTTTCTGCTAAACATGATGTCTGGAACTTTGGCAATCACCTCATTCTTCTTGCAACCATTTGAGAAAGACCATAAGAATCACAAAGACGCCTCCGCGGTGTTTGTTATAACTGAACCAATGCCAACAACAATCTGCCTCTAGAACTACTTACTTGAGCCTCTACTGTTGGTTGTTTTGTTACTTATAGCCAAAGTACATGACCAAATTGATACAATCTTTTTATCAGTTATCAATTGATAAAATTTATCAATGAATTTATTTATTGATACATAACATTTATAAATTTTCTCAATTGATAAAATTGATAAGCTCCCTCCAAATATACTTTATCTTAATTTTTTGACTCATAGAAACAGATTTAATTCTGCAATAGTTCTTTATATACCATGATCAAATATGTTTTGTGGTCAGAAAAAGAGGAATTAGAGATTCCCATAACAAACTCCTTTATATTAT
Source organism: Balaenoptera physalus (assembly GCF_965194825.1). Classification (NCBI taxonomy): domain Eukaryota; kingdom Metazoa; phylum Chordata; class Mammalia; order Artiodactyla; family Balaenopteridae; genus Balaenoptera; species Balaenoptera physalus. Next base: position 15,605,689 of record NC_138882.1, read on the forward strand.
AATGTTCTTGAAGATGTTTAATTTTTAAAAATTGAGCCACGGTTTACTCTAAACATATAAATATACTGTTTTGGGTGGTTTGGTATACAATGAAGGCATAATATGGGACCAAAACTTTACTGCATTTTCAATGGTCTATTAATATTTCATCTGCTGTACTGAGTGAGATCGTAACATAAAGCTGTTCACAGAAGAGTGAATCCTGAATAAAATGATGTACTCTCAGGTTAATGTGCAGAACTTTAATTCTGCACTTACGTCTACTTGTCAGAATGACACAGTCTAGATGACATACCTGTACTATCTTTAGTATTTTTTTAAGAAGTCTATAAGAAGAAAGTAGTTTAAGTTTTAATAAAGCCCCAGAGATTTGGACATGACATATTTTTGCAATTCAGCACAGCAAGGAAAGTCAGTTATTTGCAAAACACTAGGTAAATGTAAAATAATTATTTTTGTTCTCATTATTTTCAAAAAAGAGGGTGGAACTCTGATACTCAAGATTACTTTCATTGTTTTAATTCTAGAATTTTCAACCATAACAACCATTCACAAATAGTTATAGGTTAGCTTTACATATAAAACCTTCCAGTAAATACTCCGGAGAAGAGCAAGCACATATGAGTTTAGTCCCTATACTTTAAGATCTTAAAATAAAATTATCACAGTAACTTATGTTGACCATCTTTCTGCCACTGTGTAAAATAATATTTTTGTTATACCTTTCGTTTTCAGGAGAAGTATGTCTTTACAGGCCAAATTTTACTGGACCCTATCAGAATTCTAAGTGACATCACATGTTAGGAATTCAATTAGGCGCAAACATTTACATTAAAATGCCGCAGTCAAGATAAACCTTGACATTTTAATAGACTGCTACAAAAGAAAATTATTTCCTTTTCTTGGAGGTACAAACATAACACTTTCACTAATAAGACTCCGTAGATAAGAAATTAATGTCACCTATGAGAGAACAGTTTCACAGGTGACTTGTATAGTCACCATTATTATTCTAAGGTCTTTATTCAACTCTCAAAATTAATTCCACATTTTGCAGATACCTCTTTTGTATTCATTGCATAATCAACTACAGGAAAGACTTCATTTAAGTGACATTCAAAGGTCGGACTTATCCACAAAAGCTGACGAACTAGTGAAGTCTAGAAAACACCATGTAGAACCATGCCATTGTAACTTCTCCTTCTTGCACAGAATAACTGTGAAGTGAGACCACCTATATTTTTAGTGATAGCATGAACAGTTTTGATGTTGAGGATCTGAGTCAGGTACACTAATGTACGTGAGCAAAGAAGAATAGGGTGTTTAACACCTGTCCACCTCTCATTAGAACCCATGGGAGTAACAATGAAAAATCTTTTGGTTGTTGATTTAAGATGAAAGACATCTCTGAGAAATGCACACCGTTATTAACTGGATTAATGGTTTCATTGCTTTGATGTTTAAGAGTAAAATAGAAGGAACATTCTTAAACCATAGGAATTAATGTGAAATATTGGGGAAACAAACCGAAGGTTTTTTTTGTTTGTTTGTTTTAATACATCAGTAAAGGCAGGCTCATGCAGAAACATGAATCCTCAAATGGATCTTCTTTTTTGGGGGTAGATTTGTTCATAAAGTGACAATTAGAGTTTACTTAGCTTCCAGAGCACTAAGGAATAAAACTTAAGCTACCTTAATAGAGCTTCTGATAAAAGCCACAATGCTTACACACATTTTAGCAGGATTCATTGGGTGTTTAGAAAGTCTAGTCAGAGCTATTGACTATTTCTTTTTAAGTCTGTCATATTGTTAGTAGATTTACTATTCTATTTCTGTTACTACTATATACCCCTGTGGCCACCGTCACCACAATAATCATCACATTCAGCTCAAGAAGTACAAAATAACATTGAAGATAGAAATAATTACGGGAAAATCATTTCTTTATCACTTACCTTTACTGGTAAATATTAAAATGATACAGTTCAGAAAAAACTTCTATGGAGAGTTACGGTTCCCTTGGTGCTCTACATTTTATTCTAATATTTTATCACAATTTTGTCAAAATGTTCTTGTTTGGGCCAAAGGAAAAAATCTTCACATTACTTTAAGACATCCATCTAAATTGTTATAAGTAGCTGCACATTGCCTGATCATGTTTACAGAGGCCTTTTAAAAATTCCTATTCAACTTAGTCATTTTTGTCAGTCATTTATATAACATTCAAGCTCTTCAATACTATTCCAGATTGCGGTTATCAAAAATGATCAGGTCACTTTTAATATAAGACTAAATAAATGTAATATGACAACAATATTAATTCTCTGCTCTCAAATCAAATAATTGAATGTTTAATTATCCACTAGAATATTTAGCATAACTTGGAGTCAGTAAAATATCAAAAGGTAAAAACTCTGTGTCCTTGAGCATGAGGAGATATGAAACATGCATACCTGAAGCATGTCAAATATTATACAGCAGTGTAAAATCAAGTGTTTAAGTGTGTAGTCTAGGGTACAGGTATTATAGAAACACATAAACAAAGATCACTGTGTCTAGATGAACAACGAAGGTTTCATGGGAGAAGTGGATGTGGACTTGAATTGGAATAAGAGAATGGGAAGAATTCTGAGCAGGAAGGTCCATATAAGCAAAAATAAGAGGGAGAAGCAGCCTAGCCATATGTAGAAGAGTAATGGGACCAACTTGATGAGCGAATGATTTACATCCAGCAATAATGGAAGGTCACTTTGAACCTAAGAAGAAAGTTATGAAGTCCCTCAAATACTATGTTGAGGAATTTGATGGTGAAATAGGGTGATTGTGCAGTGGTATCACTAGCAGAATAAAAAGTCCTTTTAGAAGTAATACCCTGGCATATTAGAGTAGAAGAGATTAGGGGTAGGGAGAAATAGCAGTGACCTTCTGCAGTAACTTAAGTATGAAAGACGGTTTAATGGGCTTTTCTCTTATTTAGGAACTTAAACTATAGCCCCAAACTGAGGATGACCGATGATGAATTCCTCCTTTAAGTATCTTGCTTCTAAAAGGGAACAAACAGCAAGATTCTGCTGCAATGAACATTGCGGTGCATGCATCCTTTCGAATTATGGTTTTCTCCAGATATGGAGTGGGATTGCTGGGTCATATGGTAGCTCTATTTTTAGTTTTTTAAGGAACCTCCATACTGTTCTCCACAGTGGCTGTACCAATGTACATTCCCACCAACTGTGTGGGAAGGTTCCCTTTTCTTCACACCCTCTCCAGCATTTACTGTTTGTAGATCTTTTGATGATGGCCATTCTGACTGGTATCAGAAAGAGAAAAACAAATATCGTATAATATCATTTATGTGTGGAATCTGGAAAAATGATACAGATGAACTTATTGGCAAAGCAGAAATGGAGTCACAGATGTAGAGAACAAACTTATGGTTACCAAGGGGGGGAAGAGGGGGGACGAATTGGGAGATTGGGATTGACCTATATACACTACTATGTATAAAATAGATAACTAATGAGAACCTACTGTGTAGCACAGGGAACTCTACTCAGTGCTCTGTGGTGACCTAAATGGGAAGGAAATCTAAAAAAGAGGGGATATATGTATACATATAGCTGATTCACTTTGCTATACAGTAGAAACTAATACAACATTGTAAAGCAACTACACTCCAATAAAAATTTTTTTAAAAATTTAAAAAATAAAAACTAACCTGCCTCCCCCAAAAAAAGATTCTTCTGAGTTCTGAGGATAAAGTTGACTTTTAACATTGACCCATCACCCAAACCAACCCAAAATAAACAGAACTCTAGGAGAGTTTTTGAATTTTAATGAATATTTATTAAGTGCCTCCTATATGTCAAGCATTGTTCTATACTTACACATAAACAAGACAAAGTTCCTTCTTTCATAAAACTTACATTTTGCTGGGGGAAGGTGGGACAGTAAACAAACACATAAGTGTATAATATGTTACACTGGTTGTCTGAGAAGGCCTGGCTCTTCTGTGCAGAAATCCGAAAGAGGGGATGAAGCAAGTGAACAGGAGTTTCTAGGCAGAGGGAACAGGAGGTATAGGGGTTTTGAGATATCCATGCACATGGCTTGTTGAAGGACAATCAAAGAATCTAGTAGGACAGAGCTGGACTGAGCAAGAGAATGATGGAAAATGAATCAGGTGGGTGTTGGGAGTGTGGGATTGTGGACTGCAGATCCTGTAGGGTTTTGTAGAACACGGAAATAACTTTGGATTCATTTTTGAGCGCACTGGAAAACCATTGGAGATTTTTGAGCCATGGAGTGAAAGAGGAATGATTTACTTAGTGAAGAGTGACATTGAAATCCACCCCCAGTCCACCCCTAAACATTCTCAAGGCTGAGGAAGGAATTCTAAATACATCACTCAGAGAAACTGGAAGCACTTGCTTCTCCTGGTTGGTACCTCCTGAGATGCAGAAATATCTAAGCCCAATTTGCAGCTGTCCCTGGAGGGAAGTATAGAAAGGAGTTTGGGGCAGCTTCACATGGGGGTTGGCAGCCTATATGACCACGGAAAAGGTGCTTGCTTCTCAGGTAGAGAATTCTGATGGCCAAATATTGTCTGTAGCCGCTCTAATGATAGGGTAAGACAAGATTGGCACACCGTCGATCTTTAGCATGGTGCACATGAGTGCGTTTCCTATGAGCCAGTGGATGTCTTTCAAGATGGCTAGGCTTGAGCTCCCTTGAAGTTACACTGACCATGATGGTGGGTTTTTGGGGGAGGGGGCTCCAGCAAGAAGAGTGTTTGGTGTGTCCTGCTCTGTTGGCACCATAGATCAGTTGCAGAGGGCAACACTCATGTGAGAGAACTTGGCTTTGGGGAGATCCTCATGGGTTCTCTCAAGGAAAACATACAATTGTTCAAAAAAGTGCCACCTTCCACAGAGAGGGCTTGGATGGCTATCCAGTGATGGAAGTAAAATAGTAACATTGGGAAGAGGCACATTTGAATGAAAGGGAATAGGCAAAAAAAGAGCAGGGAGGGAGAAAGGGCAAACTGGGATCAGGTCTGAGCCTGTGAAATGGTGGAATCTTTGAACTATATGTGAGCTTAATATTTTGCTGGAGATGGAATGGACTTTTTTTTTTTTTTAAGTTTTTGCTAGACTCTTTCTGGTCATGCTGCGCGGCATGCAGGATCTTAGTTCCCTGACCAGGGATCGAACCTATGATGCCCCCTGCAGCGGAAGCATGGAGTCCTAACCACAGGACCACCAGGGAATTCCCAGAATGGATTTTTTAATACTTGATCATGAATCTTAATGACTAAAATGAGACTCATAACTAAAAAATAATGTGAAGGCCATAAGGTATTCCTGAAAGGTTTTTCAAGAGTTGGGGAAAGGACATCCAAAATATTATGTTTAGGCAGCAAGTAGTAGGCAAAAAGTAAAGCCTTTCCTCCTTGTGTCTCACTGAATTAAGACAGGTACATCAACATAAATGATAAAAGCATGAGCTAGGGTTGTGGTGGTGGAAATGGAGAAGAGGAACAGCTATAAGAAGATGCTCCAAAAGAAAATAGGCTAAAATTGATATTGAGTGAAATCAGGGGATTAAAAAAAATCAAAGCTAGATGTCTGCGATCATATGCAAGGCGGAGGTGCCTTTGCAGAAATGGATGTTGGAAAAATTGGGTTAGATGAGAATTAAGGCTTGCGGTTATGGAAGTGATGGGTGCCTATCATTATAGAAAATCAATAGGCAATTGAATATATGGGACTGGAGTTTAGGGAGAAAACTGGGACAGAGATCTTGAGACATCAGTATGATGAAAACTGTGAGAATATTTGAACTATTTGAGTAGCAGAGAGAGTCTTTCTGTTGAGGACACCCACAATTAATGAATGGAATTGGAATGAAACCAATAAAAGAAACCAATGAGTGATCAGGGAGCCAGGGATAAAGCGGCAGTTAAAGGCCAAAGTGAATTGGGAGGAAAAACTGGATTTTGTTGAGATGCATACAAAGGCCTCTCAAAAGCTTAGTGATTGAGCTGCTTCTGTGGGAACTGAAAAAAGTCGAGAAGTTAAAAGGAGTTTGGGAAAGAGAGGGAAGTGAGAAAATGGAAATAGTGCTGGAAGAGTCTTAAGAATAAGCTCAATATTCTGTAAGGTCTCCTAATCAAACACTGAGTTTGATGATCAGAATTCATTGGCCATCAGAACTAATATTTCCTGAAAGCCATTATGATTATCAGACTATTGACTGGATGTGTACAGCAGTTCTAAATACACTCCAAATGATCTCTTTTGAGAGGTCTTCCCATATCCTTCAAAGACCCAAGTAGACAATTCCAGTCCAAATTAAAAGCTGTCTCGTTATCCATACTGGCAAGAAGGGGAGTTGAGAATATGGATGAAGAAGTGATCTGACATTCTACATCTACAGCCCAGCATACTCCCCATTTAAAATAATAAAATAAAACATGGCTCAAAAAAATTGTTTTTAATTGTAAAATTATTACTTCAGTATTCAAGCTATCAGTCACTGAAAAAAATCAGAGAGGGAAAATAATGATAGAAGAGATTTCCTGATATCCAGTGTCATAGTATAAAAATATACCTCAAAGTTTCACCCAAATTTGGTGAGGCAAAAAGGGGAAAGTTCTTTTCCCACAAGCTATGACCTGCCATGCCATCCTCAACCCCCAGCTATGTACTTTGAAAAGCTAGAGGGATTTCTAAATGAAGATAGTGGTTTAACCTTCATTTAGAGACACAGACCCTGTGCTGCTATCATAAGGAAGCTGGTGTGTAAAAATATCATTTATATCATTCAGGAGCTTGAGGCAAATTTTTAAACAGTTATTTGTGAATGCTACAAAGACATTATTCCTCAGCCTTCTCATCAATAATACAGCCCCAAACTGATTTGGAACTGTAAAAACTGCCATGGATCCCATTAAAGGCAATGAGAGACATGATCTGTGTTCTCTCTTTCTGCTTTCCCTTGAGCTTCATGTCTGGAAACCACGCATCTTGGAATAGCAGTCCAGTCATGTCATAAAAACTCTTCCTTGTTTATGTTCTTTTCTTAGCTTATCCATTTATGGAGAATAAATAAGTGAACTTCAGAGGCAGCCCAGTACCCAGTAAAGCTGTCAGTTGCAGTGTTTGTCATATTTCAATCAAAGCCAGAGCCAGCCAGCTATCTTCATCCAGTGCAGTCTCTACATTCTCGAGGACCAGAATTAATGAATTAGCTATTGATTAAATTCTACTCTAGCAAATCCACCAAGGCAAATAAATGAACTACCCAGGGCACATGTAGGCCACGGCCAGACATGTCTGGGCTATCGATCAGTCGTTAGCATTCTTTGGGGATATAGAAGCAGCTGATGATAATATGACAAGTATGGAAAATGTGATGTAGAAACAGAGTTTGTTTCTGGAGGAGTAGCTTATAAAACTAGAAGGTTTCATCTGATCTTTCTAAATACCTTTGTGTGCTATGGCATCTTTGGTTTATATATAATGGGAAAAACATGTGTAAGTGCTTATACTGAAGATGTTGTAGTCAAAAGCAAGGTATAGGTTAAGGCCAAAGACGAAAATGACATGCTCCATGCTTATAATCAAACAGGCTGGTAGGCTATTGGTATATGTTATGAAAATATATAAAAGTTAAAATTTGCTGATGACTGCTTTTTACCAAAAATAAACAAAGATTCTAAGAAATATGTGTCTTATTAGAAACCAAAATATTCTAAATGCTATAGAAGCAAACCCTGTCTACTGACATTTATCTGGAAGGATTTCACATTTGATTTTGCATGTTGCTAATATAAAAGAGATTTTCTTAAACAAAAATAGAAACATAACTAACAAGTATACACTGCCAGAAGTATAATGAAATTACACAAACAATAACATGCACACAGGAGGCTAACTGCTTTGGTGTTGGTGTAATTTTGATTAATGGCTTGGCGCCTATATCTGCTCATTAGAGTCTTGCCTTTGGAAAATGTTGCCGTTCTACGATAGATCAATTTAAGAAAGGAAAGACTGTACATGCCAATATTTGGTTGTGAATGATTTCCATCAGTTTTTTTGCTAGATCTTTGACCAAAAAAGAAAAAAAAAAAGGAAATAAAGTTGCCAAAAGCATTGGAATAAAGAAAAATATGGAGGGGTTTGTACTTTCTGTGCTGGTCAACATGGAGAAAGCCAGTTATAGCCTCTCTCTCCCACTGATTACTGCCAAAAAGTCTGCTCTAATTACAAAAAGCAACCACTCAAGGACTCTGAAAAGTTAACAATAGAGGCAGATAGGGAGGGGAGCCAAAACTTAAAGAGCAAACATTACAGGATGCGTTTCCCATCGTTTCCCCCCTTTGTTTGTCTCCCATCTTTAACCCAAGAGCAGCCCCAGTGTGGAACCGAGCGCTGGGCAAGCAAAATCTATGAGAGGAACCCAATCTTTCTGGCCAGAGTACAAAAAGGCCTTGCAAGCCAAAGGGTATGATGGGTATTCCTGTTTCGTTATATTTCCTCTCTTTTTTCCTGCTCTGAGGATGATTCCAGCCAAGGAGCTGCATGATGGCAGTCCTGGCCAAATGAGAATCTAAAATCCTGAGAAAAAACAAGCTGTCTGACCAGAGGAACCAGGGAAAGCACTCCTGTGGTCCAGAAATCTCATTTATTTTTTCCTCTATTTTCTCTCTAATCTCACTGTCCCCCAAACAACCCCATTTATGTAAACTGTGAGGTATATTGGGAGGTTAAAATTACAAGAGAAACCATGTCTTTCTAGCCAAAGATTTGGGAAAGGAAGTCCAAGTGATGTGAAAAACATTCGGGAAATCTCAGAGAAGAGAAAGCTAGGCAGTCTACTAATTCTATACATGAACCAATACAAGGTCTAACTCACCTCTAAGCTGCACATGCATGGTTGCCTCACAGGCAAAGGAAATCTGGGCACTGTAGCAAAGACTTTGCAATCTGAACCATTACATAATCCCCCAACTAAATACCAGATTAGCCACTGAGAGGTGCATGCGTGGGGCAGATATAAAGCAGCACAGAAAAGCTTTTGAAAGATGAACCGATATTAGAGCCATTGACCACATAAGCCAAGACAGAATTTTCAGTCTGAAGCTAACCAGTTGATTGCCTGCTGAAACAAGCAAACAAAAACTCCAACCTTCTTCAGAGGATTTTAACAGGACTCAGATCACAACCTGATATTTAAAATGTTCAGGATACAATCCCAAATCACTCAAAATTACACTAATCCAAAGAAAGCTGGAGTGGCCGTATTAGTATTAGACACAATATACATGATGACAAGAAAATTATCAGGAAGAAAAAGGAATATTACACAATGATAAAAGGATCACTTTACCAAGACACAACAATCTGAAATATATATGCACCTCATAATAAAGCAAGAAAATACACAGGGCAAAAACTGATAGTTCTAAGAAAGAAATAGATAAGCCCACAGTTATATTTGGAGATTTCAACATGCCTCTCACAATATTTGATAGAACAACCAGGAAGGAAATCACTAAGTGTATAGATGACCTGAACATCACTATCACTCAACTCGACCTAATTGACATTGATAAAATGCTCTGACAACAGCAGAACACACATTCTCCTCAAGTACACATAGAATATTCACCATGATAGATCATATTATAGGCCATAAAATAAACCTTAACTAATGTGAAAGAACTGAAATCATAAAACCACATTTCAGACCATAACAGAATGGTACTAGAAATTCACATTCACAACATATCTGAAAAACCTCAAAATATTTGGGAATTAAGCAAACCACTTCTAAAATAATTCGTGAGTCAAAGCAGAAGTATTAAGAAAATTAAAAAGTATTTTGAACTAAATGAAAGAAAATGCAACATTTCAAACTTTCTGAGATTCAACTGAAGCAGGGCTTAGAGGAAAACTCATAACTTTACATGGCTCTAGTCAAAAAGAAGAAAGATCTCAAATCAATAATGTAAGCTTTCCTCTCTAAGAAACTGGAAAAAAGAAGAGTAAGATAAATCCAAAGCAAGAAGAAGAAAAAAATCAATAAAGAGCAGAAATCAATGAAATGGAAAACATAAAACAATAGAGAAAAAGCAATAAAACCAAAAGATTGTTCTTTGAAAAGATCCACAAAATTGATAAAACTCTAGACTGATTGACTATGAAAGAGAGAAGACACTTATTACCGTTATCAGAAATGAAAGAATGCAAATAAATCCAGACTTTACAAACATTACAACTTTCTGCCCATAAATTTGACAAATTTGGTGAAATTAACCAATTCTTTGCAAACACAAGATTACAGATCTCACTCAAGAAGAAATAGATACCTTGAATCATCCTACACTGTTAAGGAAATTGAATTCTGAGTAAAATACCTTTCAACAAGGAAAACTCTAGGCAAAGGTGAGTTTCACTGGTGAATTCTACCAACATTTAAGACATAAATACCTTTTCACACAATCTCTTCCAGAAAACAGCAGAGGAGGGAATATTTTCCAACTTATTTTATGGGCCCAGAATTACCATGTTACCAAAACCAGGCGAAGACTTTACAAGAAATAAAAACAGTTCAATATATTTTATGAGGATAGTCATAAACATCCTCAATAAGATAACAGCAAATTGCATGTATAAAAAGGAAAGTACATCACAACCAAGTGGGGTTTATCCAGATAACACAGACTAGTTAATTATTTGAAAATCAATCTATATAATTAACCATATTAACAAATTATATCCAAAAAAGGCATTTAACAAAATTCAATATCCATTTATGATAAAAACTCTCAGCAACTAGAAATAAAAGAGAAGACTTCAACCTGATAAAAGGTATCTCTAAAAAATTCGTAGGTAACATCACATGTAATGGTAAGAGAATAGGAACAAGTCAAGGGTGTCCGCCTTATTGAATGAGCCAAGGCAATAAGGCAGGAAAAAGAAGTAAAAGACACACAGATTGCAAAGGAAGAAATAAAGTGTTTCTTTTTGCAGAGGATCTATGCAGACCCAGGGAATCTACAAAAAAGCTCCTAAAAGATCTTAAAACTCATAAGGAGTTTAGCGAGGTTGCTGCATACAAGGTCATTATACAAAAATTAATTGTGTTTCTACACCCTAGCGATAAACAATTGGATTTCAATGTTTTTAAAGAACCATTAAGAGTAGTACTCCCTAAAATAAATAGTAGGTATAAATCTAATGAAATATGTGTAGGATCTGAACACTGAATTCTACAAAACACTGATGAAATAAATGAAAGAGGATGCAAATAAACGAGCAATATGCTGTATTTATGAATTGGAAGATGTGGTATTGTTAAGGTGTCAATTCTCCCTGTATTGAACTATAGATTAAATGCAGTCCTAATCAAAATGACAGAAGGATTTTATAGATATTGACAAGCTGATTCTAAAATTTATATGGAAAAGCAAAGTAATGAGAAAGGTCAGAAAAATTTTTTAAAAAGCTTAAAGTTGAAGAACTCATAATACATGATTTTACAACTTACTGTAAAGCTACAGTAATTAAGATTGTATGATATTGGTAAATGACTATGCACATTGATAAACTGAACAGAATAGAGAGTTCAAAAATGACCTATAAAATGTGTTAAATTGATTTTGACAAAGGTCTAAAAGCAGTTCAAAGAAGAAGATATAGTCTTTCCAACAAATTGTGTTGGAAAAATTGGATATCCCTATGCAAAGACGTTAACCTTGACCCACACCTCAGTTTTTAGAGAAATTAACATAAAATGAATCATAGACGTAAATTCAAAATGTAAACATACGAAACTTCTAGAAGAAAAAATAAGAGGAAATCTTTGTGACTTGACTCAGGTAAGGATTTCTTAGATACAACACCAAATGCACAGTCCATGAATGAAAAAAGTGATAAACTGAACTGTATTGAAATTTAAAACTTTGCTCTAAATGAAAACAATTAAGAGAATGAAAAGACAAGCCATAAATGAGAGGAAAATATTTGCAAATCATATATCTGACAGAAAAATTCAAATATACTTTAAAAATCTGAACTCAACAATAAGAAAGCAACAAATCCAAGTAAAAAATTAATAAAATATTTGAAAAAGCACTTCACCAAAGGAGAAAACAAATGCCAAAAAAACATTTGCAAAGATGATCAATATCATTAATCATCATGGAAATAAATGTAAATTAAAACCATAATGACACATCACTAAACATCTATTAAAATAGCTAGAGAGAGAGAGAGAGGAAAAATTCTTGCAGAATATCAAGTTCTAGCAAAGATGAGACGCAACTGGAATTCTCATACAATGCTAGTAGGAATGCAAGATGTTACAGTCACTTTGGAAATTGGTTTGCCAGTTTCTTTTTTTTAAATTAATTTTTATTGAAATATAGTTGCTTTACAATGTTGTGTTAGTTTCTACTGTACAGCAAAGTGAATCAGCTATAAGTATACCTATATTCCCTCTTTTTTGGATTTCCTTCCCATTTAGGTCACCACTGAGCATTGAGTAGAGCTCCCTGTGCTATACAGTAGGGTCTCATTAGTTATCTATTTTATACGTAGGATCCATAGTGTATATATGTCAATCCCAATCTCCCAGTTCATCCCATTCCCCACCTTTCTTGGTGGTTTCTTATAAAGTAAGTAAAATATAAACTTATCCTATGATTCCGTAATCCAACTCTTAGTTTTTTACCCACGTGAAATGAGAATCTACGTTCACGTTACGTACATAATGTTTATATCAACTTTATTCATAGTCACCAAGAACTGGAAACTACCCAAATGGTACACAAACTGTGGTATATTCATACAATGGAATACTATTCAGTAACAAAAATTAACAAACTATTAATATGTGCAATAACATGGATGAATCTTAAATGCATTATACGGAGTGAAAGGAGCCAGGCTTAAATGGCTACAAACTGTATAATTCTACTTATATGACAACATGGAACAGGCAAAATTATAGAGAACAGAACAGAGAGGTGTTTGCTCAGTTTGGAGGAGGGTGGAGGAGGAAGTGGCTATAAAGGGCCAGTGTGAAGAAATATTCTGACATAATGGAACAGTGTTATATCTTAATTGTAGTGGTGCTCATATGTTTGACAAGTTCATATGTACTTGTCAAAACTTGTAAAACTGTGAAGCAAAAAAGAGTGTATTTTACTATATGTAAATTAAAAAACAAAATAACAAAATTAAGAGAATAATTAAAAAGTAAACAAATTTAGGAAACCCAGAATCTTTTTGGAAGTTTAATTCATTGTTAAAACTAGGCAGTTCTCTTCACACCCTTGTCAGGTTTTACAGAATCTATACTTTTTTCTCTTCACCTGTCTTAAATTGCCTCTCTGCTAATCCAAAACAATATCAGTTGCTATCTGACTGAGTATGGAATTGATAAGACGAAAGGTTCTTTTTTTAATTCAGAATTTTAAGGCATTGTTTCATTGTTTTCTTAGCAACGAATGTTGCTGTTTATTGTCTGATAATGCCATTCAAATTCCCAATGCAGTATGTACACTATCTGTCTTTTCCTCCTGGAAGTTTTTTGGATGTGATTTTTTTAACCTGGTATTTTGAAACTTCCTGATGATATCCCTTTATTGGCTCTTATTTCAATCACTGTGCTAGTATCTATAGTAGCTTTTAATCTACATACTGGTTTCTTTGGTTCTGGGATATTGCCTTTTCCTTTTTTTGGTGGTGGGGGGCATATTTTCTTGTTATTTTTCTTTGATTATTTTCCCCCTTCTTTTTCCTCTGTTCTCTCTTTCTGGTACTCTTATTATCCAAATATTTGATTTCCTGGATTTTAAATTTTTTTCTTAAAAATTTCATTTGTATTAACATATTTGCTTTTTATTGCACTTTCAGAGACTTTATCTTAAATTTCCAATTCAGCTCTCACACTTTTAATTTCCATGAGGTACTCCCCCCCACCCCTCACATCCTGCTTTACTTTGATTCTTTTTTCCAAGTAGGAGTTTTTGGTGTTGTTTTATAGATAGAGGATGTCTTTTTATCCCTCTAAGATTGTTATGGATTTTTTCCTCATCCTGCATTGTCCCTGTGTCTATTGAATTACTCTTCTGTTTTAATTTTGTTTCTTTTCATCTTTGAGATTAAAAAAAGATGACTAGACGCTTTGTATTGTATATGAGTGAGGCTTGTTGACTGATGTACTTTACTACTGTGTGACCAGGTGGTTAGCTACCTTTTCTGTTAGGTGATTCCTATCTGCTAGTTCCTGGAAGTATTTTATTTGGAGTCATTCAAACTTTTCCAGAGAAGAATGCCCTTCTTGTATGGAAACATTTATGACTAGATATTTGTTTCTAAAAACAGAGCTGGGGAAAGCCACTGAGGTGCCATCATTCTAATTGTAGTCTACCACTTTAACATGATTTTTACCTTTGCCCCTCATCCCGGATTTCCACTGTGCCTAGTAGCCCTAATTCCTAAATACCTCTGTTCAGTTTCTTGAGAAAAAACTTCTAATCTCCTGGTGATGGAATATGCCACATGGAGGAAGAGAAATAGACACATGGATGAATAATACAGAGGTAGGCAACCTTGCATTCTGTAATGGCTAATTTTATGTGTTAACTTGACTGGGCCACACAGTGCCCAGACATTTGGCTAAACATAATTGCTGGGTGTATCTGCAAGGTTGTTTCTGATGAGATTAGCATTTGAATGTGTAGACTCAGTAAAGCAGATTGCTCTCCATAATGTAGGCGGGCATATCACCCAATCAGTTGAGGGTCTGAGTGGAATGAAAAGGTGAAGGAAGGGAGAATTTCCTCTCTCTGCCTGACTACCTGATCTAATCAGTCTTCTCTCACTCTCAGACTTGGACGGGGATTTATACCATTGGCACCTCTAATTCTCACAACTTTGGACCTGAACTGGGACTACACCCCCAGCTTTCCTGAGTCTTCACTTTTGGTTTTGTTTCTCTGGAGAACCCTGACTAATTACAGGTCCCAACCACTCTTTTTTAAACTTTCAGCTTTGAACTTTACCCCATCTTCCTCTCCTTCACAATTCTGAAAGCTTGTTAAGTGCTCAGCCACTGAGGTTCTCCGCAGAGCAAATTTGTTTTGTGTCATTATCTCCACCAACACTTTGGTTGTAAATTTCGCCACTGTACAAAGTCATTTGCCTCTCCCTGCCAAATACTGCTTTCAAAAACTGTGTTAAAGTCCCTCTTCTGCTATTGTCATCTGCTTTGTTATTTTCCTTGCTCTTGTTGTATACCCTTTTTAATGTTTTTGCCACCGATTTACTATATTTGGGGATAAGCAGTCTTTAACCACAACTAAAAAATATTTTTTCTCTGTTATCATCTGCAAGCATCTTCTTAAAAAAATATCTTAGAGGCAGAGAAACATATGGGTATTTGCTCAATTTCTAAAAAAGCTTGCATATTATTTTTAGCTACATGTAAATATGTAATCTAAGACATAGTCCCTTATGCCATTCACCTGAGCTTGAGTCATAGGGATGCTAACAGGCAAGAAATGTGACAACATCCACCCACCTACCTATACTTCTTCCTGGAGTTCTTTAAGAATGAACTCAAATGTCACATCTTTCATGACGCCTTCACTGATAATCATGGGTAGAGCTTGGTATTTTTTTATGCACTTCTTGCACATTATAAACTTCTGTTGTAGTGTTTCTCACACTGTTCTATAAATATTTGTTTAGGGCAGTGTCTCCCACAGTAGACTGGAACTGTGAAAATTTAGAAGCATGTCTTATACTTCTTTGTATTACTTTCACTTCTTATATTATTATACCCACAAGTGTGTTTGCTGAAAAAATAAATAAAGCTTTTTGGTATCCCTTAAACTTGACCATTTTCCCCCTACAAGGTAGGCAATCCTGTGGATAGGTGGGCAAAATCTGCTGAGGGAATTATCAATTAATTAACATATCCTACATTAGATAGATATCATCATGTGTTTTATAGATGTACTCAAGAAGACAAGATATGACTTTTGCTCCGAACATCTAAGAATACAATTACTTGAGTTTTTCTAATTATTTTAATCACTAGTTCCCCAAATCAGTACAGATACTTTTGAACTGATTAACAAAAAAAAGACTTAGAAATTTCAATACGTCATAAAGGAATCCTTCAGAATTGAAATATTTTATAACAGGTTGATTATTTTAGCCAGTGTGCATGTGTGTACATGGAGTGTGTGTATGTGTGTATAGATGAAGGGTGATTCATTTGGTTGGGGTGAAAGTATGATGTGGGAATACTCAGGTTTCTTTCTCTAAGCCTTGACTTGATACAGAGAGATGAAAACTTAATATCACTTTTGGCTTGGGAAACTTGATGTTAAATCTTTTTCTTCTTATTGCTATTTTGAATTGAAAAGAGGCTCACTTTCAAACTATGGTCACTGCTCAGCAACAAAAGTATACAGAAAAATAAAGGGATTCTATGAAGAATCTGATAAAATTGGTAATGGTTATCCAATAATTTATCTCCCGTAATTATTTTACAGATGTTTCTAGCTTTAGGGGAACCTGATATCTCTAAATCTAAGTTTTTCAAAGAGATTAAGTTAGAAGGTAGTCATTCTAGTTAAAGTTGTATTATTTGCCTCACAAAAGGATTTACCGAAGGACAACTTTTCCATGCACCTCAGCATTTGTTCACAGATTACTGAGTAAAAGGAAGTGAAGCTGGGCAATCAGGGATATCAAAGCCTAAATGTTAGGCGACGTGTCTATTGAAGATCAATACCTAATAGTATCAAACATTTGATTTACACACATATTTATAGTAATCTACTAAATAAGATTGTCATGGCTAGGATGATACCTTTGATTTTTATTTTTATTGTTTATGATCAGTTCTTTAGATTAATTGACAAAAAATTTGTACCTTGAAGTGATGCCATGAATTGTGGGAGCTGGTATATCACTTGGACTATCTTCCATGGTGGTGATTTGGGTTCCATTGCTTTTCACACAGGCATATTTTGTGCAGACTTCAACCTGCAAATGTTAGTTTAGAAAAGAATAATTGCAAATACTTTCAAAATACAGACTGCCGATGGACTGAACCCCACCCACCCTCATTTCACAGGAGTCTCTTATAGTTCCCTACAGCATCTTAGGGTTTAATCAATCTTAATTTTTTATGTTAATTGAGTCTGGTGGGAAAGGTCAAAATAAAGCACAGAAATGAGCTCAGAACAATTGATCTAGTGATTCAAATGGTGATGTTTAGTTTCTGGTTCCAACCATTCAGAAAGAGACAGACATATTCATCTATTTAGAGCACAGTTAAGGAAGGGAGGATGTTTAGGTGACAGTTGGCAAGCATAATATGTTATCACTGCATACTGCTCTCTGGATCTATAACAAGATAGGGTAATGATGATATCTTCTGGAAGTCTTGACACTTTATAGCGAGTAGCCTCAATGCTAATGTCTAATGGAAGAAAAATGAGGTCTAGGGAAGATTTCCAATATGGCTGAGCTATTTTATATCCATTTGTTCCAGCTGCAATTGTATTTTTACCTTAATCACAGCAGAAACTCATCACTCACCCTTTAATTCTGCCACCTAATCTGAATAAAAACCGAGGAGGGTGGAATAACTAAAGATTAGAAATCAGG
The DNA here is from genome assembly GCF_965194825.1 of Balaenoptera physalus. Taxonomy (NCBI): domain Eukaryota; kingdom Metazoa; phylum Chordata; class Mammalia; order Artiodactyla; family Balaenopteridae; genus Balaenoptera; species Balaenoptera physalus. Next base: position 15,623,388 of record NC_138882.1, read on the forward strand.
TTCATCAAGCATCAGTAACACAGAAGGAACATATTCAACAAGAGGGGGGAGAGACAGATGAACATACAGGAGGTCGCTTGTGGGCAATCTACAAAGCGACAGTCTTCTGCTCTCCATTAAAGTCTAAACCAAAGAGGAACTGCACTTTTTCCAATGCTAATTTACTTTCAGCATTTAATACATAAATGGAGGATACTAGATACTGATGAATCTTAAACACTCATCCTGAGCCTTTAAGCAACACAGTTCTCTGAATTTCAACTGGCATTTGAGGAAAGAAAAATGCGCTATTTGTTATATTTAGTAGCTACGTCGCTTTGTTCATGGGGCAGTTCGCACCTAAATGGGAGCTTTTATAATGCTGTTGTGTGATTTATTTATGCCACATAGCATTTTGAGCTAATATTTAGTAGATATTTAAACACTGTCAAGGCTGTTTACTCTGAATATGTCCAATGAAACCCCAAACAACTTACAGGCAGATGAACTTAAAATATGCTTGTTATAATAGAATTAAGGACAATAAAACTTCATGCATATTGGGAAATATTTGACTATATGATGCATAGTGAGATAACTCAAAATCAACTCAACTGAATCTTTTATATGCCAAATATTATGATGGGTACTTGCACAGATAATTTTATTGAATCTTTACAACTCCACGTCCAGAAGTTTGTAAATGAAGGGGTCAGAGGGATCAAGCTGATAAGATATGAAATATCTGATTCAGGCTTTACTGTACCCTATTGTCTTATTATCTAAATAATAAGCATAGCTTTAAGTTCGAAACTTAAGTGTATTTAAATGATTCTCCAGAAAGCTTTTACTTTGACTTTAGAGAAATGTGTCAATATTTTCACTTCCTTGATAATGCAGTATTCCAAGTCTCCATCTTTGGGGCATAAAAAGAGATAAAATTGAATTAAAAATTGAAATGTTTATTCCCTTTAAAAAGGGATATGTAAAATGATTCATTCAAAAAAGCAGATGCTTTGGTGCATCTACATGTCTGCTTTAAAATCAATGGCTATTTTACAGAGGGGGTTAGTATAGAGAATCTTAGTTTTAAAGTATTAGGCATATCAGTTAAGTGCATATTTTAAATGGAGCCAAATCATCCTTGACATCAGAAACAAAAATCTTTGAAATTTGATATTCAAATTTCCAGTAATGCAACAACTATTTCAAGTGCAGCATTTCTGGGCTGTGAGGCACTTCACAAAAATACAGTTATTAAGAATAAGAACATCTTATAACAAAATTTAAGTATTAGATTCTAATTTGGTCTTTTGTCTCCTCATCTGTTTCCATGTCCCAAACTGGATCAAAATGCACTCTCCTCAGGCCATTAGTGACTCAAACCAATAGGTCTGAGCGAAGCCTCTCAGAGTAGAACATGCCTGGAACGCTTACATGTCAACTCTTGCTCTATGGTTGGAAGGCTGATGCTGGATATGCATGCACAGTATCCAGTGATCTCACCCCTAGGATGTATTTTGAGTCCTGTAAAGCAAATGAATAAGCTGCCTTTCAAGGGCTCAGTTGGCTTTCTCCACCAGGGTCCCAAAGAGGAAAATACAGCAAATCCTTCATCACCTCCCTATGCTAACCTTGTTCATAAAGTTATATTTCTACTTATTTTGAATGTGATTTTCATTTTATAATGTGATTGATGAGCGACACATATACATAGATTCACTCTAAGAGTCATGAACAAAAGTATCAGTCCACTGGTCCAGGCTAAGGTAACTCAGGTGGATGGATGGGAATCATGGAACATAATAAAAAATAATCAACGTACATTTCTTCTTTTATGAAATATCTTTTTATGTCATTTTCTTAGGAAGCTAGGCCTAGTAGTGGGAGAGGCTAATGCATTGGTTGTAGCCAGATGATTATGTATGTTTCACCTTCAAATGTGTGGGAAAGAAGGGGCTGGGAAAATGTCCACTTAATGAACAGAGCCAGGGAAGTTTTCTGTGGTCAAATACAACTTCCACACTTAATATCTTCTGAAAAATATTTTAAAAGCTCTTATAAATTTTAGAAGGAGCATAGTTTATTTAAAAATTTACTAAATGGCAATCCTTCTCTATAAACTTTGAGCTTCTGAAACATTCTGTTTTTATCATTAATTTTTGCATTTGGCCTTGTTAGCTTTTATATCCTAGCGCTCTGACAAGATTTCCAATTCCTTGAAGATAAGTTCCTTGTTTTATATGCCTTAATATTCTTTATATTTTTTCTACTTTTAAGATCAGTAGATCTCAAAGAGATCTAGGAGTTGGCTCTCAAATGGTCAACGCACTCTCTGAAATTGCATGTTAACTTTTGTCATATAAACATCAAAATATACACATTTTTCTAGGGCAATGTGCACTGACTTCAACAGATTCTCAAAGAGGCCCAAGGGCAAAAAACTTAAATACAATTGCTTTCATATAGGTGAGGATCATTGAACATTTGTTGAAGGATGAACAGATATATTTCTTTCATCCTCATATAAAATCTTTTAATATTTTTCATCTGCAATACATTCACTTATTTTTGTTATTGGTGTTGGGTTCAGAATCACAGAGTGCTAGAGGGGGATAGAATGTTTTCAGTCATCTAGTCCTTTGCTCTTACAAAAGAGACAATCAACACCAAGAGAGGTTACATAACTTCCCTAAAGTTATTACATTTAGTAAGTAGCAGAAATAGGAGTAGAAAGAATATCTCCACAGTTATAGGCTAATTCTGGTTTTGTTATCAGTAAAAGAACCGGGAAAAAGGCAAGCTGCTTGGCAAGACTGACTGCAAACACATGGTTTGCTTCCTTTTGCCAGTGACAATACCATCACCATCCTCATCACCATCACTTTCCACAGTCCCATTATCCCCTCTCCAGTGACTCGTGTGTTTGCCCGCAGCAAACAGATTTAATCCAGATCAATTTCCCTCTTTTCTCTCCCCTTCCCCACCAAATAAATCATGTGTAACCAAGATGGAAGGTATCCACGAAGAGACATAACCCAGCATGTTTTATTTAACACACCCATAAGCTTAACCTTCAAAAAAACAACGTTCTAACCTGAATGTCATAGATCGTTAAGGGAGACAGGTCTCCCAGAGTGAAAGACCCAGGCACATTTATTCCAGTCTTGTAGAGCTGATTATTTACATAGACAGAATATTCAGTGACAACACCATTTGGGTTTGAAGGAGCTGTCCAGATGACACGTACAGCTGTACTGTTGATGATGACAACCTCTGGAGGAAGCATGCCCTGAGGCTCTGGAATTAAAGGAAGAAACTGAATAAACTCCAGCTGCCTCTGAAAAAGCACTTGTTAAACTAAATGCCGATTAGTATTTAGGTTGAGTGAAGGGTTTGTTGCTTATCTGCTTTCCTCTGATGAAGTTATCACAGTCTGTAGTCCTCTGTAAATTGGCTTATTATACTCTCAGTTAGAAACCATGAGAATTGGTGGTAAAATGCTTTATACCACCAGCGTAGTGCTAATCTTCAATACTATGTGACCAGTGGGATATGATGATAAATTATTCACCCATCTGCACCACTAACACATATCTATTATTTGTCTCCTTTCCCATCCCTGCGCTCCTCCAAACCTCTCAGGGAAGAAAAAAAAGAAAGAAAGAAAATTTGCTCCTTAAGCAAAAAAAATATAACTCCAATACATCGAGGCTGGTGGAACGTGAAAAATCATTTGATGTTACTAGCTTGTAACTCAAGCAATATGAAGCAATAATGCAATATTGTCATTATGTAAATGATTTGGAATGTTGATTACCATAGGTAATGATGAAATCTAACATTAGAAAGAAAATCTTGCTTGGCGTTAAATTATACAATTATTCAATCATGTCAGAAATAACTATGCAAAGACCTATTTTTATCATAAGAGCCCATCTTAACTAGTTGAAAAATTGTCCTTGTGATCCATTCTATTTTATAAACAAAAGGTGTCAACCTTTGGCACCACGAAGGGAAATGGGTTCCACACTCAAAGTGCTCTGTTAATGACCTGGAACGCTTGCTTGGAGGTAATGATATTATAATGTTTATAATGAGACTTTAGAAAGCCAAAAAGATTAGAAAGACCATTCCAAACACATTTCAGATTCACAAGTTGCTTCCCTTGCTTCCTCCCCCTTGCTAACTGGCTTAGAAATGAGTCACAGGCAATTTTTCTCAGCGGCTGAACTTCCACCTACCATTTCTGGTGACTCAGGGAGGGCCCTCGCTGTGCTTGGCTGTCGTTGTGAATAGCATCCTGCTTCTGAGAGCAATTCTTAAAAAAAAATGCTTCTAAATGTCACCATGTATGGATGTGAACTCAGCTCTCAACTAAGCACACACTGAAAAGAACAGGAACAAACTGGGCTAATATCCCATGACTGGAGCCTTGCGCCGCTGTCTCCACGGGACCACTTATTGATCTGCCACTTGACGACAGCCAGCACTTAAGCATTTTGGCTCCGACCCCCTTCCCTCCAACACCGGAAATTTTATAATGGAAGGATGACTGATCTCAGCCTCAGCGAGAATCAATCAATTTCATTCGCATCTCTGAAGCCAAGCATCCCTTGAAATCTGGACTCACCGCCGTCGCAAGTGGTTGCATGCAGCACTTCACTGTTAATGCTGGCAACTCCGTTGAAAACAGAGATAAAAATCCGGTACTCTGTGTTTGGATTTAAGTGGCCAATGACATGAGAGTTTACATCTGGGAGGATTTTTCGAGATTCATTGGCGGTAGCAGAACTCCAAGAAAGTGTATAATATTCAACATCACCTTGTAGGTCTTGAAAAGCTGTTAACAATTAACACAGGACACTGTAAATGTAGCTGATATAAAAGGGTCTCGGGGGAAAAGACAGAGAATACACTCTATCATTAGCTATTCCTAGAATGAGAAAAGGGAAAGCTTAGGGAATTTTCCTTAGAGGAGTGCTGGGTTTTACCTTTTCATCAACAAAGGTGATTCCACCCCCATCTCATAATTAATTGCATAGAGTCTTAACTTCATAGGAAAATAAACTTTGAAATTTCCTTTAAATATTTTAATTATGCTACTGGGTTGGCCAAAAAGTTCGTTCGGTCAGTGACTACATGGTTCAATAAAGTTCTTGGTTAAAACGAAAACTGTGTCTTTTATTTTCCCTTAAAACCAAATGAACTTCTGGGCCAACCTAATATTTATAAGTATACAACTAATCTTCAAAACTTTGATATAATACTTATGAAAGGAAATTGAGTAAAATAAAAATATGCAGTACAGGGGAAAACTTCTGATCACAAGTAATAGTTCTAGAGAGAACTCTATGCTAATACAAATGAGGGCATATCCTGTCACAGATTCTAAAACTTGAGGAATTTTTTAACTTGCTAACAAAATCTGCTAAATGATACCTGGAAGAGTGTTTAGACAGATACCCTGTTATGTGCACTGTTGATGTAGCAGAGTGAAGTAGTATGCTCTCCTGAAAGATTCACTCAGTAGGATCCCAGGATGATATTTGAATTTTGATCAAGGCTCCCATCTTTTTCTCCTAGTTCACTGTTGTCTGTATGATGTAGAAAAGCTCTTAAAGGATGCCGAAATCAATTGCTTACTGTCTCACAAATATAACTAATCAATTCCTCAGCCCTTGTCCTTTTAAAGACTAGTTTGTTGTTTTCTTTTTCCTTTCACCCAATTTCTCCATTCTTGCTCTAAGTTCTTCTCATGATTTTCCTACTACGATGCTTTAAAAGGAAAACACTCAGATTTTCTTAGGTAGAAAATAGCATACTGCTCTGCTTCCATTAGCATTATTTTTGAAGACCTTAAGCAGGATCTATTACCTTGATTTGTGTTAGGGTTGGGGGTTGGAGTTTTGTATGTAAAAGCTCCTAAAATTGTATGTAAAAGCTTGTGTTAACATTGTTCTGCAGCACTAAGCAAGGATGGGGAGGGAAAGGTGGCATTTCTCTTTATGGTTATTGAAGTACAGTGTCTCTAATATGTGAGATCCTGGCATACGGCCATGAAAAGGAATATGGTTTTTGAAGTATAGTGTCTCTAATATGTGAGATCCTGGCGTATGGCCATGAAAAGGAATACGGTTTTGGGAACTGCATGACTTTCTTTTAAGAACCCCTGTTCATTGAGATCTTGGGGGGGTCTTACATCAAAACTGAATGCTGGTTTGATTTTTATTTTTTGTTTGCTTCCTGAGCACACTACCACTCTGGCCTAACATCCAGCAATAGTTAAAAATGTTTGGTATGCCAGTATAGTTGAAAGAGTTTATAGTAAGAGATTTTTAGCAACTACTTTGGAAAACTCTGGAGATTGAGATGTTTCTTATCTCTGATGTCACAAAACGTAAGCACCTTTAATAATGAGGTCATTATAATGCATTGTCAGGAACTGGCTATTCGTGTCCATTGATATTTTCCCAAATGATAATATTTGTCAAGTACAGCAAAGTCACTGGTTCTGCGAGGGCAAAAGTTCCTTCTATCATTAGAATTATTTTCTGCTGCCCTACAGTATGATTCCTCATTAATTTATGGCAGCTAAGATATAATAGAAAGTCTGCTAGATTTGAAGTTCTTGTTGTATTTTAGCTTGTTACATGAGCAGGCCGGTTAGAAATTCAAGCCCTAAAGATATAGTATGAATGAAGTGCTTTCAAATTCTACTCAGAAATATAAATGGATTTTACCAGGGTTAAATTTGCCTGATATCTCTTCTATCAAGTTCCAAGGAATGGACCTGTGTATATACACTGAAAATATTGGGGTTAGCACCATACGTTCAAGATGAGCAAAGATCATATGACAATATCTGGATGAAATGTCATTAAATGCCCATTCTTAGCCATGCGCCATACATCAACCCCCTGAAATAGAACAGAATCTGTTGTCCCAAAGAAGAAAGGAAAAGATGGGATTCAGTTCCACTGGTTCCATCTTACTCCATGAGATGAGACTCTTCTAACCAGAAACAGGCAGCATCTCTAGGCAACATGGGCCAGGTTTCGGCACTGCCCTGCCTCTCGCCATCTGCTTCAACATTCCTCTTTCTTCCTTCATTGACATTACAGTGCAGAGTCCAAAACACAGAAAAACAGTAGAAACACATTAAATAGATTAAATGATCTTCATATTCCTAGTCATATTGTGAGAAGTTCAGGGAGCAGTACATTCAAAGGAGTGTCCTTTTACATTGTTCAAACAAGGTTTTCAAACTTCAGTGGGCTCTAAGTCAGTGAACCAGCTAAGAAACAGAAGATACATCCTCAGTTCCACTGGCCAACACACAATTCAAGGTTGCTGACCTTGAGGAACGCTGTTAGAATTGAAATAGCTGGAATGAGGAGACGAGCAAATTTCACCCTCCCTGTGGATTGGTAAAAACTGGACCTGAATATATTTCTCTTTTTGAAAAGAGAAAAACATGAATTACAAGCGTTCTTGATAGCATAAGATAAGGGAAACACTGTCTAGAACCTCCAAAAGTAGAATTTGTTTTTCATATACTACTTCTATACAAATAAGATGAAAGCTTTACAAAACATTTGCATGGTGTTTTTAAAAATAACAAAAGGGACATGCCTTTGTGCAAAAGATGCTCTAGGAAACACGTGACTGTTTTATGGAAAGATAGACATGAAGACAGGAAGATATTAAATGACCTTCTTAAATAAGAAAGGAAAGTAAGGAAACATAAAAAGCAATGGCAGAATTAAAATCTACATTGAAAGCAGAAAAGCACAGAGTTAAAAATGTAGGATAGGAAAAAAATAAAGAGGAAAATGACTAAGAAGAAATCAGTGAATGTCAAAATTTATAGATATTGAGAACAGAGAATGAAAAAAATTTAATTAACTTGAAAAATAAATGGAATAAATAATCATGGATATAAAATAGCTCATAAAACCTGACCCAAAATGAAGGTTTATGTCTATAAATTGAATAGGTTAATATAGTTTTGGCCAAAATAGTGGCAATATATCCAAACATAGACATATCATGGATCATTATGACATTTCTCAAATAAACTAAAAATTAAAATATAATCTACAAAGGAGAAAAAAAAAATCAGGCAAGTTTCAGACTTCTCTGGAACAACAAATTTGGAAGACACTGGAAAAATTTCAAGAAGTTTTGAGGGAAAATATTTTGATCCTAGAATTCATACACAGCTAAGTCATAATTTATGTGCAAATACAGCAGAAAGATTTTCTTATATAGGTAAAAATTAAGAGAATGTGCAAGGACAACAGACAAATGTTCTTATTTAGGCAAAAGTTAAGATAATATATAACTCATTTATTTAACTTATTTAACTTTAATTATAAAAATTTTCCAATAACGTTATCTAGAAGACAAAAAGATGAATCAAGATCCAGAATTTAAGATTAGGGAAGTTTAAGAATTGATGATAAAATATCAAAACTAGAGAAGTTAATTATGTAAAATGATTATATAATAATTTATAAACCAAACATTGAAAGTGGCAGGTGAGAAGGGCAAGGAAAGTCACACTACACTAAATTCTTGATCATACATAAACTAGAGAGACACAGAAAAATAGAGAAAGACATCACTAACTACTAGCAGCTTTAACAGGCTAAATAGCAATTAAACTTTAAAAATCACTACAGAAAATTTGTGGTAAAAATCCCTAGCACTCACCGATACCCATGTGTCTCTCTTCTTGTCAGATAGGTAGACTACATTTCCTGGGCTCCTTGCATCTGGGTGAGGTCATGTGACCAGTTTGTACCATTTTTGGACCGAGGTGTTAAAGACCAATTGACCATCTCTGATTGTCTCTAGTTTTCCCAGCAAAAGAAGGACCTCAAGGCCTGAAGGAATGTGGATGCACCGCATGGAAAGAGCCAAGGTCCTTAAATGACCCAGGACAGTTTAGAAAGGGATAAGGAAGAGATATAGATAAAAGTCCGAGTTTTGGTCTTGGGTCTTGTGTGAATCCTAGGAATCAAGATGAAAACATAGGAGTAATTATGGGATTGAGGATTTGAAAGGTATTGTTTCACTTGAGACTTCTTGAGTCTGGAGTGTTTTTGTGGCCACCAGGTTTACTTCAAAATTAAAGTGTGAATATCTGAGGTAGAGTTATACATATACTTCGGAGTTAAGCTATGAATACTAACTTGTGTTTGAAACAGCAGGATGGTATGAGGATTTCCTACGAGATTATGTTAAATATGTGTACATTGGGAAATATTTCTCAGGTATTCTAATCCTGTTCTCAGTAACCCATATTTTATAGACCACAGACATTTATAAGTAGGTATTGCTCTAACTGTAGCATATCAGGTCAACCTCAGTGAGTTGAAGAAGAGGGTTATAAACTTTGGATAAAATCTTTGCTATTAAATGACATTTTTGCTGGTGCTCTTCATGTACAGGTCAGAAATGTGGTCTTAGGCATGGAAAATTCTCAAATCTAGAACAAGCCCCTCTCCTTGGTAATGGATTTCCAAATAATTTAAAATGGTTACTAGATGGGCTGGTTGAAAGTCCTCTTGCAAAAGGATTACGCTCTGTATATGCTGTTGGATTATTTTTAGAGATTGTTATCAATATCAGTTATGTCCTCGAGATCTTTATCATCTAGATCAGGGGTCAACAAACTGATGATTTTACCATGAGTAAAATCTGTCTTGTTGGCCAAATCTGGCCTGCCACCTCTTTGTATATAACCTGTGAGCTAAGAATGGTTTTTACACTTTTAAATTGTTGGGAAAAAAATCGAAAGAATAATAGTGTTTCACGACATGTGAAAATCAAATCTCAGTGTCCATAATATATTTTTATTGGAACACAGGCATGCTTGTTGAAGAGTTATGTATTGCTGTTTTTATGCTACAATGGCAAAGTTGAGTATTTACAACAGAGAATGTATACTGCCTGCAAAACCTAAGTATTTACTCTCTGGGCCTTTACAAAAAAGTTTGTGGCCCTGATCTAGAGCAATTACAGTAAACCATTCCATTTAATAGGTCTCCTAATTGATTTGTCTAGGATTGAATTCTTCAGCAGGCTCAATGGGTGGCAACTTTGTACCAATATAGAAACTTGGAAGGACCCTATTAAGGCTATTTTATAATAGAAGTGTTTTTCTTGCTCACAGATTCTCAAATTAGAGTCCAGTTCCCCAAGTTCTATTGTGCAGAGCTGTGTGTCATGAACGAAGCACTTCTTGGAAAACTTGAACTTATCACAACTACTTCTTAAGAAAATTTTTACTCTGCCTGAGGGTAAAACTGCTCACATGAAGAAGTGGGAAGAGTCTCTTGAGCTATGATCCAAGCCAGGCTCCTTATTTTTCCCAGCAAGATGCCAGATGCCTTCTATCTAGTTTATGCAACCAAAACGAATACCTGCATTTTGGAACCCACCCTGCCCCCAGCTCCTTTAGTCTCTCATTGTGTTCCAGCTCCTTTCAATCAATAACCTTCCAGAGAAAACTGTAGTTAAAGGAAATGTATATGAAATGTGTTAATTATTCATCATTTTATATTTGGCCATGGAAACAGGACAGATCATTCCTGCTCTTAAAGTGAACTGATATGGGCAAACAGGGACAGAGTTAGTTAGCTAAGCTACTGTAACCAAGAAGCCCTTAAATAAAGTGACTTAAATACAATAAATGTTAATCTGTATCTCACACAATAGCTTCAAAGTAAGTGAATCAGTTTGTGCTCTGTGTGGTCATTCAAGAACCCAGGTTCTTTCTCTTATGTGGCTTTGGATCTCTTAGGGTGTTGGCCATGCCTGCAGAGTTGAAACTGAGAACACTGCAGCACCCACAGTCTAGTCCTGGGAGAGAATGAAGAGAGAACAGGTAGGCATGTACCTAGTGTTTTGTGGTTATGATCCCAAAAGACTCATATTTCTTTTCACATGTTATTGGCAGAAACACAGTCACATGGCCACAACTAACTGCAAAGGAGGCTAGTAAAAATAGTCTAGATTGGTGGACATGGGGCACCATCACTAAAAGGAAAAGGGGAGTTAGCAGTGGTTAGTAGTTCTACCTTCTACCCAAGTCAGGTAATTATAAAGTGAGATTTGGTCTTTATCCATCTTCAGCTTACTGTAGACATGCTTTTACCTGAATGCTTTGCAAAATTATGTCCCAATTTTTTATTAGAAATGGCTTCACTAATAATCTATAATGAAAAAGAATCTGAAAAAGAATCTACCTATCTATCTATCTATCTACCTAAATCACTTTGCTGTACACCTGAAACTAATACAACATCGTAAATCGACTATGCATCTATATAAAGTAGTTTGTTTTGAAAAAAAAAATGACTCTAAATGATTAACATAAAACAAAACAAAACCCAAAGCAAGCAAACAAAAGAAATGGCTCCCCAAGTTTTTTGGTAAAATGCTGTTGAAAGCACTGTGAACATTTTAGAGAGAGAACAATACTTTATACCAACACTAAATGATTACTAAGTGCTAAACATATATTATTTCATCTTTATCATCATATTTTAAGGCAGTTATTATTATTATCTCCATATTCTGAATTAGGAAACTAGGATGTAGTGAAGTTAAGTGGCTTATTTTAGGTCATAGTGCTAGAAAATATTGCAACTGGGAGTCAAACATAAGTTTCCCTAATTCCAAAGCCTATTTTAAAAATTATTCCTTCATATGGCTTCAGAGAGTTTTGCCACTTTTCTGGTTAGGAGAATTTAAAACACCGAGATAGATGGAATCACCAACAAGAGAGTTAGAGGGTGAAAAATACTCAGGAGGAACTTTGAGAAAGTCTTTGGGCGGGTGGTGGTGGGATGAACTGGGAGATTGGGATTGACATATACACACTAATACGTATAAAATAGATAACTAATAAGAACCTGTTGTACAAAAAAATAAATTAAAATTAAAAAAATAACTACTAGGGATGTAACATACACCATGATGATGATAGTTTACACTGCTGTATAATATATAGGAAAATTGTTAAGAGAGCAGGTCTTAAAAGTTCTCATCCTAAGGAAAACAATTTACTTTTTATTATATTTATATGAGGTGATGGATGAGAACTAAACTTATTGTGGTGGTAATCATTTTATAATATATGTAAATCAAACCATCATGCTGTATACCTTAAACTTATTCAGTGGCGTATGTCAATTATTTCTCAATAAAACTGTAAAAATTCAAAAAAAAAAGTTTTTAGGGGTTGAGGACAAGAGCAGCTGGTGACGCAGGAGGGAGCATTTGAGTAAGGAGGGGTCATTTATGGACCCACTACCACAGAGAAACAGAATAGGATGGCACTAACAAGAGAGCATTGGATTGGGTCATCATGAGAATGATTTCAAGACGACCAGATCAGTAGAATGCAAGGGAAGAAGGTCAGACTACAGAAGATGCACAAGTGAACAGGCAGAAAGCCAGTGGAAAAGGCGCACCCAGTCTATTTGCTTTGGTAACTGGAGCGATGGGTGGGGAAGCAGAGAGACAAGGTGAGCCAATGATGGTGGGTGCTTTCAAAGGAGGTGAGATTTGGGATGATGTACATGGATTGCCACCTGAACAAGGTAAGTTCCGACAAGTCAAAAAAATTCTTCTAGCTACAAAATCTAGTGGTTTCTGGTTAAGAGAGCAAGATGAGGCAGATGCTTTTTATGTGGATTTAAATTTTTTTAATGGGGATGCCTTCATACTTTACAAATTTTCTGGAGAGCTCAGTGAGATATTATAATACAGGAGTTATGTCATTAGTCTTTGTAGTACCAAGGGCCCAGGACAAAAAAGTCAGAAAAAAATGTTCCTGGAAGGAGGAAGGAAAGGAAAGGGAGGGAGGAAAGTAGAAGAGGAAAAGAGAAAGAGGAAAGATGGAAGAAAAAGAGGAAGGGGAGAGATGGATAAGGAGAATGATATGATACAGGATGTGAACGTCTGAAGGTCAGGGGGAGCTCCTGACAGATGGTCAAGTGGGCAGCCCTTGGATGATTTTTTCCATTTCCTCTTTTTTCAGTTCCTTCCTCTCTCACCACCTCCAGTGTTTTCTTGCTCTTTTCCGGCTGTCAATGACCTCGTTAGCGAGGAGACCTCAGAAGCGGCACTGCCTTTCTACCCCCTTCCCTCGTGGGCATTTTTCACCATTTATTTTAGAGTGAGCAGTCAAAATGGGAAGGATCTCACTAAATCACTCTTGACAAAGTGCTAATAACCATTAAGGCCAAATGCAGGATACACAGTCGAAAATGGGATGCTTGAGCTCTAAGTCTGAGTGTGAGAAGTGCTACTGACTGTAATTCGTGGTAAGTTATTAAGTGCCAGTTTCTAACTCCTAGGGCTGCATAAACAATCTAAGTGAAGGTGTTTTTGTCTCTTTTCTTATAAAAGTGGGATTTTCCCCCACTAATATCATTTATCTTCATGGTATTTCACTTAGGTTGAACTATTATCTTTTATTATGGAAAGCAGGGATAAGAACCTCATGTCTATATAGGGACCAGGAAGATAGGGAGGGTGCAGCCTGTGTAAAGGGGAAACCAGTGCCAGCTGATTATTTTCCCTTCAGCAATGTGGGAACAGTTTCACCCAATCATTGGGTTTTTCAGATCAATCCAAAATCATCATCTTTATGTGAAATCTTCTAATTGTTAAATGTTAGCAAAATATTTTTTTTTTCAAATACTGCTGGCAAAACAATGCATGGAGGTTGGGAGTAAATATGGTCCATGTGCTGGCAGTTTGTAATATTTGCATAAAAATGAACTGAACAGATGCAGGGATGATTTTTCCTCACATGATATCAACACAGAGATGCAAACATTTAAAATGGGTGTTTCTAAAACTTTAATACTTATCTCTGTTAATCTGTGATTGGTAAAAATTTACCTGAGATATTTTGCTATCCAAATGGTGTGCCCATGTGGAGGGTCATAGTTAAGAAAGAATATCTTTTAAAAAATACATTTTATGGTTTTTAATAAGCAAATATTCATAAGCTTATTATGACTTTCAACCTATAGTTTTGTGCCTTTTAGCATGTTAGACAAGGTCCAATTTTATCCTACAAATCAAGAAAACATTTGAAATTAAACTTGCAAAAAAGAGGTGGCCCTTTCACAGCGGAGTGACTAGTTAATTTACTTAGGATAGCAGGTTGCAGGAAAGAAGAAAATGATAATGAAACACACTTTCACAGAGCTGACCCTCTTCTGAGAGTTAACCTTTGTGCTCACAAATAGTTATCTGAAAAATTTCTAAGGTATGAATGGAAATAACAGCAGATTGCATTACCTACATCCTGAAGGTCAGAGGTTCAGCTTACCAAGGTAATGAAACTTCAGTGAGCTGCTTCAGATCTATTAGGTTTGTCAGTTTTTATAAGCATGCTTACTTCAGGCATGCAATTATAACATAAAGGACCTCTACTGGTAATAATTCAGTCGCCAGATCTTAACAGAAGTATTCAAATGTCAGATGCGGGGGAGGGCGTCCACCTTTCTAAGTAGGTTTTTAAGATGAATCAGGTATTGAGGGCGAAATAGAAAGAGGGAGATGAGTGAAAATATATTATACATAAAAATCCATCTCCAGATAAAAACTTTGTATTTTTTCCCAGAGGTGTCTCAGAAGGTAATCATAAGCATCAATTAACTTATGTTCTTCCATTTAAATGGTTTAAGAGATCCCAGTAGAGGTGACACAGATCATTAGAAATCTGCAACCTTATAAGAACCCTAGAGCGATAGTCTTTTGGTAAAAATGGCTTATTTAGTGGCAATGTAGATCGACATAACCAGTACTAATTTTAATTTACCATTAATGTCACCTAACACTGGTTTTAATCAACAATTGATATAACATAACCGGGGCAAATTCACTCAAGATGCTCTAAATGAAATAGGAAGCACTTCTCATCTTAAGCTATAACAAAATCAAAATCAGAAGGTTACGATTGCCCAAGCTGGAGTCATTTTACATCTTTTTATGTACTAGTAGATGATTATCCTAGTAGATACAGTTTACTTTTACAAAACAAATATTTTCATTGGGGGTTTCCAAATCAGATATTTCTCAATATTTGGTAATAGTCTAGCAAGTTTTGATTCAACTATTTGCCAGATCTCAAGTGATCCTTCTAAGAAGAATTACAATACATGGTTCCATGATACAGTCAGTCTTGGTTTTTTCTGATTGTGATAATGGATCACTACAAATTAACAGATCAGCTGGGAAATGTTACTCTACTGACCAACCAGATCTGAAATTTCAGTTATTGTGGTTTCTAAAGTTGTGTGAGCTCTTCTAACTGCCTATAACGTTGTGTTCTGAATGGGCCCAGGGTAAACTGCAGTGTTACTGAGGCAATAACTGTGATGGTGGCAAGTCCAGTGATGGTGGCCAGCCTTCCTTTTCCTGTATCAAGCTGGAATTCTAGCCGTTACCAGTGCTGAAGACAATTCACTTGGAAAAAACCATCGTACTTCTGCAATCCTAGTAAATGGATCTTGCTGATAAGTGATGAATTATGAGATGGGGGCAGAGCTCCCTGCAGGAAAGTGCACAATATTATATCGTTATCAAATTAGTATATGGACATTTCTATCACAACTGGTGTGACAAAAACTACATTCCCCATCCAAAAGGAATGGAAGGAGGAAGAGAAGGCCCAAGAAGGATGGGCAAGTAGGAGAGAGAACTTCCTTTGAGGAAGAATAGCACAGGGAACTTGGCTTTTTGTTTCTGTCATTTTTTAATGTGTCCATTTTAGATTCGTTTTGGTACGAATATGGGAAAGGGAAATAAAGCTGTAAGAAGCTGACTTACTTGGTTTAGCCCATCTCACGTCTATGGCCGTGTGGTTGAGAACAATTGCAGTGAGGTTGGTTCCTCTCTCCGGAAGCCCGGCTAACGTGGTCACAGTTGCTTCTTGACTTGGTGTAAAACCCACACTGTTGTGTACAAAGACCTTATACGCATACGTTGTAAACCTAAAAGGTTGTTTTTTAAAAATGCATATATAAATTTATCTTTCTGGAAAGCATACGCATACGTTGTAAACCTAAAAGGTTGTTTTTTAAAAATGCATATATAAATTTATCTTTCTGGAAAGCAAACACATTTTCTTTTTCCTCACAAAATACAGACTTTTCCCCCATAGGATGCACCATTTTCTCCCCCCAATACATTTTCTTTATTCTTCCCTGCACAAAAAAGGTAGCATTATTTTTGTAACTCTCAAGCCTTAACCAAAGTGTTAAGAAAAGATGTTATTAGCAATGCTAAGCAAATACTGCTATTTAAAACAAACGTGGTTTATCGTTTTGCTCATCCTTATTGTTTTCAGAAGTGCTGAGGATTATAGCTCAATTCAAGATGCAATTACGCATCTGGTAACCTGCCAGCTTTCTATCTGAATTTGATCCAGTGAGTTTTATGTTCTTCTTTTGGAAAACTCATCCATTTTCAAATATCAGACTCCCTCATCACCACTTTCTTCCTATACTTGTGCTTCCTTCCCATAATCTCATTGACTGAGAGATAAACCCCTAAATTAAATCCTAAAACCGTGACCAAGTATACAGCATTCTCCCACTGAGGGTTTTGCTATGGTGAGCTGTATTTTGCCATTGTGAGAACATATTTACTTGAGTCAATATAGTGGAAACTGAGCACTGCTTTTTGGGAGGAGAAAACTGGACATGGTGACGTCATGGTGATGTCATATATTAAATCAGTGATGGGCTAAAGCCACCGATTCCTCATCCTTTTTGGCTCTTTTGGGCAGAAGACTTATCAGGCTTTCTTTTCTGGGTCAGACTGCCTGGGGAGGAAAATACTATTTACAGACACAGTCAAGCTTTGACTGGACAACAGCTTAGACTGAGAACTTGCTTAAACACATTGTACAACACATGACCCTCCCTGGGAGGCATCCAGTCCTCAGGGAAGACACTAGTCTCAGATCATCACCTTCTTTGGGTTTTAATAGATCATCAAGGATACCTCACATCCAGTGCAGGGTCCAGGGAATTTGTCTCAGTAAGTCACAACTCATTAGTCATGACAACAGAGGGAGGGCGCCGTTTGCAGGACTGTGCTAAATAACTTAGCCAAAATTATGTCAGGAGTTTTACAGCATTTTGCCACCATCCATGTAGAAGAGGTCCACTTGCCTTACCTTGTTTCTCACTCATGGCGCAAATGTATTTTTGCAGGGTTTGGCTTCAGCCACATTTATTGACAATGCTCTGCTTATTGCAGCTACAGGTAAAGAATCAGTGATTTCCTTGAAGCTATTTATTTTCTATTTCCCCCAAATAACTACTAGCAACAGATCTTCTACATCTCTCTGCTTTACCCCCTCTCCTTGTGTCTTTCTTTCTCTTCTTTTGGTTTTGATGCTATAGTGGGTTGAACTGTGTCCCCCCAGAAGGTATGTTTAATCCTAACCCCTAGTTCCTGTGAATGTGACCTTATTTGGAAATAGGTGCAATCAAGTTAGCATGAGTTTATACTGGATATGGGACAGGCCTAAATCCAAAGGACTGATATCTTTATAAAAGAAAGGAGAGGGAAATTTTGTTACAGAGACACAGACACACACAGGGAGAAGGTGTCTATGAGGAGCTGGGGGCAGAAATTGGCGTTATGCTGCCATAAACCAAGGAACAACTTTGGCCACCAGAAGTTGGAAGAGGCAAGGAATGATTGTTTTCTAGAGGCTTTGGAGGGAACATAGTCCTGACGGTACTCTGATTCTGGACTTTCAACATCCAGAGCTGTAAGAGAATACATTTCTGTTGTTTGAAGCCGCTCAGTTAGTTTACAACAGCCCTAGGAAACTCATACATATGCTTTCTGGAAAGTGCTAAATAGTCTACACGACAATGACAACTGGAAGATAATAATAACAGTATTTACTGAGTACTTAATATGTGTCAGGAATTTTCTATATGATTAACTCATTCATTCTTCACCATACTATTATAATACCTGCATTGAACATGAGGAAAATAAGGCCTAAAGAGCTAAACCACTTGTCCAAGTCATTGAACTAGTAAGTGGGAGAGTAAAGACTCAAACCTAGACAGTCTGATTCCAGAACCTCCTCTTTTAACCAGGATGCTATACTGCCAGCATCGTAATGATGGTGATGATGATAAAAATAATAACAAGCACAATGGTCAGTTGATCCATCTATAGTTGGATGATGTCATATCACTGAGGCTTGACCTTTGAGTTATTTTTCTGGCAAAGGGGAGAGATTTTGGCTTACGCATCCAAACGGTCTTGCCAAATTTCCTTTGTGACCACTAGTATGAATGTGAAGGATGGTGAGTCGGGGTTAAGAGGGTAGCAAGTGTGTGACAGTCAAATGACACACAGCTAATGGCTCACATGGGAACTGAACCAGTGACCCTGGCTTCATTAGCTCTCTCCCTGGGTAAAATACTTTTAATTGTGTTTTACTTCCCAAAATGGTTTAAAAGAAATTTAGCTAGAGTCTGGATGCTTAATCTCTCCTGCAATATTTGAAGTTTTCTTCCACATATTTACTCTGTGATAAATTTAGTAACCTTTATGGCTTTAAAGTGATACCATTTTTGTGGTTCTTTATACAAGTGGAATTAAAAACATCAGGCGGCCCTGAAACGGTAAATTGTAAATAAGTTCCGTGGGGCCTTAGTTCTTAACTGTGATACTTTAAGCTATTTCATCATAGTTTAGGTATGGTGAAATGATACAATTTATGTCTGCATAGAAGAAATTTAGGCCACATAAATACATATAACTGGAATGTCCATTTTTAAAGTAGAGTTGCCCCTTGGTATCTGAGGGGGGATTGGTTCCAGCACCCCATGGATACCAAGATTTGAGGATGCTCGAATCCCTTATATAAAATGGCATAGTATTTGCATATAACCTATGCACATTTTCTGTACTTTAAATCATCTCTAGATTACTTATAATACCTAATATAATGTAAATGCTATGTAATAGTTGAAATCACAATGTAAATGCTATGTAAATAGTCACAGGCATGTAGCAAATTTAAACTTTACTTTTTGAAAGTTCCTGGAATTCTTTTCCCAAATATTTTTGATTCACAGTTGGTTGACTCGTGGATACAAAATCTGCAGATGCAGAGGGCTGACTGTAATATTAACATTTTAGAGTGAAAGATGACTTTAGAGTTTATCTGCATTAAATAATGAAATATCTGCTACATTTTACAGATAAGAAACCTGAGACCCAGAGAAGTTAAGGGGCTTTGCCTAAGGTCGCACAGCTAAAGAGGATTAGGTGGGCCTGTAGTTTATTCATTTCTAATATTAAATTCTTTCCACTATACACTATTATTTTATTGAATTGAGAAATCAGTAGGCATTTCACTTGATGTCATGCATTTGTCTTTTGCATTTTCTTTAATTTTCACGGTTAAGGTAAAATTTTAAGGAATAGGATCTTGAACTCCCTTAAATGAACTAACATGTACTGTTTTCATGACATCTGAAACCTAATCTTTGTCAGTAAGTATATATACGTCTGACTACATGGGTCGGTATATGTTTCACCAATTCATGTCAAAAAAGAAAATATTCGTTTGCTTAACGTATTTTGTTCATTTGCTCTAGTATATTGTTTTTAGGTAGACTTGGGTGTTGATATCAGATGGGACATTCCATTTAGTTAATAATAAAATACTTTTAAGAGAAAAATGCTCCATCAGTTGAAATCATATACTCATGCAAAACATATGTATATCAATCAATATCTTCCCTAAATACTAATTGTGTTTCTTGGGTATATTTTGAAAAATGTACCATTTCAAACCCTGTAAGATATAGCTTTTGAAATCTGCTAAGTGAATGAAAACTTATATTAAGTCTATGCTGTAACCAGTAAAACCAACTGTTTGAAGGTCCATTTAGGAATACGAGGCTGTTACAATAGTTATCCCCTAATTGATTAATTTTTTTGAGACTGTTCTCCAGCCCCTCCTTTCATCCACACACAGAAAATGGTAAACTTGTTGTGTAATAGACATGACTCTGGTATTTCTTCCTTGTAAAAGATCATATATATTGAAATCTTATTTATGGAACGAGACTCATTTCAAGGTTCAGTTGTTATTACTCGAATTAGAAAACTAGATTCTGTTTAGATGATAAAGTTTTTAATCTGTTTGTTTATTGACTAGATGATTTTATAAATAAATGAATGGCTACTTCATAGTTCCTAAAGCATTCAGTCTCATAACTTTCAGGTCACATATAATTTGGTTGGCTAGTGCCACGAAAATCTACCTGTCCAATAGAGAAATGATCCTTACTGAAACTTAGAAAGATGTTTTTTTTCTTACAAATTATATTGCTCTTTTATGTTTGATACACCATTACTTCATTCATTCACTAATTTGTTCATTCATTCAAAAAATATTTATTAGCACTAACAACATGCCAGATACTAAACATAGTGAATGTAATGTCTGTCCTACTGGAGTGTGTGTATGTGTGTATGTATGTGTGTGTGTGTGTGTGTGTGTGTGTGTACGTGTGCATACTTATATACATATTTACAGATAAATGTTTTTAAATGAGAACCTCTAAAACATATTTTCATTTATTCCTTTTTCTTTCCACATACATCAGAGAATCTAATTTAACCTAATCTAGTCAGGAAGTCTTCACAGAGGAGATAACATTTGGGCTAGGTATTGATGACAAACAGTAATCTGGCCTGTGGAGACATTAATTTAGCCAGTAAGAAGCATTATTCAGGGCAAAATGTGTGGAAGGCTTGTACTTTGAAAGGGTCTGATGTGTTTTGGGAACCAATAAAACCAATTCTTCAGTGCAGCTACAGAATGCCTCAGGTTATTTTCATCAGAATTAAAAATGTGTCAACTTTATTGATGTCCTAACAGAATTCATGTGTCAATATTGTCACCAATATAAATCATGCTTCCGAAAATGCAGGCTATTCAGTTCCTCCTTCTACTAACTCTTCTTCATATCCACCACAATCCAACACATGCTTGGGTACAACATTATACACCAGAGGATTTGAGAAACCTCTGATAGCATACTGTTCCTTACACCCTCAAATCCTTTTGTGGGAATAAATAAATAGGCAAACAAAAATGCAACACTGTTTCTACTGCTTAAATCTGTAATTGTTTAGATTTTCCATTGATGGTGGATACCTTCTTTTCCTCACTTATTTGTCGCTGAAAGATTTTTTTTTCCCTAAAAATGCTGCTGAAAATTTTTGCTTTTGGAAATTGAAGAGTAAAGATGATCAATCACCATTGAAAGTTCTTATGATACTTTTTAGATTGTGAGTGAAAGTTGCAGCTGTCTATTCCTGTAGCTATCTGTACTTATGCTACCAGAATGTGGCACCTAAAATAACTTTGCTGTGATTTCTGTATTTGTTCTACTATATCATCAACATGAAAAAGAAATGCAAACAAATAAACTAGATTTCTTTCTTTCTTTTTTTTTTTTGAAGAAAACATTAGGCAATGAAACCTCCTATGAAAAAATGCATCCTCCCAGATTTAGAGGTTCATTTTTTTTTTTGTGAGGTAAGTTTTCAGATGATGACACTTAGAAAAGGACAGCATGAAGTAAATTTAGAGCAATGAAAAAAAATCACTGTGGCTCTACCATGTTAAATGTGAAACAGATACATTTTTGCTCATTTTGAATTAAGTACTTTCCTAGGAAATGGTACACCAATGTTGACAGAAGTTGGCTTTCATTCCTAGACCCAACTTTTACTCACATTATGGTATTAAGCAAGAAAATAACAGGCTCTACCTCACATTGGTGGTCATGGAAGAAAGGCCTTCCTTCTAACTCACCCTCAGTGTTTATGAAGTCAATTTGTTTACTTAACAGCTACAACTTGAACATGTTTATGTTATAGGAACACGTGTCATGGAGCTGACCCAGTCTTTCCCTATTAGCAAAGCAGAAAATGTTACTTGTGCACATATAATCTCATTACAAAAAAGGGGAATGAATGTCACACTCTTTTGAATATCATTCCCCAGAAACTATGTCCTCTTTCAGGGCTTGACACATTTCATTTTTGTAGGTTAAAAAAATCAGAATCTATGTCAGTAAGACTCAAACTTAGATTTTATAGTATATTTATCTTAAGCATTTAAACTTGAAAAGAGTCAGGTCCAACCGTTCTTTGAAAACCAGATGAATGTCTATGAATTTTGAATGCTTTCATTTAAAGATAATGCAATTAGAGGATTCTTGAGAACTCATATGAAAGTCTCTTTCCAGACTGTCATTGATAAAGAAATATTTGTAGGAATTCATAAATAATTGAAAGGAAAAGGAGTGAGAACATGCCTCCCTTCATAAACTCAATGGCAGCTAAGTTATTATAATCTACAAGTCAACATTTTCCTTAAAATAGAGCCTATTATTTCTCATAGCTTGTTCTTCCTTTGTCAGATCCAGAACAGAGAGGAGTTCATGCCATCACTGTGTTTGCAGTGACAAAGTGGTTTATCTGAATAGTTGAAAAAAATCTTTGCTAGTGCTAGCAGAAAAAAAAAAAAATCTCTTGACATTTAGTATTATGAGGCTAGTCAAAATATCACCTCAGCACATTTTGTTATATGTATACTTCCTTTCTAGAAGCAGCTGTCATCAGTATGTTTATGTCAACTTATGTTTCAACCTAATTTGTGGGGATTTAACTTAATTTCTTTCCTTACATCTTCGATTTGGACTTCTCATTAAAAATCCTTACAAGCATCATTAAAAATTCAATAATAAAATTTTGGCCTTGGTCCTAATTCCTTAATAAGTTTTCATTGCTTCTATGAAGACACAAAATTAACTTTCTGAGACTTATTCTGTTTTTCTGCCAACTACCTCATGGTTAAAAGTTAGATTCAGTAATGTTACATAGTCAAGTCTTCTTTATTTTGGAAATTGCTATATTTCAGGCACTTAGAGTTCACAGATCATAGAAAGTTACTTTTCCATACGATTTCCCTAGGTAGTGATGGTGTATCCGTAGTTAACTGTGATGATAGCAATTAATACATGTATGTGTGTGTGTGTGTGTGTGTGTGTGTGTGTGTGTGTGTATGAGTGTGGTTTTCTCCACTAGACTGTGAGCTCTTTGAGGGCAAGGGCTATGCTATTCATCTTTTGTTCCTTATCACAATGCCTGTCAGCATATAGGAAGCAAAAAGAAATTGCTGAATAAAATGAATTTCTTCAACTGAAGTCATCATTATACAGCAATGCTGGATTAAGTAAATAATGAATTGAAAATAGTGGAGAAGAGTCTAGGGACCACGATAATTTAGGTTGAACCAAAAGGATATGCTAGTAATTGATCCTTTTTAGCTTACAAAAATGGCAATTTTATATGGTTCATTCTATAGTTTCCTTAGATTTACGTGCGGCCTCTCTTCAAGAACCTCACCGCACCTGTAATGTTTTCCCACCAAGACCCTTTCAGACGGACAGGAGAATTTTCCTTAGTTTTACTCATTCCCCAAAGATAAGAACATCACAGTTAATATTCCTAAGGCACAGAGCAATGAATACCCAACTCTTTACACATTACTAAAAGTATTCTTTCATTTAGCATCTATTGGCACACCCACTGTGTGCCAGGCACTACGGTGGGGATTGTGATACAGAAGTCATGAAGACAAGGCCTTGCTCATGGTGGATCTGACAGTAAAACGGGGTGTCCAGACAAGTAGCCAGGCCAGTACAAAGACAACAGTGATTTGTAAGGGGTGTGCTATGGAAATACACTAAGGAAGCAGCTGGTTCAGACCAGGAAGAGGGTGTGCTCTAGGAAACTTCCAGGCCAAGACTTGAAGGACGGTAGACAGAGGGAAATGGCAGCTATGGGGAGAAGTTGAGGGGTGGGTGTTGCCTATTAGAGGTGCCGAACGCAATACTAACGTGGCTGAAGCACAGAGGCCCAGCAGAGGAAGAGGGGAGACAAGACCAGATTGTAAACAGAGTTCAGAGTAGAGCTAGTCAGTGTGAGTCTAGAAGCATAACCCACCTGATAGACAAGTCATTGAGCAATATGTCTTCAAAGTTTTCCTAAAATAATCTTGTGATTTTTTGAAATTTGATTACATTGCTTGATTCATGAAGGTTTAGACTACACTTAATCCCATCCAATCTCCTCATTTTATAGACAACAAAAGTGAAGCCCAGAGAAGTTAAGTGACTCCCCTAAGGCCACAAAGCTAGTCCTCCAGCACAGGATGAAACCAATCCCACCCCTCCTTACTCTCTCGTGGGGTACTCTTTTCTGACATTGCCTATTTGCCCATTTCTTGATCTCTTCGAACTCCAGATTGAATTCTTTCAAGTCCCAAGCCTGTTAATTAAATAATTTTTGTGAATTGAGTCAATGATTTATAGCAAATTATTTCCTGGAAAAGCAAGCATTTTACAAGTGGCCCAAACTTTCCCCAGTTTTGAACATGTTCAACATTTCCAGATTTCTCCATTACGTGTCTGGCTAGAGCTGTGACAAAGGCAAGAGGCTAAGGCTCAAACACCGACAAACTTGACTTCAAAAGGCTTATTTGAAGCATGCAGTTAAGATGGCAAATATTAAACATGCTGACTGTTGCAGCTCGATGATTAATGCCACAGATAATAACCAAACATGTTTTATTGCATAACTGATAACTGGCTCACACAATGAAGACACTCAGATTCTTTGAACTATTCAACATGCCCCAAACTAAATGCCAGCATTTGTTTTTATAGTTTTTGTCATCTCACCTGCTAAGACCCTTATCTTCATAAAACCACTGAGTTCCTGAATAAATATTGTGCCACAGATTTAAATCTTCTGGGGGATTTGATGCAAGTGGTTGATGGATTTTACGTCTCAGAAGCTCATATCTAAAGCAGAAGAGAAGCAGAAAGACCGGGATTATCTCAACTAATGTTATTACCAAAATTCAGGCTGTCTCACGGTACGAGTGTGTGGGGTGTATGTGTAAGCGTAAAGAAAACATCTTCATTTTCTTTTTTTTCAGATAATCTTTTTTTTTTTTTTTTTTGGCACAAGTGTCATCCGTGTAGCTAATGAACAATTGGCTACATTCACATTTTACTATTATCAGTAAAATGATAACATTTAGATTTCTTCTCTATCAGATTTGCCAAAACTTTATTGCCAGTTTCACACAAAATAGAATTACAAAAAGCTTATAAAGTTAATGATTTCCTAAGACTTCTACCATCAATACTTTATAAACAATGATAATATTATTGACTCCATAGTCTTGCCTAAGTGTCAAGTTGTTATAAAGCCATTTCAGAACCACAGTTCTTTTCTTTCATCTTATCTATATTCCTGACCACATGCTTTACAAGTTTCCAGATAATAATAACATGCCAAAAAATTATTGTGCTATCTTTAGAATTTTGAGGCATATTTGTGCAAATGTGTCATTTAGAACATGCATCAAGCTTGCTTAACATATAATAAAGATATACTTTGAAAATCAAGAGAGGGGCTGTGTAGAGAAGCATTAGAGAACAGCGATTGTTGTTTCGAGAGTTTTCAGCTCCTCACGATATTTTTACCTTGATGATCTTTTTATGGTTCCATATAAGTCAAGATACAGAAGATGAAACTGTATGAAAATTATGAGTGAGGCAGACACAGAGAACAGACCTGTGGTTGCCAAGGGGGAGGGGGTTGGGGGAGGGAAGGATTGGGAGTTTGGGATTAGCAGATGCAAACTATTATATACAAAATGAATGAACAACAAGGTCCTACTGTATAACACAGTGAACTATATTCAATATCCTGTGAGAAACCACAATGGAAAAGAATATAAAAAAGAATGTATATATATATATATATATATGTATAACTGAGTCACTTTGCTGTACAGCAGAAATTAACACAACACTGTAAATCAACTACACTTCAATAAAAAAAAATGTCATGAGTGAGGAATATCCAACAAGGAACTAGTTCAATGTTCCTATGTAAGGAAAAGCCTCCTTCCTCCCTTCCTTCCCAGAGAGATAAGATCGTAACAAAATCCAAAAGCACCATCGCTTTCTCTTACCTCAAATTGGGTCCGTTTGGCCTGGTTGGTGGCTGCCAAGAAATGCCCACATACGACTCACTTAGTGGAACCACGGACAACGGGCTAAGATCCTGAGGCAGGGTGGGATGGGTGGTCGCATGGGTAGGGAAACTCTCTGTGCACCCCCCTAGATACCCATTACCCCCTGAGCAAGCCACAACGGTGACAGAATAATTAGTGAAAGGAATCAGATGAGTAACAACGTGACTGAACACAGAGGAAGTAACGTTGGTGATTGTGATGCGAGGGTCAGGCATGCGGATCTCGTAGGTAAGGATGTCTCCATTCAGGATAAGTGGGGCTCTCCAAGTGACCTGAAATAAAACGTAAGCTTAGCACCAGTGTGACAACACAGGAACAGAGCAACTGCAGTTCACAAGGCCTGGCATTTTGCTCTGCCTTGTTTTCAGTTAAGTCACTTTCTAGATACCCACTTTCGACTTTGCCCTTTGCACACTAGACAGTGATGAAGGGTTTCGGATCAATTAGCAGTACACCAGGAACTAGATGAAATGCTGTTTCCTGGGTTGGGCTTTTAGTCTGGAGACTTTCTAAGATTGTCAGACTAATACACACCTTAGTGATTCACCTCCACCATGGGTGCCCTGAAGGACACACAGCACACACATGGAGAGAATTCACACATCCACACACATCAATGGGGTGGCAGCAGGATTTGATAGTTTTCTTGTTTATAACTCAATTAAACGAAACGTCAGAACTCCTTGCTTTGCATTATTAGTGTGTACTTTAAATATGTCACTATTCTTGTTTTCTTTTTTTTTTTGGATGGTGGTGGGAGGGTGCAGAAATCATTCTTTGCATTTTCTGAGGATGCCCTATTGAGTTCCTGAATCTCACTAGTGCATAATGTAACAAGTGAAGCAATAACAACACATCCTGTTCTCAAAGACAAGAGACATGTGGAAAGCTTTAAAAAGGCAAGCAAAGAATGATCCTGTTTAAATCATAGACATGAACATCAGAAGAAAGAAACACTGTTTTCTAATAATGTTTAACGTTGCTTTTCTTTTCTGGCTAAATATTGTAAGGGCATAGTGCTAACCCATTCATGCTGTTATGGGGGACAAAGGACCCTAGAAAAATGTGCATAAGTTGTTAAAAGATTACTTATTTATATGCTATCATGGGTCATCTTTTGTGTGTTGCCTTGCAATGTTCCTTAAATTTTGGAGTGTATATCCCAGCTCCCCAATAGACTGTAAGCTTCTCGATAGCAGGGCCTAAATTGTACACCCATTTAGTGCCATACACCCAGAGATGGAGTTCCGGAAGTAATAGCAGTCATGGCTATCTCCATTATGTTTTTCCTTAGCATATAGCTATTTTGAAACTTTCAAAGAGTTTTCCACAAAGTGATATATTGACACCTACATTTTTAGTTCTATACAAATTCAAAGTCTAAAAGGCGTAATAGAAAAATGAGAATGGAAAAGGATGAACCAAAATTTTCTATCTTAAAGAGAAAAAATTTCCTCCAGAAGGAATCTGACCTGAGATATTTGTAGGGTATTCTTCCTAATTCTTGGTGACAAAATGGGCCTCTACCAGATGTCATTGGGCAGTTGCTTGATGATTACGGTCCTACCTTAAAATTAACAAGGACCTGACATCTACTCCAACTTTACTACATGGCTTGAAATCATTGCTGATTTTAAAAACTTTTTCTGGACTTCCCTAGTGGCGCAGTGGTTAAGAATCCACCTGCCATTGCAGGGGACACGTGTGGGTTCGAGCCCTGGTCCGGGAAGATCCCACATGCCGCGGAGCAACTAAGCCTGTGAACCACAACTACTGAGCCTGCACTCCAGAGCCCACGAGCCACAACTACTGAGCCCGCGTGCCTAGAGCCCGTGCTCCTCAACAAGAGAAGCCACCGCAGTGCAACAAAGAGTAGCCCCCACTGTGCTCGCTTCGGCAGCACATATACTAAAATTGGAACGATACAGAGAAGATTAGCATGGCCCCTGCGCAAGGATGACACGCAAATTCGTGAAGCGTTCCATATTTAAAAAAAAAAAAAAAAAAGAGTAGCCCCCACTCACCGCGACTAGAGAAAGCCCGTGTGCAGCAACGAAGATCCAACACAGCCAAAAATAAATAAATAAAAATTAACAAACAAACAAACAAAAAACCAAAAACACTTCTCAGAGAGTTCCACACTGTGCTGGTGAAGAGAAATTTTAGATGAGTTCCTTATGAGCACAGAGGATTTGCCTGGGTGGAGGAGAGATCAAAGAAGCCTAACGCAAGCAAAGTTTATAGAGCAGACATAGGATTCTATTTGTTTGGGGGGGTGCAGTGCTCTTTGTGGACTTCAGAAATAAGTCAAGGTCCTATTTACAGGGCTTTCTGGTACTTGTCATGCAAATGGAAAATGGAAGGGTTATCACAGCTCAATTCTACCTGATTCACATGTGGAATACCACTTGCCTTTGGAGCTAGAATATTCTGAGAGTTCAGGTCAAGGCTTGGCAGCCCTTGAAAGAATCCAAACTTTGGAGGTAGTCTGTGTTAGCAGTTGAGCCGAGAGTGAATTGATTTGGAACTCAGTTGTTGAGCCTAAGAAAAGCATTCATAAAATAAACCCTAAATAAGATATCAACCAGCGTAGATTAAGTGATGTGATGTAATGATTCTGGAGACAGTCATTTGAAGAGCTAAAAAATCCCTGTGTTCTCTAACTATAAACATTTGCATCCAGAAATTGGCTATTTTTCTCACTTAAAAAGTTACAGACTTAAGAAGATACATCTTTTTTTAAATTTTATAAATTTATTTATTTATTTTATTTTTGGCTGCACTGGGTCTTCATTGTTGCACATGGGCTTTCTCTAGTTGCGGCGAGCGGGGGCTACTCTTCATTGCGATGCACGGGCTTCTCACTGCTGTGGCTTCTCTTGTTGCGGAGCACGGGCTCTAGGCGCGTGGGCTTCATTAGTTGCAGCACACAGGTTCAATAGTTGTGGCTCACGGGCTCTAGAGAGCAGGCTCAATAGTTGTGGCGCACGGGCTTAGTTGCTCCGCAGCATGTGGGATCTTCCCGGATCAGGGCTCGAACCCGTGTCCCCTGCATTGGCAGGCGGATTCTTAACCACTGCACCACCAGGGAAGCCCAAGAAGATATATCTTTTTGACAGTACTGAGTTGGAAGACATGAATCTACTTCCACAGAAAATTTTTATAAGGAATTTTATAGCAAGGTGGAGGAGGCCATTGTCATTATAGTGAGTAGGCTATCAGAAATGGTATCTAATTTGATCATCCTCCTGAAAATATCCTGGAGCTATTACTAAAAACAAATGTGTCCAAGCTTTTTAAAGAGCCGGTTAGTTAAATATTGGATTCTATTCTTTCCAATGCTTAAGACTACATTTACTAGAGTGTGGCTAAAATATGTGAGATTAAAACTTTCATTCAGTTTAATTTTCCATGGCCTTTTATATATCTATTGTTCATAGAAAGGATTATAAAATATTGTTGCAGCCCAAAATACTCAGACACAAGAGCATGTTCCTAGCCTACTAAGCAAAAGGTATGTTCTCTAAAACAAGACTTTTACATTGAAATTTTCTAAACAGAATTGCAGTTTCTGGCTGGGAATAAAATGTTTATTTTGGAGTTGCTTTGCCAACAATGATGATTTCTTTTATTTGAGTGGTTCTTAATTGCTTAGATTTCCATTCTCTGTTTAGTTATTGTAAATTTGCAAAAAGTAGGACAGGTGGGTAGGTGTTTAAGGAGCTACTGACTTTTACCTACTTGTTCAGACCCCTGAAGAGTGGCCCTAAACAATCAAGGGACCTACGAGATCCTGGTTGTAAGCAAAAATTTATGGAATGTAGGTTAGATGATTGGCTTCAGGACTGAAAAAAGTAACACACATAAACATTGAAACTTACTTCTAATTTCTTTAACTCCATCAAACCATATTTAAGAACTTTATGAATAAGAGGATTTATGAAGATTGATATAATGGGTTGAGAATGGGCTAAGAATAAATAGCCTTGATATTTGTTGTAGGTTATTCAACCAAAGCTGTGAGACTTGGAGCAAAACACTTAACATCTCTGGGCCTCAGTTTCCTTGTATCCAATGTTAAGAGACAATCCTTGCCCTCATATCTAGATAGAAGATTTTATAATTCTAAGACTACTTAATCAATACAAAACATGAATGACCACAGGGCATGAGAGTGTGGTAATATTTGACTCCATATGGTAATTCCTCTTAACAACTGACTCCCCGGCAAAGCTTCTCATACAGAACAAGGTGTACAATAAGTATTTGCTGAAATGAAATTAAATTTTTCCTTTAAGATATCTTCCTTTCTTTTTAAAGTTGTTAATATTAATTGTTTTACTTCGGATATTTGATTTGCATTTTGCATTCAGAGAAAAAAACCAAAGATATTGATACATACAGGAAAATAAATTATGGTCCTTCACCTCAACCTCCTTCTGTCCCTCCCCATTCCCACCCTTTAAAGGTGAAAAGGTGATAGCTTTGAATCTATTCTTCCATACTTTCTCACACAGCAAATATATCCACACATAGGTAAGTTTTCTCTCTCTCTTTTAATTTTTTTTCTGGAAAAATTTTATTTTATACCCATTATTAATCTGTAACTTGCTTTTCACACTCAACTAGAGATCAGGGACACACCCTATCATGTTTTGTGTTGCATAATATTCCTTTCATGGCTGAAAACAGACTATTCAGTTATCCTACTGACTCGACTTTACTGTTAAAAACCATATTTGAAAATGTATGTATACATACGACTGTACTTTTTTTTTTTTTTAATTTTTTGGCTGCGCTGCACGGCATGTGGCATCTTAGCTCCCTGACCAGGGATCGAACCTATGTCCCCTACATTGGAAGTGTGGAGTCTTAACCCCTGGACTGCCAGGGAAGTCCCTGTACTTATTTATTATTGTACAGGTTAGCAAGAATTGCTATACCAAAATGTATGTTTAATTTTAATCATTACTGATGGATTACTTTCTGAAAAGTTTGAAGTAATTCACTTGATCACAAACAATGAAAGAAAATGTCCATGATTTGTGTCCCCACAAATTCTTGAAATTACTGCTCCTTTTAGAAATCAGATTTGTGGTTACCAGAGGCAGTGGTGGGTGAAGGTGGTCAAAGGTGAAAACTTTCAGTTATAAGATAAATAAGTACTAGGGTTGTGATGTACAACACGATTAATACAATTAACACCGCTGACATTACATATGAAAATTGTTAAGAAAGTATTGGGTTGGCCAAAACGTTTGTCCAGAATTTTCCATAAGATGTTACAGAAAAACTCGAACAAACGTTTTGGCCAACCCAATAAATCCTAAGAGTGCTATCACAAGGAAAGAATTTTTTCTTTTATTTTGTATCTATAGGAGATGATGGATGCTTAATAAACTTATTGTGGTCATCATTTCATGATGTACGCAAGTCAAATGATTATGCTGGACCCCTTAAACGTATACAGTGCTTTGGGTCAACTCTATCTGAATAAAACTAGAAGAAAAAAAAAGAAATTACTAATCCTTTTGGTCTTGCCAGTATTTATTATTTCTTTAATTAATTTGTCGTCCCTTGACTTTTTTAAGACATAAATATTTTCAAACATTATTAACTCTTTGTATATCCTCTATCACGTTATTTATCCATATTTTATACTTTGTTTTCTATTGAGTTGTCTTTTTATCATGTTATTAGAAGTTATCCTCTATCACGTTATTTATCCATATTTTATACTTTGTTTTCTATTGAGTTGTCTTTTTATCATGTTATTAGAAGTTCTTTGTTTATTATGGGGAAATAATTTATTTTTCTAATGTCTTATAGATGTATTTTCCCAATCTATCTTTTGAAGTTTAACTTTTTTTTTGAGGAATCTTATATCTTGCAAAAACCAAATTGTTTTCTAGCTAAATATAACTATCTATTCTTTTAAGGCTGCAGGATTTGCCTGCGAAATGGGGATAATAATAGCCTTTATCTGACAGGGTTGTAGTAAGGATTCAATGAGAGCAATTCCTGGAACTTAATATGAACTCAGTGAATATTAGTTGTCATTATTATTTTATTTCCTTCCATATTCTGTAATATCCTATATGGGAAAAGAATCTGAAAAAGATTGTATATATGTATATGCATAACTGAATCACTTTGCTGTACACCTGAAACTAACACAACATTGTAAATCAACTATACTCCAATATAAAATAAAAATTAAATTTAAAAAAGAATTTATAATTTTTTAATGGTTTGATTTAAGCAGATATCAAAGACCAGCCCATCTTCAAAAACAGGTGAGGGGGCTTCCCTAGTGGTGCAGTGGTTGAGAATCTGCCTGCCAATGCAGGGGACACAGGTTCGAGCCCTGGTCTGGGAAGATCCCACATGCCGCGGAGTGACTAGGCCCATGAGCCACAACTACTGAGCCTGTGCGTCTGGAGCCTGTGCTCCACAACAAGAGAGGCCGCAATAGTGAGAGGCCCGCGCACCGCGATGAAGAGTGGCCCCCACTCGCCGCAACTAGAGAAAGCCCTCTCACGGAAACGAAGACCCAACACAGCCAAAAATAAATGAAAAAAAAAAAAAAAACAAACCAGGTGAGAATGATGATTAAGACAATTCTTTTTACTTTGGTTTATTATCAACCTGTAAATGAGCAACGCTAAGAGTACACACCACAGCAAAGCTGTGCGTGGACACCATCTGGGGGACAGGATTATTGTTCCTTGTGGCACACACACCAAGGCTGGTGGTTTTGGCGATCTGAGCCAAGAGAGGACTCTTCTACCTGAAAAGCTGAGAGCTGCAGGCCTGCTCTTTCATTCTGCTTTAGCCGTGGGAAGGTGGGCCTGCGAATGGGGCTGTCAGAGTTCAGAGGCTCATGTTATCACCAAAAAGCAATTTTTTTTTTTGCTGCGTCACAGTTATTCAACTTAGTTATTCTGTTTTATTTTTATTAGTCCTCAATCGTACTCAAGACTCCAGTGGAATAAATTTATAAATTGACTTTTTCCTAATCTGGTTTCATGTTGAATATTTGTTAGAAATGGCTACTGAATCTTACAAGTCTTTTTTCTTCATCTATTGATAAAAAAAAATTGGGCTTTCTCTTTTAATCAGTTGATTTAAGTAGTATGTTGATAGATTTCCTGATGTTGAACCAAACTTACATTTTTAGAATCAGACCAGATTTGTCCTGGTATACCATTCTTTTAATATACTCCTGAGTTCAATTTGCTAATATTTTATTTAGAAGCTTTGGCTCTATAGTCACAATATGAAATTAGTCTATACTTTTACTGAACTATCTTTTTCAGGTTTTGGTATTTTTTTTTACCAACTTTATACAATGAAATGAATTTTCTTAAAGTGATTAAATATCACATCAAAGTGCATGGCTTTCACACAACCGCTTTGGCAATATATATTCTTTTCCTTGTAATCAAATAAGATATTAAGAATGTAATTTTGATATGCAACTTTCCCTTTTTCTTTTTTTAAAAATTTATTTTATTGAGGTATAGAGGATTTACAATATTAAACCAACTATAACTTCTGCTGTACAACAAAGTGATTCAGTTATACATATATATATGTGTTATCTTTCATATTCTTTTCCATTATGGTTTATTACAGGATATTGAATATACTTCCCTGTGCTATACAGTAGGACCTTGTTGTTTATGCAACTTTCCCTTCCTAATGCTCATGTCTATGCCAAGTTATCTCTTTATACTTACTAAGATGCTACTTTGGGTTATTTTCTAGTTGGCCTAAGTATGTGAAGTTTCCTTGCTTTCCCTATTAGATGCAAGCTCTTACAGGTAGAGTGGTGGTGAAAAGACCACATGGTACAAAATGGGAAGAACTAGGGTGAAATACCAGTCCATTTCCTTTATTATCTCCCAACCTATCAGCTGGTACTGTTTATTCCTGATTTGTTTCTTCCCTCAAGTCTTTTTCATTTCTGGGCATTTTATATATCTGTTTATGTTGTTTTGACTAAAATGTACACTCCATGAAGGTGGGGATTTTGATTTGGTCACTACTGTATCCTCAGTGCCTAAAAGAGGCACTCATAAAGATTTATAGGTGCTCAATAAAGGTTAGTAGAACAGAAATTATTATTATTGTGTCAATAATATTACTGACAATTTTCTTCATCCTAATATTTGCAATGACTCTATGAAATAAATGTTGAATAAATTTCTTAACCAATGCATTCACGACCATCTTTCTGTTGTTCCTCATATTTTATCCATTTGCAATTTTAACTTTTAAATCTTATATTTCATAAAGAGAAATCACTGTATTGCTGTCACATTGCCTCTGTTTACCAGATAAGCATATCACGAGGACATTGACTTTGTCAGTCTGAAGATCTTTTTGAACCTAATGTAAGCCCAAAATACTGAAGCATAAATATGTTGTTTTACTATTATTTAAACACATATAATCCAATACTAGATTCAGCTGAATATTCCTGATGACTCTCTTCATTGATAACTGCTGATTTTCTAGTTATAAAGTGAGATTTAATAAAAGGTTTGAAGTTTTAAAAACTATCACTAATGTCCAATGTCTGTATATTCCAAGCACCTTCTTAGAGACTTTTAGATTCCTGACCTGGTGAGTGCCTGTGAGATTCTGCTCCCAAGCCAAGCTAATCTAAACTTTACTTTAGCAGGTTGACAAGCCATGTACATTGTCTTATTCCTGGATGAGGTTACAAAATCCAAAGAGGAAGGAAAAAAAAAAAGAATGAAAGAAAAAGGCAATTTGTCTTGAATACTTTTGATCACTGTTTATAGATGCTGAATCACATAGAATTGGGCATTGAGCCATTATTTTTCTGAAAATATTTATCATTTTTCAGACCTGCCCAGTTATTAAACTTTTGTTAGAAAGACTCCAGAAAAAAAGTCCATTATCTAGCTTTGCCTTTGTGAAGGGACTGTGTTTATGTGACATCATATTGATTGGTACTGCTACTGAAGTTTTGCAAAATTCCCTTAGGATTGAAAAGAAAAGTCATTTCTGGAATGACGAATAACTCTAGGTTTGTCTGGGGTTTTCCTTTGGTTTGTTTTGCTTTTCCTTTGAATGAAGAACAATTCTTAAGATTGCCCAATTCATATAATAAACATCGTACATCATGTCCTTCAAATTAATTTCCTTTTAGTGTTTTATCAACAGAATTCTATACATTTGTGGTATTTCTATCAAGAAGGCATGTTGCTTTGACCAATCTCATGTTGAAACTAAGACAGACTTATAAAAATCGATTTTAGTTTCTAGGTTCAATTAAATTTCTTCAAGAATTTACACTATTTAGCATCACCCAGTGTTTGCTTTTGGTGGGAGCGAGAGAACACACAACAGAGATTCGAGTAATAATTTCAGCAGATGAACTTTGCTGTTATGCAAATGTCCTTTGTTTTGTGCTCTGGTGAGCAAGCTGCTGCACCAATGCTTTTGGCAGTAGTACAAGATTGAATCCATGGAAGCATGTGTGTATTTACACAAAAGAGGCTTCTAAGCTACAAAACTCCCTCCTGTTTGGTTACACTAATTTCCCTTGAATGAAGTTTGTATGCAAGCCAAAACAATGGTAGTTATCCTGTGCTCTAGGGTTCATTCCCAGTAGAGTGAAGTGAATAATTGAACAGTTCCTAGATAGCCCCATAATCGGCTATTTTTATTTCTTTCCCCATCATCTTGATCCTTTGATCATTAAAAAAAAATCAGAATATCGGTAATTGGAACTTTTGTTAATACACTAATCCCTTCCCCCGTATTTCCCCACCTCCTCTCATTTTCTGATCTATTTAGATCTGACATGATGGTTAAGCTAAGCATCCCACGGTGGCATTCAAAGGATTTCAGGTGTGTGAGGCAAATGCAAGCATCTCAACAATATAATTAAGGGGTTACAGGGAGAAATGAAAAACTGACATCAAATTCAAGATAGTTTGGGCCAAAGGCCAAAAACCCGGTTTCTCCAGTGAATGCCTAAAACAACACATGTGTGCGTTTTGTCAGTAGATGGCTCTGTTCAACACAGAGTCAATCCAGGGTAAATTCCTATGTCTGCAGTGGAGACAGACACGCCGTATCTTACCTTGGCTGCGTCGGGTCCTAGCACATCCACCACGGGGGGCTGCACCCCAGCAGGTCGTGAGGGCCTCGTGGTCACTTCTGCCCAAGCGCTGCTGTTTGCCCCTCCTCCAAGAGTGCTCATCAGGACCCGATACTCATATTTTGTCCACGGGCTAAGAGCAGAAGTCTTGTCGATAAACCTCATGGGATGACCTCTCGGGAGAGTCACCAGGGTAGTAGCTTCTTCCTTCCCTTCGACTCTTCTCTCGATTGTGAAGTTCTCCACCAAGCCGTTGGGATGGGTGGGGGGTTGCCAAGATATAATCACGGACGTTGGGGTATCGGAGAACAGCTCTGGTCTCGGGATACCTTCTGGTGCATCTGGGAGTGTCCATACAGTCTGGGACTCTGGTGACAGGGAACACCCTTTTGAAGTACAAGCTTCTACTTGAAATGTGTAGGCTGTATATGGGCGCAAATGGACCACTGTGCCATTAGTGACATTTCCGGAAGTTTTTAAGTAGAGACGGCCATGTTGGTGAATGTTATAATGGGTAATGATCCCATTGCACTTTAAAGGATGCTGCCAGGTGACCAACATCATTCTTGACTTCACATCCCGAAGAATCGGAGGGTCTATAGGTCCAGGTTCTACAAAGTAGAAAAAAAAGTAAGACACGATACCTCTTAGAAACTCCCCACATCTCCTCAAAACAAAACTAAAATGAGTGATAACTCTCCTACCAGAGTATGAAATTGGACACTTGGTAAAGGCCAATGAGTAAGTGGCTAAGTGTCTCTTACACATTTACTCTTAAATGTGTGAGAAGTATGTACTTGTTGAACATTATCAAATTCAATTGTCATTTTTGTCTCCAAGATAGCTTTATTAAAATCATTTCTTTTTGTTAAAGCTAAGGATTCAAAATATCACGAGGACCTGAAATAAAGACCTTAGGAGAGAAGGATACAAGAGGGCGGTTGTAACCAAAGTTGTAGCTTCCGCCCCATTTTTCTAGAACCCCAGTAACTCATTATAATCAATAACACTGTCTTAACAAACCTGCATATTTTACAGCCCAGTAAAATCCTTCAGCATCTCTCATTATATATTCCATATTATCCCCGGGTCTGTTTATCATTCTAATCCATGTTTTGCAATTTATCTACTCCCTGTTAATATTATAGGTGATTTTTTTTACTGTGACTGTGACAGAAGCTGCCGATTTAGCTCTTTCACCTACTGATAAATAAACAATGCACAGATCTGACCTTTAGGTTAACAGGTTTAATGCTTGCTCCACTCAGCACTCTAACTGATTCAATTATCATAAAGGTTCAGGAGGCTCCATGAATACTGAAAAAGGCCCGCCATATGCCCGCCTAGGTGTTGTGGAACAGCAAATATCCTGCAGCCCTCCAGAGAAATTCCTTAATTGTAAATAATTTCACCATGCGACACACTCAAGTCACCTTGAATGCAAACCCCTCAGCCTGCGGAGGCAAAGTGTTATTTAAGCTTTACTGGGCTGCGTTAAATTCTGCAATTTGAAGGGCTGTTAAGTTTTTCAATTGAAATTTCATTTAAAATGCAGGTGCTTTTTATTATATTGAGGCTTTACTGCTCTCTGGGTACAAGCAAGAACATGGTGCAATAACACAAATCTGGCTCAATCACTGATCAGTAACAGCTGTAATTCCAGAACATTTAGCATTCTTATAAACCACGGCCTGAAATCTATAAATTGCTACAACAGATCAAGAAAAATCCTATATTCCCCTTTTCTGCCCACAGCAATTTGGACATTTATGCGATTTTTCTGTGAACATTAGATTTTATGGAAAAATCTTTAAAAAAGATATACTTGGATTTAGTAATTGTTTAAAACAGCGTTGATTATGTGTGTGTGTGTGATTCAGTGTTATATCCAAGATTTAAATTTTAAACGCAACCACTGCTTCGCAGAGCCGGTGACTACAATAATAGCTGACGATAGGAGCATATTTTCACACGACATGATCCACATATTTGTCACCAACTGGACTGATGGTAGAATCATAATTACTTTTTGAGAGGAAAGCTGTTACAGTACACGAACCCTGAAATCAAGCCATTTTTGACAATTTGGTAATGCATCCTATTTGAAGAGAAAAATACTTAAAAGTACAGTGATCTCGATATGGATCACATTTTTCATTTTAGTCTGTTGTTAGCTTTCATTTTAAAGCTTTCGTCAAACCACTGTGACATTTCTTACTTTTGCTCTCCGGTACTCAGTAGCGGTAGCAATTATTATATCAAAATAGGGATGCGGATCCCTTCTTATTTATACTTGTCATCTAGATTTGGCTCTTTCCTGAAGAAAAGCAAGCGCAAGTCTTGTAAGATATCAATGTTGTCTTGTAAAACGAAATCCTCTGAGATTGGGGTCCATAAAATCAATGGTGGAGAATCAAGCCTTTCAAGTCTAACCCTAACTCACCCTTCCCCGCTGAAAAAAGAATAATATATGCTTACAAATCAGAATATTTCCTATTAGGGTTTTCACCCAGGTCTTCCATAATTATTCCTCATCTGTGCATTATCTCAAACTGTGAGCTTCTTCAGGGAAAAGTAACAACAATGATGCAGTTTGTTCTCTGTTTTGATGGGGATAAGCTTTTTATTTCTCCTGCCTACGATAATAGTCTTATCAAGGAAACATCCAGGATAATGAACTGGCACTTCAAGCCTCCACAGAACACAGCCTTTCCTTAAAGATGATCTCTTATCTTGGGAAAGAAGAGATGTTTAATTTCAATTGCATGATCTTTTCCCCCCCTTAAAAGCCAGAATACATTTTATTAGCTTCTGGCTCTAGCTGAGTAGGCCCCCAGCCCTTGCTGCAGGAAGGGTCCTTAAAGCACGTGACTCAGGAGAGGATGATGCCGAGTGCAGCTTAATTAGCTGCTTTGGCTAAGGAAGTGTTAAAACCTGACTCTTGGCACGCTTTCAATTTAGTGCTTTAAAATGATAAGCCGAATCGTCTAATTCTATATACAAATCAACCGGCGTGCTACTGCATGGCTGAAAGGGTCACCACAATTATGTAAAACATGAGTAATAACTATAATTGGGGTAGTTTTCTAATACAATAAAAAGCTCTGAACATGAGAAAAGTTATGCCCACAGCAGTAGCTATCACTTCTAAAGTAAGAATTCATGGATGAAATGACATGAAAAAGATGGTTATAAAATTTTAATGGAATGATAAAAGGCAAAAGTCAGCCTCTCAGCTGAATTCTTAAAATCCCTATATATCACAATCAGCTCCTTAACTGTAAAATCAATGCGGAGTATAACATGTTGTCAATGCGGCTGTCACTGGAGGGGAGACCGGCAAGTGTGACAGCCACACAGCTCAGCTGGCTAGTGACGAAAATACAACTGTACAGCCCTCTCCGTGGGTGTAATTGTTTAGAGAACTGCCCTCCTGGAGCGGGGAATGGGGAGCATCCTTTCTGTTCAGATCACTGATTCATATTTCAAGCTGTTTCATTACAGCATTAATAACAGAAAGTAGTTTCATCTTGGCAAATGAAATTATCTTTTATGGGAAACGATTTCGCTCATCAGCTTCAAAAATTCAGCCCCAGCTTAAAAGAGAGTAATGAGATTGTTCACGGAGGGGTCTGCTTATTTATTTTTATACTCAGGGGGTGTATATTGGGAAGGATGGGTGCGTAGGCGTGTGTGTGTGTGTGTGTGTGTGTGTGTGTGTGAATAAACGGTTTGAATGACTCACATCTGTAGTGTGCATATAACTTTTTTCAGTGGTTTTCTTGGGTCTTCTACAACTTGTTTGCTACTAGAGTTACTGAAGATCGCTCAGTTTTCCTGGTATGTTATTACTGCCTTGAAGCAACTTTTTGCTGTTCTAATTAAAAACTCACTCTATTCAAAAGCTCTTTTTCAGTAATACTAACTCCATAAATGGATATCCTCTAAATCTGCCAATGAATTAAAAATCAAGGTGGCAAATATATGGATATATAATTATACAGAGCAGTATATACCCTCTGCTAATTGTTCCTCTAGCCTCTTGATATTCACTACTGAAATGTAGCAGAAGAGTGGAGTGATGGATTCTATCCCCTCTTTAATCATGAGGTTTTTTTATCAATTTATTATTTATACCCCAATTACTTCCCCCAAAGATTTTTTGACAGCTCATAATAAAAGACTTAAGTAATAGGACAAATAAAATAATGATAAAAAATAATTAATCTCATGATGATGAAGAGGGTACAATAGTTGTATCCCAAAACAAATATTAAGAACACGCACCGTAGTTTGGCACAAATATGAACATTCAGCTTCTTGACAACTGATGAAATAGGAAAAGATCTGTGTAACATAGGCATCATTGATTAATAAAAGAAACATCTGAAGACTAGAAGGTTGTTGAAATTGAAAGGATATGATTTATAGTCTGCAAGTAGGTGAACCTATACTGGGCAACTATTTTCTCTCTTTCTCCTGAGACCAGGACAGCAGAGGAAGGCTAGGAAGAGTGTTCTGACTCCCAGAATTGGGACTTGTTGTATGGTGAATGGCTATGAATTCTTCCTTGAAAGTTTGGAACAGAAAATGAAATGTGTTGATGTGAGAATTCACGATGGCAGAAAAAAGTCCTAAAAGAACTAGAGGTTCCAAATTTGGAAGGGCAGTGGGCTTTCTGTTCCCAAAAGAGATTCAAGAGCTCAAGAGGGAAATTGAGGCCAGGTGGATAGAATTTTTCATTAATCGATCCATCCTTTCAAAGGATTTTCTATTGGTCACTTTCAGCTTCTGATCTTAGGATATAAAAATAAAAATGTAAAGGTAATAAATATTTGTTTTTATAAGTTCTGGGAATGCAAGGATTTGAGGGGTGGAATCTATGCAACAGGAAACAAAGTATGTAGGAACATACATACAGGGCCACTTCGCTCTCAAAATCAACAGTTTACGTTATTTACTTTGCATCATGGATCTTCCAATGTGAGTAAAGTAGAGACCTACATCACTGCTTGAAAGGATAAGCATTCAGAAGTTAGTATTTAAAGCAATTAGGACATGTATTTGGAATAGAAAAGCAAAATCATCGTGCAGCACTACTGAAACTTACAGTTCACATTTCTTCATTCAATAAAATAAAATCTACTGTTACAAATCTGTGCCACCCTCATTTACAAATATTTCTGTTTTTCTCTCACATAGAACACTCTTAAGATCCAGGTTGACATTCAATTCTAAAGCACACTAATGAAAAGATCTCTACCACGCAATATTAGCTCTAAAATTTAAATACTCTTAAGGACACAAATATACTTACTGAATGATTGGAAAATCCTGCTCTAGAAGTATCTTGGTCAACTGATCAAATTTCATACCACAATTTTACTTCCCTTCTCTGTCACAAGGACTCCGTGTTTTACTCATTACAGGTTGTGAGAATAAGAAGAAAACGTGTTTTCCTTCTGGAATTCTATTTCTATATATCTGTCCCCCTTCATTTTGAAATAGCACATGGTGTTGGGCTAGCAGAGATCTCTCTAATTAGAACATTCACTATCCTAGTCAGGACAGCTAATGTTGAATCACAGGGACAGCCAGCAGGCTGCCTCTGACCAAGGCAAAGAATGAGGACTGCCTTTGGGATTTCCTTCTCTTACATCTGCCTCTCATCCTCACCCTCCTTGACTCATACTCAGAGGCTGGAACCACGGGCAGAACATCCTGCAAGCCGCCCTGCCTGCCTCATGTGTCAGTGGACGCCTCCTACAGCAATTGCTTTTCCCGCCTTTTTCTGAACCAATGATAAGGAAGTAAATTTGAAATCTGATATTGACGTGAACTCCAAATAGAGATCATTCCCTATTTCCTCTCCTGGTGTTCTCATCCAGGAAGGTTTTCCTGACACCCCATGTTGAGGGACATGCTCTCCTATGGGCGTGCTCTCAGCTCTGAATACTCTATGGTTTTACTCTATGTCTTTCTTGCCACCAGACAGTGGACGCCTCAAGTAAAGAAAACTGTCCTAGTCATCCTTGTAACTTTCATGTCTCTTTCAGTCCCTCCTACATGGCAGGTACCCAGTTAAGGTTTGCTTGGTTGTGTTTTCATGGATTTGCTTACATGAAACTCTTTTTCATCAGTACATTAACAATTTTGGGTACTTGCTCTATATGAGACCCTACACCAGGCACTGGAGCTACAAAGATAAATGAGATGGAACCCTAGGTCCTGAGAAGTTACAATTCAGAAGGAGATATTGATGGTACACAAGTAAACACAAACCAAAATTCTAAGGTAGATATGAGGAGGGAAGGCTTCACAGAGGAGGTGACATATGAGCTGGGGCTTGATGGATGACTAGAATGTTGTCAGACAACAAATGAGGCAGAAATGTGTTCTGATACGGATTTCAATGAACGTTGCAAGATATTTCTCTTTTACTGCAGAAGAACAACTGTTGCTTTGTAAACTGCTATGAGAATCTTAAAGATGAATGAAAGGGGAAAACTGCTCAAAACTGCTTACGAGAAAAGTAAAACAGGACCCAGATACTATGATAATTTCCCTCATTGCTTCATCCTTTGTTCACAGTGCAATTTTAAGTATGGAAAAAATAACAGTAAAACCTAATACTATGAGCGAATACAGTAGGTTAATAGTACTGAAAATCTCACTGTGTAAGTAATAAGATACACATTTCTATCTTTTAGCAGACTCCAGTCAAAACTCATGAACAATCAGTCTGTTAGCAAAATAATGAACACATGAAAAAATTGTCTAAGTAACTCTACAGAATAAACTGTTCAAATCCCACAAATTTTATTTAATAATGCCTCTTAGGTTAATGGTTAGAAATACAAATGTGCAGTTTTTAACTACAAATTTAGTGAAATGATTCAACTTTTAGTCTTTGAAAAGTATTTGACAACTAAATGGTCATCTCTAGAAGAAATTTGGATTTTCTGTTTTGTTTTGGGGGTAGAGAAGTGATTTTTAGAAAAGAATCTCACTTTCATTAGGTTGATCTAATTGTGTATACATATATGTTTGTTGTTAAAATGACTCAAATAAAGAGATATTCCATATTTCAGTCTTGTTAGCTAAGAAACCTTGGGAGAAATCTGAATTTTATTATTCTAGAGAATCTACATTTTTAAAGAAAAGTGGGTTATCTCATATTTTACATAGGGCAGGATTTTAGTAGGCAAAAGAGCACATGCACATTTAAGCTGAAGTTGAAGGAGACTTTCTCTTCCAGCCAGCTACCATTTTCACATGCCTATACTGCACGGAAAACAATTGTAAGCACACAAAAGAGAGAGACAAACAATAATATCAGAAAAGATGGTTATTTCTGGTTAAAAGATATCAAAAAATTTCAGCTGATAGGTAAGTGTCTTCATGTTATTAATCCCATGCTCCCAAGTCTATAACAATCTTAATGCAGTTTTGTAGGCTGCAGACATTCCAGGTACTTGGACTGCCAGC
Source organism: Balaenoptera physalus (assembly GCF_965194825.1). Taxonomy (NCBI): domain Eukaryota; kingdom Metazoa; phylum Chordata; class Mammalia; order Artiodactyla; family Balaenopteridae; genus Balaenoptera; species Balaenoptera physalus. Next base: position 15,667,211 of record NC_138882.1, read on the forward strand.
AGCTTGTTCCCCCCCCCAAAAAAAAAAAAAAACAAAAAATCACGTGTTGTTTGTATTTATCTGGTTGCAAATAGTCGAACACTACACTGACTAAGTTGGCTGGAAAAAAACATCTTTTATTAACACAAGTTTAACTGGATTTAAAATATTCATAGGAAATGTGCATTATTATTATTTGGCATCAGCACGCTAGATTTTTAAAACTGCATGGAACTGGATATTGGTGGCCCACTGACGTAAATGACAAATTATTTGAAAAAAAAATCTATTAAAATTCCTCACAGCCTTTTTCTCCGTCTATGAGAAACTCTCTTTGTACCCAAGCATTTGTTTCTCTGGCTCTAGGTACCTTCCTACCTAGGTTTCTCTTTCTGCTCTCAGCTGGGTCACAGGCTTGATGAAAATCATGCTCTCGCGGTATCATATGAAAAATATTGCTATTGATGACTCTTTTCTTTTTTTTTGCACCAGAATGTTTCGAGGCTTTGGCTAATGCGGAAAGGTGCCTATCGATGGCATGAAATTTAAATGTGGGCATGATGTGACTTCTCTGTTTCATTCTGTAAGGTGATATGTCGAATTTCTACATTGGAAATTGCACTTCGCCAATTGGGAGGTGGTGGTTAGGATCAAGTATGAAGTGTGATTCCGGCGTGGAGCTGTCAGCATGGGTGGTTTTATAAGCAAGGCTTTGAAGCCTTGACAGAAAAACTGCTTGTGCCCAGTGCCAATCACTCAGTCTTTGTCAACTCTATTGCACATCCATTCAGAGATGGCATCCATCTCCACTGACACCCAAAATATATAGGACACTGTTATCATGTCTCAGGGGCGAGCATGCACTGGTAACTTAACCTGGAGGGGCAAACAGCCAGCCTTTGGCCCTCTGCTAATGTGTGTGACATCATACGTGAAGCAGAGGAAGAAGAAGTCATCTGTCTTGGGGAAAGGATTTCAATGAAAATGAAGACTCGGTTAATACCTGCTACACAATCAAGTGTTACTAATTCTTAATGAAGGAAGATGAAGGGTTAACACTATTGCCTTTGAACCCAGGTCCTAAAAAATCACAAAGACAGCAGTGTCTCCATGCATGAAAATTCTAACCACACTGAGTCTGTAAGATTTGTTTTATGGTAAGATGAGGCAGGAGAGAAATCTGCTTAACAGAGGATGCTGTCCTAATTGGTACTTTACAGTGTTTGGGAATTTATTTATGTAGGAGATCCTGACTCCTCTTCAATAAAGATCACCACGGAGGAAATCCAAGTGTTCCCCCCTCTCTATGGGAATAGAAATTGTGGTGCCAAAAAAAGGAGACATTTTCTCTCCTCTTCCAATGTGGCATTCTATGGAGCCATCACCTCTGCAGTGGGTGAATAATTATTTTTACTTAACCTCTATTGAGTGTCAAGCAAGTATGCTCTATCTAAGGAGATTAGAAATTTATCTTCAGTTGTTTTTTTAAAAAAATGTTTCTTCAAAAATCTATTTTGGGTGGGAGCTCTCTGGTTCACACATCTGTATACAGTTGGTGTTCATGTTGTCAAAGTCTCCAGAATAAATGTAACGTTCCTTCTAAAAGGGGTGTAGGCGCTTTGAGTGGCGCATGAATACTTTCTGGGCTTTGCGTGTCGTTTATTGCACTCTGCTGATAATTTACTAAATGGTACCCTTGAGATGAAAGAACTGGATGTGTCCTTGTAAAGTACCAAACTTGCTCCCTGGGAGTAATTACAAATTGGGAGAAATGGGTGAACTATTATATATTATTGGTCATATTTTTTTTTTAATGTAAGCATTAAGGAAGGTAGATAGGCCTGATTCTATCTCAGTTGATATCTTGTTCTCACCAAAATAATATAATTAAGGATATTGTAGACATAAAAGAATCAATTTCATATACAATTGATATTGTTTCAAATACCGTGCCTTTTGAGATTAATATCCAGCCTTTTGAAAGTCACTTGGGTCCTCATTGAATATAGAGCCAGAATGGCAATTGGCCAACAGGGCAGCATCTTCTAAGAAGCATCTGATTAAAAGACTTGACAAGATTAACCCTAAAAACCTCATTGTTCAAAGATACAGTGTCCTCCTTCGCTCTGTGTAGCTTGATTTAATTTCTAACTTTTCTAAAATATTATATTTCCATATATATACTTTTAAAGAAGTAATTTGTATAAAACTCAATATGATAGCCATGTATTTATTTTCTCTATATAACCGACTAAAAAACATATATATGCAAACAAACTCTTCCATGAAAAACTAGAAAATTCTCTGTACTGTTTGAATAAGACAATCCCAATGTACTCTTTGTAATACACGCAGAATGACTGTTATCAGATTATACTCCTCTATTCTGGAGGCTGTCTTTCAGGTATGAGTAAAAGTATAATGGAATCTGTTTCCAGAAAAAAAGTATAATGACCTCTAAGTAACTTCATGAAGTAAGGTCCATATTCCATGTTCTTCTGCAGAGAACACTTGTAATATTCGGTCATAGAGTAGAAAAGGATAACCTTTCTCCTTCAGAACACCTAGATGTACCCTGAAGACTGAGTGGGTCCATATCATAATTTATTGTGAATTACATATTCCTGTCTGTAGGCCTAACCCTCCAACCCTCCAAGCCCCCATTTTTCTTCTTTCTGGAAACTTGGACCATTCTTGTCCTGGAAAAGATTATTGTCCCTCAACATCAAGAAAAAGAGGAGGCTTATTTCTTTGTTTTGGAAAAATTGAAGACTTTAAGACTTCCTAATATAGAGAATATCTGGCTGTGTGTTTTTCAGACCACTTACTGTCCTCTGCGGTGATGAACAGAATCCAAGAACTATGTGCACTGCCAAATCCATTGGAGGCCACCAACCGAAATTCATACTCTGTGTACGGTTGGAGATCTCGCACTTCATAGCTTAACGATGCAGAAGGATTGGAAAACAACCTATATGGGAAAGAAATTCTACAATTAAGAAGCTTTAGACATTCCAAGGAATAAAAAACAAATACAATCTTATAGTAAAGAATTTTCAGGGCATGTCAACATACGTCTCAGTGCTGCAATTTTCTGTCATCGCGTGATAATCTCTTTTAAAATAAGCAGTCCTTTGACTAAGGGTTTGTATTATTGCATTTATATGAGATGTAAATTCTAGTAGTAGCATGGAGTGAATTCTAGTCTAGTATTGAGACTGATTGCCACAGGGAATTTGTAGAATAAGTATTATAATTTTGTAGCCATAGTCAGACAGCAGATTTTGTGGGGTTCAGGTGTGTGCCTGCTCTTGGCAATACATATGCTCATGAAAAGTTAAGGGTGAAGGAATCTTACTTTAAGCCTCTATAAATGAAAAATTTGCAAAGCAAATAATGATCTCCTAGGGTGTTGCTTTTTGTTTGTTTGTTTGAACTCTGAAAAGGAGGCTTTTATTTGTTGCCAATGAGAACTGACCTATTGTTAAAAATTTAAGATACAGTGAATTTATGGCTACGTTGTAAAACCCAGGTGACAGTTAGAAAGACAGACGAAGTAGAATGCTTACTCTAGAAACCAGTGGGTGGAGTTGCCGGGCCTCATCTGGAGTTGGTATCTGGGAGAGCCGGGGGCGTTGTTCCGAGCTGGTGTAGACCAGACAACCTGAAGACTGGTTGGAGTGGCAGATGAAAGCCTCGGAGGCAGCACGCCATCTGGAGCTGTCGAAAAACACAGATGAATTAGAGCAGAGAAAACTGTGGAGAACATATGCTGGATGGAATCGAAATGCTCCATATACTGGAAAAACTGTTCCTCAGGATCAACAACAATGTTAAACATGGTCCATTTAATTTAACATTTTCATTCCGGAACTACTGTACTTCCTTATTGTTCATTTCAACACAATTACATGAGTATTTCCATCTTAAAAGCCACCCCCCCCCAAACAGCAAGACAGATGAGCACGCAGCACATCCCCACCTGTACTTCTGTTTCTCTAATTGAAAACATGGAGGGGATTTAATGAAGCAAATATTAAAGTACCTTTTTAATTTAACTCTTTGTTCAACAATCAAGCAACTGAACAGTGAAGGAGTCCGGATCTTTTATTTCTTCCATTGACGTCACCCATTGTTTACTTAATCACACCACGACCATGAACACAACTGGATTTTTTTTTTTGAGGAAGGTTTATTAAAATTGTATTTTTCTACAAAGAAAGTAGCACATTCCAGCCTTAATTCTCACTTATGAAAATATAAAAACTAAGCTTCTTTCCTCATGTGCTTTATACAGTTGGTTGCCCCTTCTCACAGTGATGCTTTCTTTACTCAAATATGTTACAAGTTGGGGCATAGACTTTTTCTAGTCTAGTTGAATCTCTGGCAAATTCTTCCTGAAGTCAGCATACTTGCTTGATATAATCTGTTAGGGAAATCTATCTGGATAGTTGTAGAAGGCCTAAAAGAAATGAGTGAAGCCTATTCTATTACGAAATTAAATTTAAAAAATGGACAAGAAGACTCTGGCTATTAAATAACTTTTTCCAACAGGTATAACTTGAATGAACCTCTCATATCAGAGTGTGTTCCAAAGCTAGTCAGAAACTCAAAAGCAAATTAAGCACAGTTCTGTGCCTTTGGGAAAATCACCAGGAAACTCTGAGCTTATGTTTCTTGTCTTTAAAATGGGGATAATATTTTGCCTTTTTAGGATTGCTGTGAAGACCAGAGACAATGTAAATAAAGCACCTTTTATTGGGTCCTGGTAATTATTAATTGTTAGCTATTGTTATTATACTGGACTAATCCGAACTTCCCTTAGCATAATTTAAGTACTACTATAATGCAATTTTTGATTATTGTAATATAAGTTCTTATTGACCAAGGATTACTAGAGGCCATTGCTGAAGGAGGAGAAGGAATCAAAACAATGAAAACAACTATCAGGATTCATTTTCAACTTTCATTTATACATAACTTGATGCAGTGTGTGACTTTTATATACCCTCCAATTTGGGAGAACTGGCTTATGAACCATGAGGCTAGTGAATGGCCATGGATGAGAATGGAAGAATTAGATTCCATGTCTCATCAGTCTGTTGTTAGGGTTCTGAATTCATTGATACTTCACTAATTTATTCAGTAAACACTTATTGAGCCTCTACTCTGTGCAAAGTAGTGTTCTTTGTGTATATGTGAGTCAACTCTCAGTTGACATGACCCCTGACCCTACAGAACTTACATAATCGGAGAGAGCGAGTGATGAACAAATAGATACCGATGACCCTACCAGATGGCACTAAGTGCTCAGGTGAAGACTAAAGCAGGGTAAGTGGAGAGAAAGTGAAAAGGAGTGCAGATTTTAGTTATTACACAACAATTCATATTAGACAGGAGAGCCATAGGAAGAACATGTCATTAGGTGACATTAGAGCAGAGACCTCAGTAACATAAGGAGGTGGTCATGAGAATGTCTACCTGAATGTCTACCTGCCGTTTGGAGGAACAGCAATCCAGCCAAAGAGCAGGCAGGGCAAAGGCAGCGAGGAAGGGAAAGCACTGGCTGTGTGTAACAAGCAGTGGAAAGAAGCCAGCGTGACTGAAACTAACTCAGGAGAGGAAGAAGAGAAGAAAAGCTGGAGAGCTAGGCTCGGTCTAGATATCTCTAGAGCCTTCTTAGGGCTACACCTTGAAAGTCAAAGTAAAGGCTTTGGACTCCATTTTAAACGGGGTTGGGAGCCACGGCAGGGTCTTAATCAAGGAAATGTCATGATTCTAAACAAATAAAGGCCACTCTGGCTAAGTAAGAGTGACTTTCTAAGTTGAAGAGAGAGGGAATTCTTTAAAAAGCAAAAGCTTTTCTTTCTAAATTTTGGAAGTATAGTTTTAACATCTGTTACAACCCATCACAATTATTCCTCAATCACAATCATATAGTTATGCAGATTTGGTAGTTATTGATCAGGGTAGATAAGCTAAGAGACAGAAACAACTGAACTAAAATAAAATGTCTACTCTGATTCCCTGTGAAAAAAAGCAATAAACAAATACAAATATCTCTCTTTTTTTAAATATACAATTAAAAAATTATTTATTTTGGTTACTAAGTTGAAAAAATTTACACTTCTTACATAAATTTAAATATTTTAGGGAGCTAGATAATGTTAGTTTTCCAAAGGAGACTGGATTTAGGAGTCAGATAGCTAAAGTTTCAAATCTCATCCTCACCAATTCAGTTCACAAAATTCAAAGCTGATTACATTTTGGCAAGTTCTTAACCTCACTGATGTAAAGTCATTTCATTTATAAGTGTACGGCCAATAATACTGACTCTGTAGAGTTTTTAAAGAAGTTCAATTTGTAGCAATTAACTAAAATGGTGCAAGGAGCACAGTTTACTTCTTGGTAAATTCTGGTGTGTGTACCCTTGTGAAGCCACAGACTTTTGTCCCAGGATGGTAATGTGTAGATAGATAGCTAGGTAGATATGTAGATAGATAGCTAGCTAGATCAAGGTAATAAGCTTTAGTGAAATTAATGAGTAAAATTAACAAAAGAATTTTTAAATAGAGCCACACTTAAAGAATCTGCAAATTGTTTTTCTTGGTCCAGGCACAGATTAATAAATTAAATGCTCATCAGTAAGAATAAATGCCAAAAGAATAGTTACCTGCTAATGAAAAATTAATCTGCATTTGATCATTTCTTTAAACATTTAAGCAATAATTTCATCGAGATTTCTTTATAATGGTACAACCTCTACCTTAAACACTGGATCAAATATTCATAAACCATGAATTATGACAGTGTGGCTAGCCAATTAAATATCTGAACTTGTAATAAATTAAAACTTCATATACTTCTTAATTTCAAATAACCTTCAAGTTGCCTTCAAAAAGGCAAGATCAAGGAATTTATTTTTTAGAGTAACTAAATGTTTAGAGACAGTGAATACAAATTGTTAATCTTTTTATGAAAATTTTCCATAATAAAAATTATTTTCAGGTAATAGTAACTCAATTTAATAGAATATTTGTTTCTGCAATAAGTTCAAAATATCTTAAAGAAAATTCTTCTTAAATGTTATGATTTTTAGGGAAAATAAAAATGTTAAGGAAAATAAAAATGTGTTGTAGTAGGTCGCAGGTTTTAAGATACATATAATTTATTTCAACTTGCTATTAACTTTATGTCTTTCACATCCACATGTGGTAGGGAAACTGGATATAGTGTTTTATGACAAAATAAATTTTCAGAAAAATGTACAATCTTAATTTTACAAGGTATAAATTACTCATTCCTTAAATTATAACCTTTCAGTTCGAATCGGGCTTGAGTTGTCAGAATACCACTTTACACACAAAAAACTAAGTCAGGGAGGCATGGGGAGAAGGCTGGAAGCAGGGAAGTTACCTATTGCAGTCATCCAGGCTAGCAGATGACAGCAGCTTACATTCAAGTGCCAGCAGTGGAGATGGGGGCATTAGTTTGCGGTTCAGTTGACTGTGGCATGTGTCGCTGATAGACAATAAAGGAGTCAAAGGTGATGCCAATGTGTTTGGCCCAAGCACCCAGGTGACTGGCACCTGAGAGGAGAAATGGGATAGGGAGGGGATCAAGAGTTCTCTTTTGTCCACATTACATTTAAGAGCTTTCTTACACAACCACAGTGGCTACACCAAGGACGAAGTTGCAGATGTGAGTCTGGATAGGAACTGTGGATCAATGTCCATGTGGTATTTCATGGCCGAGACGTGATGAAGTAAACGAGGGGGTGAGTGTAAATAGAGCGAATGTAGAAGAGGTCTGAGCAGTGAGGTCTGGGGTCCTCCAAACTTTTGAGGGGTTGGGGGAGGGGGAGGTCTCTGCAACAAAGGAGATTTACTTACGGGAGTGAGCACTGAGGTAGGGGAGAAGCTAAGAGAAGGCACACTCTGGGATCCAAGTGAAGAAAGCATCTCTGAAAGGAAGGCCTGATCGACTCCGTCAAATGTGCTGAGTTTAAGGAAGGAAGAGACTAGGAATTAAGCTTTGCCTTTGGCCAAGTGGACATGACCTTGTCAAGAACAGACGCAGTTCAGTGGTGGGCGTGGCAGTTTGATTCGGGAAAATTGAAAAGAGAATGAGAGGGAAGGCAATGAGTGGGTAGAGTGAGCCTAGAAGACTCCTGAGGGATTTTGTTTTAAAGGGGGGAAGAGAATGGGGCAACACTTAGAGAAGCTTCTGGTATCAGCGGAAGGCTTTCTAGACACTGGGAGAGGTTGCAGCGTTTGCATGCTTCTTGGAATGACCCAGAAGAGATTAGGGGAAATGATGATGTAGGAGAAGGAAGAATAATTAATCGCCAAAGCAAAGTCCTTGTGTGTGTGTGAGAGAGAGGCGAGCCAAGGCACGTGCCAACTGAATTGAGAGCTGGTGCACATGGGCTGTCGAATAGAGGAGGGACAGCTCACCACTGTGCAGAAGTGAATACAGGCTGCAGATGTAGAGTTAGGTAGATCTGGTGATGGGAAAACAGCAAAGGTCTCTTCTGATGGCATCCGTTTTCCCAGTGAGCAAAATAAAAGCAAAGGCATCCGCTCTGTACCAAAGTGTGGGAGTGAACTGGTTGCTTGAACAGAGAAGAAATGTTATGAAGTAGTTCTCTCAGGTAGTGAAAATAGGACATACCTAGGAAAGGCAATAATGTGGCTGTCCAGGGCCAGATACCCAGTAACTTAACTATAAATCTTTGGATTGAGGGACATTCGTTGCCAAAAGACTTTTTAATTGATATTTTGTCTGTGAGTACAAGTACTTATAACCATGATGATTTCTTATTTGATATATATTCTTTCATTGATGTATAACAAATGCACACATATCAAAAGAGCCTGGACAAAAAGTAATGTGCAAATTGCATATAATGTATAACATATAAAACCATGTCCCTCATTTGATTGTTTTTTGTCTAACTTTTCTGTTAAGGTATATAATATCACTGACAATCCAAATTCCGAATAAGAATCAGCTCTGATAAGTCATCAGCATGAAAAAAATTAGAGTTTTAAATATTTACACAAAAATCCTTCAAGTGTTAAAAACTGCATTACCATGCTGTCGGGAAAGAAAAAATGCCCAGAAGATGCTCCATAATAATAATAATAAAGTATCTTGGATTCTCTTTTGAGTGATAACAAGAAAATGTGCTCCGTTAAATTGGTCACACTCCGATTATATAAAATCCCAAAATATTTCCAAACAAAGTGATCATCTTAAATTATTGACATATAACTATTCATTCTACATGCTTTCAGTAACACTGAATTCTGGCAACGTTTTTTCCCCCTCCGGTTAACCCCTTTTATCCTAGACCTATTCCTCTGAGGGTCTTTAGCATCAAAGCAATAACTGGGAACCAGCCATAATTCCACCCCTGGTTTCTTAACGCAAGAGCCATGTATCTATCAGCTTGATATACTGTCTCCAAGATGCTATGTTGCTCAAAAAGCTTCTCTCAAGTTTAATATGACCCTCACGAGGCAAGCACTCCACAACCTCGTGAATCAACACATCTTGTCCAGTAAATACTAATTCTACAACGGCAACTGGGCTACCTCAATCTATAAATTCAAAGGAAAGGTGTATTTACTAAAATTTCAAATTTAACCTTTTTTGGAAGGCAAAATGCATATAGAACATTAAGCAATAAATTAAATCACAGAGTGGACTAGTTTAGATGGTATAATCTTTTGAATGTCTGATTGCATTAAACTTTTGTATGATGTACACTTGTAGACTCTTCCCTAAACAAACAAACAAAATACCCCAAACATTTGCTCCATATAGATTTATAGCACTCTTGGGAGGAACTCTAAAAAGCAAAAACAGAGGCTTTTTTTTCATGTGGCCAGGGACTACCAAAGCTATAGTGACCAGAAGAAGAAATTTGTGGGGAAAAAATGAATTCACATTTTTTGCATATTCACATTCAAATATGTTTCACATACACACCAATGTCTCAGGACATCCCACCAACTTGTTACTACTACAGTGTGATTTGGGGGTGTATGAGTGTGCATTTCAAAATACTGGAATAAAATGCTGCATTAAGGTATCAAAGAAGTCTATAGTATTTTGTATTAAATTCACACCTGTAATAAAGGATATTGAATGCCACTCTGCACAAGGTTCTTTGCTGGGGGTAGGGAAAGGGCAGAATAAATAGAAAGGGGGATTAGATCACCGACTTCTTATTTAACAGAGAGACAAGACATGAGTCAAATAGCACAGAATGTGTACAGAGCATAAAAGAGGTGTAAGTGCTTCAGGAGTTTTAGAAGTTAGAAATTCACAACCAAATACGCACTGGACCTTGGCTTTCAGAGGAACAGACACGGTCATGGGGCATTGCTAAGTAGCTCACATGGTGTCACCATGTCCTCAGCCTAATTCCAGTGCCCAAGACTCCCATCACCTCTGCTCGTGCTCATTCCAAGCAGATGTCATGCTTTCTACTGGTTTCACTTAAAATCTGACTTCAGCTCAGCTCACACTACTCTCTCATTTCAGAGATTAGATGGTTGGCATCCTCATTTAGATTTCCCTGTTAACATAAGAGAAACCATGGCCTTTCATCTATATGCATCCTGGCTGCATCGCTGAATAGCCTGGCACATAGTCAAAAATCCCTGGATTACACATTTTCCTCTCATTTTCTGAAATAGCTACATATGAGCAAGGATTTTAAATTCTAGTTTCCAGAATGGAAAATTAAAGTTCAGACACATCTATTGAGTCGTTGAGTCATAAACAAATTGAAAACAGAAGGCAAGACTCCATTTCCCGTCACTAAACCATATGTCATTAAAAAAGATATTAATTATGAGGAATATGCAGATGTGCTAACAAATGGACAGTCAACCTTGAACACAAGGATGTACAAATAGAGCAGCATTAAACAGTGACAAGTAGGTTAAAACAGATTTAATGTTAGCGAAAGAGACTCTCATAAGAGTTAACTTTTGGAACACATACTGTGTGCCAGGTTCTTTAACATGATTATTTCCAATCCTTATAAGAGAGAACAAATATTAAACACATTAAATAAATATGAAAAAAACCATTTACAATATTAAACAGATTAGTTTTCATAAAGGTTGGATTTATTTTCTGTCCAAGTCATATTCTTCAATAGTACTTTCTGGTCTTATTTCTTTATCATAGCATCTCATTATCTATGAGGAACTTCACACAGAATTACTAGTATGAATTTGCTAGTTCTCAAGGAGTCAAGGCCCACAGAAATTCAATGAAATACAAAATGGAGAGGTCTTTACATTAGTAAGAGAAATAGATTTTTGAAAATTAAATGTTACCTAGAGGCATGTCATGGAAGTGATCTTTGACCACAGAAAGGTCAAAGCATTTTGAATTTGGAGGGCAGATAGCTTAAACGCTACCAAGTCTAACTTCCCACCAAATAAAGGTTTCTTGCCTAAAATATACCAAACAAGTGACATTCAGGTGTCTGTTCATTACCAGTGATAGGAAAATAGTTGCTTTGTAAGTCACCCCATTATATTATTGTTCTTCTTGTTGGTTAGTTCTTTCTGAGGGAGAGCTAAAAACTATATTATTTCTACAAAACTTAGGGTGAATACAATCTTTTGCCCATATCGGGACCTTCTGAGAGCAAAACAGGGGACTGTAAATAACCAACATGGGTGAATTGAGCTGCAGCAGGCATGAATTGGGACCATCTTGGGCAGTGGGTACATGTGGTTGTTCATGCTAGTGACACTGAACTCTTTGGGACCTCGTCTGAGTCACGCTGATCCCCGAAAACAAGCCATCACTACCGTTAGGGATAGAACTTCAGGCATTTTTAACCACTCGTCCTCTTTTCCACTAAATTTCCCCATTTCCGGTTAAACATCTCTGCTCCCTCCAACGAGTTTCATATAAGAGGATTCCTCAACCACTATCTAGCCTTGTTACCTGATTTGGATGTGTTCCATTTTGATAATGTCCTTTCAAACCATCAAGCCTTATACCTAAGCTAAACCTTCCCTGTGCATTCTGACCAGGGCAGGACACAGGCATACTCTGACTTTCCTTCCTTCAAGTGACGTGGCTGAAACCTCACTGAGCATCTGAATTTTGGCCTGCTTGATATTGGAGTTCATCACTGTCATTCAGATTGGCTGTGTGGTTGATTCAAAATGGTCTTTGGATAGCTAAAGATGCCAAATCAATGATTTTTCAATGGACACATAGAATCTCGGAGGAATGTTATTAAAGAAGCAAAGTATTTAAGTAGATATCGTAGTGCCTAGGACAGTGCTTTGTATATGAAAGATGTCCTGTAAAAATGGACAGAATAAATGGATGAATAAATGGATAATGGATGAGTTGGTAAGAAGAAAGATGTGCAAGAAGAAATCTTTAACCTAGGACCCTAATAATTGTTAGGATCCAGACTGTATTTCCCATTTACAAATACAGACTCAATTATCTGAAAATGAATGCTTTTTTCAACATAAAAGAGATTAATTGCTTGGAAAATAACTAACACAGCAAACATCAAATTAGATCTGAAATACCACTTTACAAAACATTCATTTTATCACTGATTTCTGTCAATGTCTCTGTTTCACAGATGTGAAAACTGAGGTTAGAAAAAGTTAAGCAACATATCTGAAGTACGTGACTAGTAAACAGCATCCTATAGTTTCATACACGTCTCTTCCATTCCCAAGACCATAATTCATCTCTCAACACCAAGGTGAAGCTTAAATTTAAGTCCAGCCATTGCTTTTCCCTATAGTACGCCAAAGTAATGGTAATATAAGCTACTTGAGAGCAGAGATCTTTTCACTTCTTTTTGTAAACTTTAGAGCACTTAAATTTTGAGAATTCAATATTGCTCATCAAATAAATATTAAAGAAATGCTAAAATTTAGTTCTTGCAGAACAGAGCCCCCTTTTAAAAGCATGTATTTTTCTAACTATAAAATAACGTGGCCTTCCCTGGTGGCGCAGTGGTTGAGAATCTACCTGCTAATGCAGGGGACACGGGTTCGAGCCCTGGTCTGGGAAGATCCCACATGCCACGGAGCAACTAGTCCCGTGAGCCACAACTACTGAGCCTGCACGTCTGGAGCCTGTGCTCCGCAGCAAGAGAGGCCGCGATAGTGAGAGGCCCGCGCACCGCGATGAAGAGTGGCCCCCACTTGCCGCAACTAGAGAAAGCCCTAGCACAGAAACGAAGACCCAACATAGGAATCAATCAATCAATCAATAAATCTTTAAAAAAAAACGCATGTTCATGGTAGAAAATTTGAAAATTACCAAGCAAATGAAGAAAACAGTTATCCATAATTACACCACACAGAAATAGCCATTGTTATACTACTATAGACTTCTTCCTGTCTTTCTTCTCTCTGTATATATAGTTAAATATATATATAATATATCATTTGAAATGATTATGCTGAATATTTTTAATATGTTATTTTGTAAACTTTGCTCACTTTACAGTGTATAGTGAAAACTCCCCATGTCATTAAATAGTTTTTAGTAACATAACTTTTCAAAATAATTGCATGTAACATTTTTATAAATGTAGAGTTTTCACTTAAAGCTGATATTGATACAGAATGATATCATTTTCAGTATTATAAATAATATTCAGAGTATCCTAATAAATGCACATTTTGTTTTGCTTTTTAGAATTGTTGAGTCAATAGGAATGAGTATTACCACCATTTCAGATATAAGCTGATAAACTGCTTTTCAGAAAGTTGTGTTTACTTATACTCCTATAGTAAGGTATGAATGATTCATTTGCCAGTATCCCCATCGAAATGAGTATTTCATATATGTGTGTATTTATGTATACCTCTGCATATATAATATACAATAATGTAACTATAGCATTAGAAACATTATTATATAATTATATGTTATTTAAAATACATATAATAATATAAAGTATATACATTTAACATTATATTACATAAATATACTGTATAATTACATAAAATATATAAATTTATTATTTTAGATATATTATAAGATAATGATATGACATAATTACATATAATTTATATAAAGTATGTATATATATAAAATATATAATCTATTAAGTCAGCAAATAATTAAAAGGCAACTACTTATATGCCAGGCACTGTCCTATGCTCTGGGAATACAGTGATGAACAAATTAAAACAGTTTTATTAAGGAGAGAGAGACAATAGAAAAAAAAAAGAAATAGAATCATTTCTTTTTTTCCCCCACTTTTTATGAGTTCTTTTTTTTCCCCAGCTTTATCGAGGTATAATTGACAATTAAAACTGTATATTTAAAGTATACTGTGGGATGAATTGACAGATGTAGACATTGTGAAGTGATTAACACAAACAAGTTAATTAACACATCCATCACCTCACAGTTACCTTTTGTGTGTGTGTGTGTGGTGAGAACATTTTAGCAAATAAGAAGTATTTCTAATGTAAGGGATTGGGAGTGATGAGGGAGGAGGTGGAGGCAAAGCTGATACTTTAGGTGGGGTGGGGGGGAGATCATATTTGAGCTGAGACTTATGAATCACTGGGGGATGCACATCTCAGGCTGGCCCAAGACAGGGGCATGCTTGGCCTGAGCCTTGAAGGCGGTGTGGCTTGAGCACAGCTAGTGAGGCAGAAACTGGGAGGAAAAATGTACAGAGGATTTGGTGATGGAACAGAGGTGGGGATGCAGAGGGAGAAAGAAGCCTGAATCCTAAATTTCAGGTCAGAGTGACTAAGATGAGATCGTTTTCTGAGATGGGTCTACTGGGGAGGAGTGTTTGGTACGCACTGCATTCATTCAATCTTATAATTGGACCATGAATTAGAGAAGGTGTGAGTATTGCATTACTTTTACACTTCCTTGTGATTGCTCTAAGTGCCGGGCTGGGACTCAGTCATGGGTATTTTGATTTAAAACTCCATCTTTATTCTTGTTTACCATGCAGCCTCCTGAAAACCCACTTCCTGGTTCATGGATGGTAACTTCTTGCTGTGTCTTCACATGGTGGAAGGGGGCAAGGGGGCTTTTTGGGGCCTCTTTTATAAGGGTACTAATCCCATTCATGAGGGCCCCACCCTCATGACTTCCCAAGGTCCCACCTCCTAACACCATCACATTGGGGTATAAGGTTTCAACATACGAACTTGAGGATGACACAAACATTCAGACTATAGCAGATAAGTGACTTGCACAAGTGCATATAGCTAAGAAGTGGTTGAACTGCTGTTTGAATCTAGCAACTTGTCTCCAAAACCCAAACTCCTGTTATTTTAAGCAACTCCTTTTAAAAGTGACTCAGTAAGCCAGAATCTTGCCCCTACTTACACAAACAGAAAGGGTTTTGCCTCCTTTCCCTGCTTCTTCCCCATCTGTCCTCAGGAGTCCAAAGAACCAATTCTGAGTGTGGGTATTGCTTTGAGGAGTGGAGAAATCTTATAGCTAGGAGGTTTGGAATGAAGACATTTTTGAAGCTTATTTTTTTTTTTTAAATGATTATGTCATTTAAATCTTGAGGGGTAGAGATTTAAATTTAAATTTGTGGGTAGAGATTTGGAAAAATTGCCCCTGTCTTCCTTAGTCTGTCTCAGTTTCTCAAGGATTTTTTCCCCCCTCTCTTTTCAAGGTACCTTTGGATCTCAGATCTCCCAGAAAGGTCTCCAGAGAAAAATAGAAAAACAAGATGCTTAGCAAGGGCTACGGGTTTTATGGATCCAAGTTAAAAAAATGATGACATTCTCTCAAGATTGTCACCAGGGTCATAGAGAAGTATTTAGGACAAAAGCCCTGTCTAGAAAGCATGTGCATAAAATAAAAATTTTGTAAAAAATCCGTCATTTACCTCTTAGCCCAGTGACAAAACATTATGGAGTATGTCGTTGAATGAAACCTGAAGACGGTACTTTTATCTTTGGTCTTTCACTGGCTCATTTGGGTTTACATTTCTGAGGGAAACCCAAAACCTCACCAACATTTTACTGGTGTGAGACTACCTCAATCAAAATTGGTGCAAATATTTGTCAAAAGTTACACAAAACCCAACTGGCAGATCTCACGTGGCTCCAGTAATTGTTCTTCATGAAATGAAAAATTATCCCCATGTTCACTAAGAATGCTTTATTTAGAATGGAAAAGAAGCAGGAATATCCCCAGTTACAGTTTATAATAAGAGTAATATAGAAAGGGGCAGCAGGGGTGAGTCAAGGGCACCAGAATAAAAAGACACCACTGAATACTAATTGCTATTGACCATTTTGAGAAATGAAAGATTCCACTTCATATTAGCGTCCATAGGACCAAGGCAACGTACCTCTACCTTCATTTCTCTTCGTGGTTTAAGATTAAAGAATTGCTTAAGATTACTCTGCAAGACAGTTTCAGTGAATTTGTCAACCAGGAAACCTCAGACTGACAGAAGTCATCCTCTGCTAATTTTGAAATACCCCAAAGCTGCGAATGATGCAGCTCACCGTGCTCAGAGAAAAATACGGACTTTGAATTTCATTAGATACATTACTTGTTCAACTGGGAGTGGAACTGTCTCTTTGTCAGACTAATTAGAGGCCCTAACGTTGGTGGTCATAATGTCCAAAAGATTTTTTTTTTGTTACATCTCAAGCCACCAACCAGATTTTATTCTTTTTCCTTGGAGAGACTTCATTGATTTAGACACTCTATTTAAGCCTTTGCTTTTGACATTTGAGTTCCTCTTAGTATTCCTAAGAGTATTTCTTAGTCTTCCTATTATTTTGAACACCATCCTACTCGTCCAAATTAGTTTCCAGGCAGCACAGATTAAATTATTTTTCCCTGAAAATCTGATTACTTGGGCCCTTTGTGTAGAGGATTGGTTATAAAGGTCATCTTAACAATGGGATTGGACCTAATATTCAAGTTGATTAAATAATTACTCAAATAATAACCTGATCTAGCCTTAAAACACTCAGATTATATATTGGGCCTCCCATAACTCAATGGGCCATTAATTTCACATTCTCTATTAGGAAGACTAAAACAATAGTCATCAGCAGGATAAAAAATGCTGAGACTTCTAAGAACTGATTTCAGATCATAAATAGTAGAGTTAGAATCAGAATTTGAGAATATAAAACGATGCTCATTTGACCACAATCATGATAAATAACAACGTGTAACTTAGTTTATGTATGTGATTCAAATCCATAATCAGACTATTAGTGAGTTATTTCTTTCTAGTAATTTAGCCACACAAGTGCTAAATTGTATAGCGCTGGTATCAGAAAGTATATGGAATTAATACCAAGGAATTTTGTCAGTTTTAGGTTTATATACCTGGGGAATTCAGAAGTAGAAAATACATGTATTAATATTAATAACACTTCTTTAACGTATATGTAGCACAAATTACAATACCTACTTTTGAAGACTAGCATGGTAATCAAAACACAGCTTTGCCTAGAAGAAGAAAGCATAGATCATCCCCAATTCCCAAAAATCTTCAATTAGTAATTTCAAAAATGATTATTGGGTATGTTGCATAAACATGACACGATCCTCCTTCACCTTAAAAGTTTAATTCAAATGTTTCCTTCACTTCAGAAATCAGTAGCCATTAAAAAGGGGGTGCTAGTTTGTTGCTACCCATTCTGGTCACATATGGTTGGAGGATATACCTTTGTGAAGTAATACACAATTACTATGTGACCAGCATTGTGTTATATTCTTTGCATGCATTTATCATACATAATTCCCTCAGTGTCAAACTTATGAGGTACTTACTACCATTTCTCCTGCTTTATGGCAAGAAAAAAATGAGGCAAAGCATATATGATTGTATAGCTTAATTTCTTAATTTGAACCCAATCTGGTTGATTTTAGAATCCATGCTCTTAATCACAAGGGTAATTTGCTTGTGTGTGAGTGTGTATATGTGTGTAGGAATTACAGATAAACAGAGATAAAGAATATGATACTTTTGTGTGTATCATTTTTATCCTGTATACAATTTTTTTTTCCCTCAAGCAACTTCTAATCTCATATTTTCTCAGGAACTAAGAATTGGCAAATGTTATTTTTAAAATTTTTTTCTAAGCAAGGAAGGATTGACAAAAAGAGAAAAGTTAACTTCAGATTATCAAGAATGTTTCACCGGACAAATGTATTTAAATTTTAGAGATTTAAATACATTTGTATTTAAATACATTAAATACAAATGTATTTAAAATTTAGAGATTTTAGCCTAGCCAGCATCAATTCACCGATTCTACAGTAAGGACTGTGTTTGGCCATGTCACCAACAGACAGAATAGCAGAAATAACTGTATGTTTTATTAAAAATCTATTTTTGTCTCTCTCTCTTTTTTTTAATCTTAAACTCTAATTTAGTTGTTGTTCCCTTAGGTACAAAGTACACAGTTCATAATTCATTTGATATAAAATGTCAGTTTAGATTCTTGCCTGTCTTTGATACATGAGAAAAAACATGTACATTTCAATTTCCTCAACGCCAGAAATACCAGGAACAACCCCCCGCTGTGCGTCTCAGAGACCTCTGTGTTAAATTAAACATCAAGATCCCGAAACTGTGGGGAAGGAGATTTCCAAGACAGAGAGTACAAATACATGAGACAGAGGGAGACAGCTAATGCCTTTCCTATCAGTGGCGTGATATCTCCCAGAGAGCATCTTTGATTCTCAAATTAGTCCTCACTTATAATTTAATATACCACAACCAGTCTGCTGTTTCCTTCCATGTGGCTTTCAGAGGCAATGGTTGGAATCATCAAGGAAAATAAACATTTTGATGTTTGGGGCTTGGTTTAATTTTCAACCTAACTAGTGATAGTTTATGTATATTCTGTGCTTATTATTATGTGTCACGCTTTCTATTCTTTAAAAAAAATAGTCAGGCACTTACTTGTATGCCAGCTGATCTTCCCAGGGCACACACATCCTTTCCCCCTTAACCAAAACCCACTGAGGATGGTTATGTGATGACAAAATCACTTTTCAGATGAACAAATTGAGGCCTAGAGAGGAGAGAACTTTCCCGGGGTCACGTGATCAATAAATGAACACGCTGGGGATGGTGGGTGGTGGTGAAGTTCAAAGTCAGATAGTTTGACAGATGCTGCAGTCAACGTGCTTAACAAATACACAGTTTAAGACACACGCTTCCTTGATTTAGAGAGTCAAACATGTGAACGAGATTCAAGCCTTCTTTTGTGGATATACCCTCAACCTCAGGCTTTCATGAGGAAGGTGGTCCTCCTTCCTGAGGGCCCAGAAGACACAGAAGGTCCTTCCTGAGACCACGTCAGGGAACGATTCCCCTACATGCTCATACTGTTCATACTGCTGGGCTCGCCAATATTCCACGTGGAATTAAGCGTCCTCATCTGACTGATGTGCTTTTAATCTGTTCTTGAAACATTGTTTTAGCATGGGGAGAAAAAGATTCATTCAGTCAGTCATTCCTTTCTACAAATATGAGCTTTCTTGCTCTTTCTATGAATTTTAAAAATTCTTCCAAAATTAACATCATTAGATAAATTCAGACTCTCTTTATAAGGGTGTAAATTATGTACAATCAGAAGATCTGTTCCTTTCCCTTGATATATAGAGAGCATTAACACAGGAAATTCAATTTTAATATAGGCCCAAAGAGAGGACAATTTAGTAATTAGCAATAACGACACCATTCTTACACACTAGTGTTTGGGATAAATGTATTTTCACAAGTTCTAATGAGATTGTCTGTTGTACACCTACACAAAAGCCTCTGCACCAGCAATTCAAATCTGAAAACTTAAATTTTCTATTACGAGCCAAAGAAAGAAGTGTACATTTTCACTCATGTCACTTGAGAGCTAAAAATTGAGAAAAAGAAAAATTTTCAGAAAAGTTAAATACGTCTTTTCTCCTAAATAGATAAATATGAGGTTCTTTTAATATTCTCTTCTTCTAAATAGAGTTTATCTTAGATATAAAGTCATGGGGGAATATGAAAGAAGTTGGTCAAAATACTTGGTGGGCAAGTAAGTATCTGTATCCACACACTGGGAAAGGATGTTCCAACTGGTCAACTCCATAACATTGCTTCTGCTTAGTGCTTCTTTGTAAGGCTATAAAGAGTCTGCTTTAACTGAATTTTCTTCTTCTCATTAGATTGTAAACTTTAAGCATTTTTGGGTCATGAAGCCAAGTGAGAACAGCTCTCTAGTTCACTGGCAACAGGTTCTGAACACCTGATACTTCAACCAAACAATTCTGTTGAAATTATATTTGGTACCACTGTAGAGTCAAGCCACATAGAAATGGTCAGTGGAAGGTGTTTCAAATAGATAAGAGTGCAGTGGCCCAGAACCAGGTTTCTGTAGCCAGTCTCTAGGTTTGAATATGGTCTCTGCTATTTACTAGTTGCCTGACCTTAATGAGCTAGTTGCAAGCCAATCTCTTTTCCTCAGCTTCCCCATGTGTAAGTAGGGATAATAGTATCCCTTTCCTCATAAAGTTTTCAAGAAATAAGTGAGTTAATATATGTAAAACAACACCTGCATCTAGAAAGTACTATCTGAGAAGTCATTATATCAAAGAAAATTTTTTTTATCAAATAAAATATGACATCATCTTAATTGTTGTCTAGGCACCCAGAAAACAAATTCAGCCAACTTTGTGGAGTTGTATTTGTGAACTCCTAGGAGGAAGAATCTTAAGTACGAGGTCTGATAGCCAGCAAACTCTGGAATCCAGGATAAAGACGTCACTGACTTGAGGAAACACATTTAAAAATCCCACAGAGGAGGGGAAGCCACAAGATGTTCATTAAGGAAAATTCCCCAGAGGGAGCAGACTCAGGCTTTAGTTACATGGGGTTCCTTCTAACAGATGTTCTGTGTAGGGATGCAATAGCTGAGGAAATTCAGCTGACAGTGTCTTGACGGTAGGGCCGGTTAGTGCCCCCTTAGGGCACAAAACACCACGCCTGTTGCTTTTTGTACCACAGGTAGGACTCAGCCTCTGAAACTGGTCATCCATGGTATCTCTTTCTGCCCCACTCAGGGAGGCTGGGAGCAGTATGTCGGCTCCCATCCACTGGAAAGGCCTCAGGTCTTGAGAATGGAGCTTCTAGAATCAAAGACACATTGAGCGTAGGGGCCCATTCCACCTATTTTCCCTCAGTAATTCTGTGTCCCAGTGATAAGTGTGGCATAGAGCCATAGATAGGATCATGTCATATTTTTTATTTGAAGGTATTTTAAAGATGATCTAGTTCAGTGGTTTTCAAACTTGGGCATGCATTCCAACAACCCAAGGTGGGGGGCATCTACTAAAATATAGATTGTTTGGCCCCAGCCTCAGAATTTCTGAGTCAGTAGGTTGAAGATGGGGCTCCAGATCTGCATTTCAAACAAGTTCTCAGGGAACACTGATATTCCTGGTCTGGGATCACACTGCTGAAACCACTGATCTAGGTCAAGTCTGTCATTTTAGAGATGAGAAGCCTGCATCATAGTCAAGTAAGTTATTTAACTCAGCCCAAAGAGCGAATCAGTGCAAGAATCATTGCTAGAGCTGAAAGCAGCGGAGAAGGGTCTCAGAAGATTGCCAGATGAAGAGGTTCAGAGGAGCACCTTTGGAATGGTGTCCACAATTTCATCATCAAGGTCGTTATTTCATTTCACATCGGGTTTGCTTCCTGAGGTTTACACATTTGAGAGCTCGAACAAAAGCAAACACATATGTTGAGCTGCCACAGTTTGGTATGATTTTCAAGAAGTTATGAAACTTCTCTAAAGCTCACCACATTTTTCCTTTCTCTCAAACATCTTGCGATTTAAACTCTTTTGTTTTTAAGTGGCAGGAAACCTAACACACACAGGCTTAAATAATGAAAGGGGTTGGCCCCTGTGATGGAATAATCCAGGGAAAAAGTTGATTTTCGGCAGAACCACATTCATGGGATCAAATGATATCACCAGAATCCCGTCTACCTCCTTCCCTCAGATCTGCTCTGCTTTTTTCCATGTTGGCTACCTTTTCAGACCTTCTGAGGGGCGATACGACTGGTGGCAGATTCAACTGAATCCCAGGTTAAAATCCAGGGCATGACCTATGCCTCTGTTGGCTATACTGCATCTCATTGACCCTGACTGGAACATCTGTAATCCCTGAAAACAATTATTGTGGCCAGGGGTTTGTGATGTTCTTAGCATGTGAGGGTCCAGGGTGCCCAGAGGGAAATTGGAACACTGTAAGCAAAAGAGGATGGAAAGGGTGATGGCATATTGGATGCAAAAATAACACAAGGCCATTGTTACAGCACTACTAATTTAGTAGAATGTGCCCAGAGGCAATGTAAATGGTGAGAGGGATCTGGAAATAAGAAAAGGAAAGGAAAGGAAAGGAAAGGAAAGGAAAGGAAAGGAAAGGAAAGGAAAGGAAAGGAAAGGAAAGAAAAGAAAAGAAAAGAAAAGAAAAGAAAAGAAAAGAAAAGAAAAGAAAAGAAAAGAGAAAAGAAAGAGAAAGAAAGAAAGAAAGAAAGAAAGAAAGAAAGAAAAAGAGGGAGAGAGAGAGGGAGGGAGGGAGGGAAGAGAGAGTGAGAGAAGAGACAGAGAAGATCAACTATGAGTCCTCTATCCATCACCACCCTTGCATTCATTCTGTCCTTGCCATGGAATTATACTCCAGTAGATAAGCATGATACATACATATGAAACATTTAAATAAAAATAGAAGATGGTGTAAGTTCCAAGATGATCAAAGTGTAAAGAGGAGCGCTCTCAAAAAGTGTGCACTAGACACCCTCACATTTCTATTTTCATTTAGCTCAGTTAATTCATAATCATGAATATCATAGTGGCTGTTTGCCCACTGCTGTCACAATGTGTACTTCGTTAAGTGTGTAGAGAACCTTTAGACTCTGGCTGATCTATATCTCTTTGTAGAGATACAGTAAGAATCTTCTTGAAGTTCTTAAGGAAAAGAGATTGGAAATATGGTCTTTTAGTACCTAAGATATATAAAGAAGTTGTCTCACTTTTGTAAAAATATTTATGCAGACAGGTAAATGCTCATAGAATTTTATGCAAGACAGGTATAGAGTCCGTCTATGATAACAAAGGAAAAAGAAAAGAATAAGAGATTATTGTTTTAAAAAAAAGCAAAACTTTCTTCAGGGCACTATAAGAAGTCAAATAAAACTTCAAGTTGCTTTCAAACTGCAGAGCCAGTCAGACAGACATGATTTTTTTTAACCTTAAAGTTATAGATAAACCTTTATTCCAAGATAAAAAAAAAAAAAACAGAAAGGGGAATTGTACTTATTCTTTTTAAAAATATGATTTTTCAATATCAATGGAACTTAAAGGGATAATATTTCCTACCGCTCTCCCCTAGTAAAGTAGAAGTGTGATTTTTTTTTTTTTTTTTGTCTCTCTCTTGCCCCAGGATGCTCTAAAGATGGCACTTAATTGTGTGTGTGGGCCTGTGTGTTTCTATACAAACCACACGAGAGTATGCAAATGCGGGAGGCTGGCAGCCCTTTGCTGGAGGCTTGTTGAGTCCACAGTAAGCACACTTCAAAGTTCCCTCGTCTTCTTCCTGGCTCAGAAGTTAGTCTCTTTCTACAGTGTTTTTATAAGCAGGACGTTCATTGCCAAGATGGTGAATATGGAAAGTGAGGAAAATTCCACAAGTTGTAAAATAGAAATGTATCCTTCTCTTTGGCTTATGTAATTTTACAAACACACACACACGGAGACACAGAGCAGGGTAAATAAACTATCAGTTCTAAGAAGGTAATGGTAAGGTTTTTCATAAAGGGATGAGAGCTTGTTTAAGATAGTTATAAATAGGGGCAGCTATAAATTTGGTTTTATCCTTATAACATACTTCGGAGAAAGCACAGGTTCAACTAAATGGCCCTGGTATGTGTTTCCAAAAGCACGCTATTTCTTTTATAAGAATTTAGAGACTTTTTACTCATTGAATTTGCCTACCTCATCACTTTGAATGGGTTGATTTTTCCAGGGGAAAAAGAGCAGCACGTTTGGAAGACACACACAGAAGTAGAACATTCTGTACAGCTACTCTAAAGATTCATATGAACTGGTTGTAATGTAAATCGTGTAGCTTTTAATATGCTGAAGGTAAAGACAAGCTGTGTGTTTATGCTGTAGAATGCTCTTGTAACGAATGCTATTCTCCACAATCCTATATCTTCACTGTTGCTTTTACATCATAAAAGGCAGCTAAACTCATCTTTCCTTCTGCCCTCTGTATGAGGTAAGATACCATCTTGGCCTTTTGTTTATTTCAATTTCTAACCTACAGCTTATTTTTTTAAAATTTAGAACCCTTTGCATTCTTTCCATTTTTAAGTTATCTCCTGGCCACTTGCACCTTGAAGTTTCAACTTACATCTTGCAAATAATTCAAAGTGGATTCAGAGCAGATGAAAAATGGAAAACATGTGCTGATGGTATCTATATTTGCACACTGCAAGCAAACTTTTACATTTTGGGGGATTATTAATTTCATTAAAAAAAACACAAAAAATAGCATCTTGATGTTGTACTGAACAGATTTGAAAAGGCATGGCAATATTTTATACTTCTCATTGCTACAGCTACAGAAAAAGTGTAAGATAGAATGAAGCTTGAATTTGCAACTCTTGTTTATTTATTTTTTGGCCTACCCCTGCTTTCTGAGCTTCTAATTGCTCCTAATTCTCTTGGGCATCCTGTCATAAAAATGATATCATTTTCCCTATGGTTGGTCCATAGCGCTACCTACCGTCCACTCCTCTGAGGTCTTAGGGTTTTCAGGTGGGATGAGAAAAAAGGAAAGAAAATTCAGTTCTTTCCTTTAGAAACTGAAGGACAAAAATAACTTCACTGAGCAAGTCATACCACAAGTCTGAGACTCAGTTCCTAATCAATTGAAGGACTATAGTCAATGATTTATTCTTCCTTTCTTTTCTTTTGTTTAAAGGCAAAGCTACTGTAACATTTAACCTAAGAGATTTGATAGCACTGTCCCACCCCTCCTAAGAGTGTAGGCTGCTCCCAGGGCACTCATCATTCTGCTTCCTTTAAAGCATTTCCTTTCCTTCTGGTGCATAGTTGGTACTCTCTTGACCTAACTACTCTTAACTGACTTGCTGGATTAATGAAAAAATTTCCATTTACTCTGTAACATACCAAGAAGGATAGTCAACTGTTTTAGCCCAAAGGCTAAGTTTTGCGGTCACCAGTAGACTTAGATGTATTTTCCCCAAATGACAACTACCTACACTCACGAGAAATAATAGAGTGGCTGTATTAAATTGCTAAGTTTTTGAGATGGTTTGAGTACACAGTAATACATAACTGAAAGAGAATTCCAGTCTTTTAAAATCTAAAAGAAAATTAATCCAGCAGTTCGATCTCTGAAAAATCAGTGGTTGACATTATTCTTTTAGCAATATTATTGGGCAAAAATTATATGTTACATTTTAAAAAGCAAATATTTCACTTAGTTGTTCAAAAGTGCATTTACTGAACAATTACTATGCTTTCCTATTTGGTGAAAAATGAAATAAACTTTTTTTTTCATCTTTGAAAATGAAATAAATTCCAAGATTTAACTTTTTAAAAAAGATGTATGTGAGGAAAATTTGGAAAAGGTGAAAAAACATTACCAAAAAAAATCAAATTCAAATTCTTCTCTCTTGGCTTAGCATTAACAAAATTATAAAAGCATTTATTTATGAATATAAATATACATATAATGGAAATGAAAAAATAATCAGAAAAATTGTATTTAATAAGTGGCTCAGTATGAATACAGAAGAGAAATCTATCAGGAAAAAATGTGCTGCTTTTCTGCCCATTGAAATCCCAAGATAAGCAATGAGAGTTTGATGTAAAAATCACTTGAAAATTATGATCCGGAGGTCACAGAGGTAGATATTTAAGCTATTTCAAATGGAAAATCACTTCTCATCCTTCTTGCTTCATCATCCAATACAAATCACAACCACCCCTGAGAAGGGCTATTGGGCTGGCCATATTTATGTCACCTATGTCACTCTGAGGACTTAAAGTAGGAAGGGATAGAGATGTAGCCAGACAAAATTATCCTGGTCTCCCCAGCATGTGCCAAAAACTGTGATTTTCATTTGCCCTCTCTCCAGGGCATTTTCCAGCCTTTGGAGATAAAAGGGTTCTGCACACTCAATTCCAAAGTGTTTGTGGTGGGGGGGTGGTTTCCCCCATGCCACTAAGCCAAGCTCTGGACACTAGCTGAGTGTCCTACAATTCAGCTCAATTCTGACACTATCAACCAGAAGACAGCATCAGATTCCACAGGGTAAGGGCTCAGTTCCTCAAGACTGCTCCTTTCCAGTCCCCCTCCCTGCCACCTCTAATGCCATTCACAAGCCTAGATTGTCACCTGTGCTTCTGACTAAATGGAAGGTTCCAATGTCTTGGTCAAACTGGAGGTTCCAATGATCCCCCTCCAACTCAGGATGGCAAGTCAAGGTTGTTACCTATACTTTGGCTATAAATCAGGTTCCCACAATCCCCTTTTTGGGTTCTGTTAATTTGCTAGAGTGGCTCACAGAACTCAGGAGATCCTTTTACTCACTAGATTTCTGATTTATTACAAAGGATACAACTCAGGAATAGCCAGATGGATGAGATACGCAGGGCGAAGAATGTGGGGAGCGGCGCGGAGCTTCCATGCCCTGCTGAAATCCCCACTCTCCCCAGTATCCATGTATTCACCAATCTGGAAGCTCTCGGAACCCCATCCTTTTGGGTTTTTATGGAGGCTTCATTACAGCGGAGTGGTTGATTAACTGATTGGCCATTTGGGACTGAACTCAATCTCAGGTCCCTCTCCCCTCCCAAGAGGTCAGGAGTGGGTGGGATTGAAAGTTCCAATCTTCTAACCACATGGTCGGCTCCTCTGGCAACAAGCCTCTGTCCTTGGGCGCTTTCCAGAACGCATCTCATCAACATAACAAAAGAGACTTTTATGGCTCTCTGTGTTTAGGAAATTCCAAGGGATTTAGGAGCTCTGTGCCAGAAACAGGTACCAAGCCCGCTTATATATTTCTTACTTTAGATCACAATATTGCAAGAGGCCAGAAAAGAGTCTTAGTAGGAACAAAGAAAATAGCAAGCACCAAATATTTATCAAGACAGGCACTGTGCTGAGCGCGCTACATAAACTGTGTTGTTTAATCCTCTATCAGGCGGTAATCATCATCACGCCTGTTCAACCGAGGAACAAAATGAAGCTCAGATCGGTCTGTGGATTCTCTCCCAGTCCCTCAGCCAGTGAGTGAAAGAAGGGGAATCAAATCCAAGTTTGCAGGATTCCAAAGTCTATGCTTTTACAATGTGTCTAAGTGTTCATTCCAAATGGATTTCACTCCTTTTCTTTCATGGATGTTTTAGGTTGGGGGAAGGTCAAGACAAGGAGAGAGAAATGAAAATAAACTCTAAGAAACCACTCACAACCATTTTGCTTTTTTTAGTGTTTGCTCGTCTAACATCACATCGTTGGAAAAGGAATACATTCCTCAAGCCTAGTATTTTTATGAAGTTTGTAGATTATACTAATTCTCACCAATTTTAAGGTATAAATGACAAATTGTTTACTGTCATAGAAAACTGGATTAAGTTCACAAACTAAGGTGGCTCCGAGTTCCTTTCACTGTTACAATAAAGCAGTTCAGAAAAAGATAAATAGAATAAAAATATTTCTTTTGGAAAAATATAAAACTTTCATAAAAAATCTGTTTCTAGCTCGTCAGTATGGAATTTGTCACTAATCATTTTAAACTATGCCCTTTTATGCTTCTTCTGTCTCTTTTAGCTTTCTGAGTAGTTCTTTGATGTAACAAAGACAGTTTCAGACAAGATTTCAGTTCATCTGGAAAAAAAGGTTTAAGTCTGGAGGCAAAATGCAGTGTATTTAAAATTTATATACTCTACAATGCCTTTGTTCTGAACTTGAAGATCCTGCAAAACTTCTAAGCTTCTTTGGCTTCTTCCTCTAAGCTCATTTGTTCTTCCTTGGCTTATTATCATGCAACTGTGACTTTAACTAGTGGTTCCATCGTTTAACTACATGCAGAGTCATGGCTGACCCTTTCTGATCAATTGCCAATCCATACAGGTTTGACTGATAAAAGAGCCAATTAGATTTAAGCAAATTAAGGGACATCACCAATGTCAACCACTTATTAAACTGAATGCTGAATTCCATGCATACAAAACACTAATGCACTGAGCCCCATTAAGAGTTGAAATCCTAACCCCATTAGTAACTCCAGACCTTGAAGGGGTAAAGGGCATAAGAAAGTTTCATATTTATGGATTAACATTTGAGGTCTGTTTTATTTTTTTAATTCTTTTCCTGGAACTTTTGAACTTGCAGTATAATGCTATTCAAGAGCTTGGATTAAATATATTCTTCATTTCTAAGAGTATCTTAGTGGTAAACATGAGCATTATGCTATTACAAACAACCTAAAAATATAGTAATTGTAGAAATACAAAAGCCTGAGTACACACAAGTGGGTAAGGATATGCTACATAATTGAAGAAGAAAACACAACAAAAGACCAAACTCCTCCAGTGGACCAAATGATATTTCAAATGAATTTTTAAAATAAAAAATGTGAGCTATAGGGATTTGCCACTGTCCTTCTATGTGCTGAGCTATTGGTCTCATGATCTCACTTGTCTTAATTTCCATCTTCAGAATAACTTGTGTTTATCATATTGTTTAATCATATTTTCCTTTTCTTTGGTCAAAGTTAAGACTTATTTTTTTAATACGATTAATTTGATTAAACAACATTAACGAAACAAGGAAGATCTGATAGAACTAACGAGGGTTTGAAATTAGATATTGTTGGACCTCTTTTCCCCAGCCTTATTGAGGTATAATTGGCAGACACAAAATTGCACGTTAATCATCATTTTTCTCATCAGAAGAAAACAGAGAGAGCTAGTATCAAATAAGATGTTTCATAACCATTAACTAAGAGTTGATATACCAGGGTAAAATTCTGTGTGCTATGTCCCCTTACCTCTCCCAAATTCCAGTGTTAACCAACGTCTGTTATCCTATGTTTACCTAAGTAAACTAACTACAATAGGAAAGGAACCAGAGTGATGAGTTAGTACAATTTGAGAATATTTCTTACTTCTAATACTCCTGCCCTTCTTATAGTCTGGGCTCACAATTACATCTGCATGGCCACAACATTTCTGCACTGGACAATTTTATACAGAGACGGTCACCTTTTCCACAGCTGGCTATAATATAAGGTTGCTCAGGTAGAAGGTGAGGTCTGAGCAGGCCTGAACAATGATAAGCTTACAACTTAAAACTGGTAATTAAGCTATCTTGACTGATTTATTTATTTACTCATTCACTCACTATTTATTCATTATGCACCTACCATGTGTCAGGTTTGGTCTAGGCACTGAAGGTAAAAATGTGAATAAGAAACAGTCCCTGCTGTTTAGGCTCTTATAACCAGTGATTGTGACAGTCAGATGAGACAGGCAATTTCAATATAATGTGATTGAACTTGGGGATACAGAAGGGCCCTGTCTCAGCCTTGGTTGGTAAAAGGTGACTTCCCGATGGATTGACTTCCAAGTTGAAACCTAAAACATGAGTAGGACTTGGCCAGATGAAGGGGGTAAAGGAGGTTTTTCTGAGCCACATTTGAGAGCAAACACTTGTTAAAGAAAAACAATTAGCATTTCTGTCTTGCCCAGACTTTCTATTCTTATGTTTTTAAACTACACTGGAAAGAAAACATAGCTAAGGGTGTTATTACAGATCTTGCATAATTCAGCATTGAAAGATGGTAGGAATTCAACATCACCATAAAAGAGATCTAATACTGAAATCAAGGAAATGCCAATAATGATAACAATCCAAATATAATGGAAAAGTAAATAGCATATAGAACTTTCTCTGCCCATAATAAGTTGGTTTGCTTCTGTACATCGGTTCATTTATTATTCATTTCGGTATGAAACACAGTTCACCGGATAAAGGCATGGAAGATTTCTTTAATAACTCTCAGTACTAATTTAATTCTACTTAAACACACATATTCTAGTGAATGCCACATGCTTTTCAGCATGATTTTATGTGTAAATCAGGATAATATGTTTTCAGATCATTAAGTAAAAGGAAGCATGAACTAAAACCTATTTAATCAATGAGGTATCACCTTTAAACTGCCACAAGGTCATAAAAAAGATAATTTCAAAGCTATAAGTTTCCTAATTGTAATCAACAACAATCTAATGATGAAAAGAGGTATGTCCTAATGGCTGTAATAAACTTGAGGAAATCACTGTCTGTCTTTGAAGACATTTTGCTTCCTCTTTTGGTGAAGGGCCATCT
This sequence comes from Balaenoptera physalus, assembly GCF_965194825.1. NCBI lineage: Eukaryota > Metazoa > Chordata > Mammalia > Artiodactyla > Balaenopteridae > Balaenoptera > Balaenoptera physalus. Next base: position 15,697,655 of record NC_138882.1, read on the forward strand.
CCCAAATTCTGGATTTCTGAGTACATGGAGAATGATTGCATGATGCCCAGAGAGTGCTGGCTTCCGGAGCATTATGATAATGACATGGATAAGCAACCACAGAGTAGAGATGAAGATAAGACTCAGCAGTTGACTTCAGCCCAACTGTACCACCGTAAAACAATATTCAGTTTCCTCCTGTTTGCATAATATTAACCCTTCTACTAACCCACTGACAGATATATTCACACAGTGTATATTGAGTTAGCAATGGCAGCTTGCTGTGTTTAACTGAATCGTAGATACACACACACATATATTATAAATTATTAGGCCATACATTCCTAAACATACAGACAATGAATTAAATTCACCCCTTTTATGAATGCAATGTAAATTGCTGTAAATTACAAGCTATCTAAATCAGTGTTTAGCCAGAAAATGAGTATGTAACTCAAATATGCCACGTATTCTGTTAAGATGTCACTATACCATGGAAAAATCTCCATTAAAGCACTAATCACTCTTTAATACCTAAATATAAACAAGGGATATTATATATTAAGGTATAGAGTCATCCCAATTTTTTATGCCTTCAAGCATATTGGGTTACAGTGAAAAATGAAGATAATAATACCCAAAGTTTCTTCTGTTTTGTTTTGTTTTTCTGGTCTCAGTTCTTAAACAGGCACCCACCTAAATTCAATTCCCTTCTTTATTATTTGTTCATACAATACGCAACTGAGTTGATCTGCCCCAAAAGTCTCTTTCAAGCATTTTTTTCTTAAACAATGTGGCTTCTGCCATTTAGAGTTTCAAGTGTTTGGTAAATATCCATTCATTAATTCTTATAATGTCATAAAAGTTAGATAATAGTGAGTGGTTTTTATGACACAGCAGGTAATGAATTCTTCCTTGGAAGAGGGGTTCCATAAGAATTGTAGATTTGCCCTTATTTTCCTCTGGTGATGAGACTTTTGTTGCTCTTATACTCTTTACAACTGGAGAGAGATTTTATCCAGCCCTGCAGAATGCTCTTAATGTGGTAAGGACATTATCCTTTAGTACAGAACGCACTGGTTCCTGAAGCTGGACTACAAGCCAACACTGGGTGTCCTAGGGTCCTTTTCCTTTGGTATTTTCAAAAAACATACATTTCTAAACACCAAATCGAGAATCATGTTATTATTTTGAGGCATGCTTTCTGTTCAAGGGCTGTACATATCAATCTAAGGGAGATTTTTCTTCTTAATAATTAGTTCCCATAAATAGTTAAAACAAGGGTGGAGTTGATTGCAGATCACAATAATTCTGAATAAGTCAATCTTTTTTCATAGAAATAGCTAAAAATAGTCAGATTGCGTCGCATTTCACATGTGAAAATGACACTATTGAACTCTAATCATTAGGACGTGGAATTTAAAGATGTTTTTCCAGTGGTGTGAATAGAGTTTCCCTATTCTATTACCCTCACTCTGCTTTTTTTTTTTTTCTGTCAAATGAGAGGTTTAGATATACATCTAAATTGGTTCTCCAAAAAACCAGGAATGAGAACCACTTGTATGAAAAAATTAAACCACAAATGGAAAACATAAATTTTGACTCTAAATGAAGTCTCAGACAAAAAAGCATTTCCCAATCTTCTTAACACGCATAAAGCAAGAGATACATGTGTGTGTACATACACATACATGTAGACACAGTGGGAGATGAAAGTGGTCTCAATGACACAGTATCAATAAAAGGGTCTCAATAGAACAAACAAGAACAAAAACAATCAGAAATACAACTGAGACTCTAAGTTCTAAAAAAATTAATTCTAACAATAAACAAGGTGTTCAGTGGCGATTTAGTTCTAGGGCATTTATATACATTTAGATACCAACGTTGTTCGTAGACTTACCCCCTGGCGGCATTGAAATCATTACGGGATCACTTATCAAGCTGCCTTGGTTATTTGAAACATTCACTTGTACTGTATAGTTAGTAAAAGGAACCAAACCATCGATGAGCACGGAAAGGTTGGTCTCTTCACCACTGTACATGACTTGTGTGCCATTCAGAAGAGTGTAGTTGTCGTCTGCTGATTAAAAAAAGAAAAATATTTAAATCGGTGCATACTTAAGGATTCTTTCCTGCTATTATTTGAATATTTTCTTGGGTTTCTAAATATACAGTACTAAACAGAACTATATATCAAGGCCCCAAGATACATTACATGTGCTATTATCAACATGCATACTTTTATTATTTTGTGAACAAAGTGTTCCCTGAGTTAATATTATGTTCTCTAATCTATTTAGCACAGGGATTGAAATAACTGGACTGATAGTCTAAGACAGTATGAAACCTAATCACAAGTATCATGCCTATAAGTAAAAATACTGGGCAGATATATAAATTGATCACTTAATGGATTATTTACAATTGTTTGAGATTTTTTTTAAATCCTTGAATTTTCTTTGATGTGCGGACTGGAAGGAAGTCACACTCTTTTCCCCCAAATGGAATGGTTCTGGATATAAACAGTACATGCAAATGCATGTGTCATATGTTTCATTTATTATCAATTGGTGTATTTTCTGCTCATTTCGCTTGAAAGGTGAGCTGACTGCTTTCTATCTAATGCCTCTTTAAATCAGATTTGGTCGAAATATCCTGAAAAGCCACTAGGAATGGGAAGTAATATGTGTCCACTTTGATTAGAAGATCTATTTTTTTAGCTCTATGGGTAAACGCAGAGGTTGCTTAGCTCTATATAAGAATCACCATAAACGTGGCATCACCACGTCCTACCACTACCATCCTTCCAAAACTTCAGCAAACCCATTCTCAAATCTTAGCATGTCTAGGATATAGGAAAATACTGCTGTCTGATAACAATATTTTATCTCCCTCTTCTAGGCAACTGGGTTACATTCAAGGTTAAGGAGAGTTAGAAATTAGGCTTAAAATAAAAATAGGGCTACAACCGAAAACTGTATTGTAACATTTATTTCACTTTCTATGATAGATGCTTTCCTGAAAAGTTTCCATGAGGCAAATTTTTCAAAATATTGCTTAATTTGGTAAAATTTAGTTATACTTACTCTTAAAACACAGAAAAAATAATTAAGAATAGCAATATTTACTTCAAGTAGCCTTCTTCCTTTGCCAAAACACTTTTTACTATGTACCTTTAATTTTTCCCACATAAATTCTACAAAATATAAGCAAACAAAAAACACACATGATGCTGGACTTCAAGGGGAAAGCATATTTGCAAGATCCCTGGATACTGATATAATCTTTATTGTTTAAATGTTTTAAAAGGTAAAATATGGTCACATATGAAAAGTGATCTTGCACTGTGCAGTAGACAAAATTTAATAGTTGCAGTATTTACAAAAATAGTATATTTTTACATAGTTGTATAGTGCAAAGGAAAGTACATAAATTTGGTGATCAAAGAGTTTCTGCATTTGAACCTGTCCTTATTCTTCAGTAGCATGCTCTTTGTAAGTTACTTAATATTTCTGAACCTCAGGTTTTTCTTCTGTGAACTAGGAATGAGAGTACTCCTTCAATTGCCATGTTATTACCAAGGTTAAGTGGGATTTCTTTACAGCAGATGTTCATCAACAGCAGCTAAGAATATTACTGTTTCTTGTAATCCATACAGCAGATACATTCCAGACAAATATTTAGAACTAGCAAGTGATTAAGAATTATTCACTCTGTATTTTACTTTCTCAACTACCTACCTACTATATTCTCCCCCACCTCCATCCAACAATATATTATTAATCAAAATTCTAAGGTTTTTCAATTAATAAAACAACACTAATCTCATTCACTACCACTGGGCAATTGTTCCATCAGGTTGTATTTCAAACTCTAAAATTAATAAAGATCAAATGATGAAAAGAGGCGCTCATATCTAGTTATGAGCATGGGTAAGGTAACTTTAAAAATATATCAAATTTTTAAAAAGATACTTATAATAACTTTGGGTTGGAGAACTTAGCTGAGAATTTTATTGCTGCAAAATATACAAGTAGTTTAAGTGTTTTTCATGAACAGAAGAAATCCCTAGTTAGTGCAAGAATTTATTACTCTGAACTTGAAATTGGCAAAGGACTGGTTTGTTCCAAAGAAAATAAATGGTACTTATGGGTTAAAACATGGGACTAATAATTTCTATTCATGTTTAGTAAAACAAGATAAAGACATATTCACAGCTTAAGAATGGTTTTAAGTTCCCAAAATTTGAATAGACAACACAAATATATATGTGAAGAAGTTATGAAACCTACAAAGTAGCTGTTGATAATTTCCTAATGCATTGAAAAGGCATTTCCAAATTATGCTACACTAGCTTTCATAGATTCTTTACAACAGGTCAGCTTGATTATTGAGCTCCAGCTGCACGCAGGGAGTAGACTTTGCTAGGTGCTGATAACAGCATGCACCAAACAAGTAAGACAGTTCTTACACTCAAGAAACTTGGTTAAGATTAATATGAATCCCTTCTAACCACGGTCTAAGACAAATTTCATTATCCACATCTGAAGATCTTCTCAAGTTCCCATAATGCCTAGCTCCTTAAAAACATTTTCAGTTATAGCTGAAACAATTGCTGCTATTGTCACATGCCCAGCTGTAAAATTTCAAAAAGGTCAGTTTATCCCAGGAGACCCAGGCAGATGCTCTATTGCTTCTAAAGTAGTATAACTGTACACATCTTACAAAAGATGGTAAACTGGAAAACAACAATGAAAATTATAAAAATAAGCCAGGAGAATACAGTTTTACGCATTTTAAGCCTGGTGCAATTGTAAGCTCAATGAGTTAACATCTATAATGATAACATTGGTGAGGTTTTTTTCCCTTGTATTTTGTTTGTCTTTGAAGCAAATTTCAGGCTGTAAAACGAACACTATTGCCAGCTTTGAAAATGGCATGGCAGGGGGAAATATATTAAGTACCACTTTATTCTAAGTTTCCCAGATAACATTAATACATGGTAATTATACAATTAGTTGTAACATTAAGTCCTAGTTATAGAACAATGATTACTCAGTAATTATAAGAAGTATATAATTACTCAATAATTATGAGAAGTATGCAATTACATAACCGTTTCGTTCAGCTGAAAAAAGAACATGTGCATCTCCAGGAAGCATGCAGCTGAGTGAGTCAAATGTTCTCTCAGCCCCACTAACATACAACTCACTTCACAGACCTGGAGCAAATGACAGGATTTCAACCCTTGCTGAAGCTCAAAAATCTCCAGATTCAAAACCAAAACAGGATCCAGAGGTTTCAGCTCTTCTCCACTTCATTCTCCCTGCTTTCTCTTTCTTCCTTTGAACTTTACCAATTTGGGCTCCTAAATGTTGGGGGGGAAAATCTTAAAAATGCAGGTTCTCTGATCCTCCCTTTTGAGAGGGTTGGGCTTTACCACTTTTCTCTGCATAAACTTTGTTTTCAGTGGGCTGGAAAAGGCAGCCCTGTTGGTTCAGCCTCAAGAATCAAGCTAGAAAATGCTCAAGCGATAAGCATTTCCTATCACAAGTGACCACTCCTGTCTGGTCGGCCTCAGCACTGACCCTATCTGTGAGTATAAGTGGATGGTGCAGGCCCGGTTAAGATTCTGTGTTCTGGAACCACAGCTCCCCATCTTCCCGCCTCCAGGCACTGTGAGTTTGGAGTCCCCCTCGTCCACCTTCTTTGGCTGTGGTCTGCGCCATCGGGCTTTAAGTGGGGATTGCACTAAACTCTTTACACAGTGGGACTGTCTGTACCTGTGTTCCAGGGCTCACCCACGTCAAAATCGCCTGGGGGGTACTTCATAAACATTCACACACCTGAGTTCCACTCCAGAACTACTGAAGGATAACATCAGAGGGTATTAGGAATCACATGGAGATTCTTCTGAAGTATGCAGAACTGCTGATTTTAGGGTTATTTAATCCATGTTCAAGGTGGTCTTAAAGTAATGATCAAAATTCATTTTCTTTGCTTGCAAAAATAATGAGGTTGCATTTGGCATTCTTATTAATGATGCATTTAGATTCTAGCTTTGGGCTGTAAAATGTTTATTCTATTAGTGAAACAATGCATCTTTAGAAAGTGTAAACCTAACTTTTAAACCAGACTGTCTTAACAGACTACAAAATCTAGTAGTCGTTCTATAAGAAAACTTAAAACATGCATAAAAATAATTTTAAAAATGAATAAAAAAAGAAAAGAAAAGGAAAAGCTATATCACGCAAACAGCAACCCTAAGAGAATTGGTTATACTAATATCAGATAAAATAGACTGTTAGACAAAAACCGTTATTAGAGATAAAGAGAGACGTTTAAAAATGATAACAGGTTATTCCATCAGGAATATATAATAATTATGGACATATATGCACCTGTATATTTCTGATTTTGATCATAATAAAATTTTTTTGCTCATTCTAGATTTTATAATAAATGAAACCATGAAGTATGTAAAAAATGAATAAACATTATTGCACACCTGAGAACAATAACTTAAGAATTTCTGAATTAAGTGTCTCTCTCCCTCTCTTTCTCTCTCCACTGAGGATTCAGTGGAAAGGAAGGATTCTTTGTACGCTGGCCAGTATCATGCAATCACAAGGAAGAAACATATTTCATATAGATCACACAAAATTTTAAAATAAAATCCTAGGGCTTCCCTGGTGGCGCAGTGGTTGAGAATCTGCCTGCCAGTGCAGGGGACACGGGTTCGAGCCCTGGTCTGGGAAGATCCCACATGCCACGGAACAACTAGGCCCGTGAGCCACAACTACTGAGCCTGCGCGTCTGGAGCCTGTGCTCCGCAACAAGAGAGGCCGCGATAGTGAGAGGCCCGTGCACAGCGATGAAGAGTGGCTCCCGCTTGCCGCAACTAGAGAAAGCCCTCGCACAGAAACGAAAACCCAACACAGCCAAAAATAAATTAATTAATTAATTAATTAAAATAAAATCCTAGATGGTATTTCAGAATATTCCACATTCTAAAGGATTTCCAGAAAGGTTAATTCTTTCAGTCCTACTTTTCTATTTTATTTTGAAGAAAAAAAGTGTTAAATGAAGAAACAATCAAAATAAATGTCATATGCCCAACAGATTTCACATGTAAGGAAGTTTTCCTTCAGCTTCAAATACAAAGACCTACTAAAATGTTAACAATGTGAATGCCCATTTCTAAGGCTAAAATCTTACTTTTAATGTTCTTATTTGCTGAATAGTAGGATATTTTCTATATAATTAGTTTTTAAGCCAAAACCAGTATAAACAGACATTTTCACATGTATGATTCACAGATGTGTAAGTGATGGCTATTCCGGGAATATCATCCCGTGGGGTTCTCTAGATTGAAATTACATAAATGGGTATCCTTTCCCATTCTTGTTATAATCATTGTCACAAGAATTTTAATGCACCATATATTCCATAATTTTTTTTTCCTCTGTGCTGTACTGCTCTGACCTTTTCAATATTCTATAATTTGACTGGCTGGCCATTTCAGTTCTCTCCTTTTTACAGCCTTATTAACTTGTGGGAAAGAGGTGAAATGAACAACCAATCAGAATACATAATACTGCAAAGGTCAGCGTAGTCTTGTAACTATCATCACACACAGAAGACTGTATGCCAGGCATTAACATCCTGATATCTTATTCATGTGACAAAGATTGTAACAAGAACAGAAAATGGCACAACATGAATCCATTCTCATGAAAAAGATCATAATAAGGAATGACAGCGAACAAACCAAACTGATTCTTGTTATCGTGTGAGGTTTTACATGTCAGACCTGGTCCTGTTTAAGTTAGCCTTTTTCTGAATCCAATTACACCTTATGGTAGAAAAGGTGTTGACTAATTTTCCCACTTCTGGCTGGAAAAAGAAAATGCTATATTTTGTCCTGTATTGGGGTCTCAATTTTAGTGTTGTTCAGCCTCACCTCATCATTACAGAATTCTGCCAATCCCAAAATCAAAAGACATTGAATGGCAGATCACAGATTAGGGCCATGTGGCCAAAATGCCCTTTAATGGGAGCTAAGAATTCTAGGTCATCTAGACAACACATATTAATATTTAAGTCACTTTTATTTCTTCTTTCTAAGGAGATTATTTCAAATTATTCTACCCATGATGCAAATGCATCCTCCAAACTTCATTATTCTAAGAGATCTTACTTTGGTAGAAATCTGAAAGTATTTGTTTAAGTTACTATATAGGTAAAAGGACCTATTCCTGTCTTTAAGTTTTTGCCGAAGTAGAAAACCTTTATAGATCTCTACCTACATAGCTGTCTTCTCCACAGAACATTTTGAAAGAGGAAAAAAAAAAAAAAAAAAAAAAAGGCCTGTGAAGCACTTAGGCCTCTGAGAAGGACAGTATTCTATTAATGCATCATACTTTTACCATTATTGTAATTACTCTAATGTGATGTTTAATTAGTTGTCATCTAGTAAAAGCCGTAGTTCTTTGATTCCTTTTTAAATTTGTCATTCTACTGTTAGGACAATTGTAGTTCAGGGAATAAATACATAGAGTATTTCATCAATTCACCAAAAGGTGCTCCAGAAACATTTGCCCTGAGTCTGTGCTCATACAAGAGCAATAACAGTTCTATAGATATTAAGGATCTTTTTGTTTTGTTTTGATTTTTTTAAATGTATGGGCAAGGGTATACTAAAGTTACATAACTAAATATTTTAAATACCATTTTTTAAAGTACTTTGGGGCATGGTTTCTTTTCATCAAGTTTGCTCTATATACCACAGTCAGATTTCCTAAATGCACTTATTTTATTAACATCAGAAAATAATTATATATAAACAGTGAATTCAGAGATTGATTATGTGTGTGGTAAATTAGGGAAGTATGGTCCATTTTTATCAACTATGTTGTGCTCTGAAAAGTCAGATTTTTTTCTCCTTTAACCTTTTTTTCTCCCATTTGGACAAACTGTCAAAATGAACAAACAATTGCCATTATCTCAATTAACCAAGAGCCGTTTGGGAAAATATGCTCCCACAAAAAGCAGTCTCTAGATTCCAAACTAAACATTGGACAGACATGAGCTTGACTAACCAATGAACAGAAGATGTTGTAGGAGAGCCTTACTAAACACACTGACCATGCTGAGCCTTGAGTACCACTGGTATCAGATGGAGAACTTAACAAGCATCAATCACAGAACAGAGTCAGTCACCAATTCTTAATGAAATGTTTATAATCTTAGTTTCAATGCTTAGATACGTGCTTGAGACAGAGCCTCCATTAAAGGAGAACATGGATTTTCGGAGCACAGTATTTGGATGAGAATTATGCCATGTTTTGCTGGTGATTCTATCAGCTTTATTCACTGCAGTCACGTGTTCCTGGGCTAGTTATCTATTGCTGTGCCATCATCTTAGCACACTGAGCAGCTCAAAACAACATGCATTTCTTATCTCATAGTCTCTGTGGGTCAGGAGTCTGGGCAGATCTTAGCTGGGTCCTCTTGCTCAGGGTCTCAAAAGGGCTGCAATCAAGGTGTTGCCTTGGACTATAGCCCTATCTCAAGGTTCTACTGGAGAAGGATCTCCTCCAGCTCAGGTAGTTGTTGCAGCATTTGGTTCCTTACAGGCTGTTGGAACTGAGGGCCTCTTTTCTTGCTGGCTATTGCCTGGAGGCTGCCCTCATTCCTTCCCACATGGCTGCTTGCTTTATCAAAGCCCACAAGGGAGAGAGTCTCCTGGCAAGGTGGTTTACAATCTTAGGTATCACTGTCAGAACTAACAGCCCATCCTCTTTTGCCATAGTCTATTTGTTAAATACAAGTCACAGGTTTTGACCACATGCAAGGGGAGGGGATTATACAAAGGCATAAGTACTAGGAAGAGGGGATAATCAGATGCCATCTTAGAGTCTGTGTGTTACAGGTTCTAAGCTATGGATATGAATCACCTTGCTGGAAAGAGATTTAGGAATAAATTGTGAACTTTCAAAGGTGTATATTTTTGAACTTATGGTTACCAAAGGGGAAAGATGGGGGGAGGGATAAATTAGGAGGTTGGGATTAACATATACACACTACTATATATAAAATAGATAATCAACAAGGACCTACTGTACAGCACAGGGAACTCTACTCAATACTCCATAATAACCTATATGGGAAAAGAAGCTGAAAAAGAACAGATATAGGTGTATGTATAACTGAATCACTTTGCTGTACACCTGAAACTAACACAGCATTGTAAATCAACCATACTCCAATATAATATAAACATTTGAAAGAAAAAAACAAACAAACAAAAAACCCAAAACTAAACCAAAAACCAAAACAAAAAACCCCAAACAAACAAAAAGTTCATGTTTTTGGAGAAGAATAGATCAATTAGTATAACAGAATTGCCTTTCCAAAATACCTAACAACATGGAAAAATTAGAACAAAAATAATAACATTAACAAGACCAGCTGAAAATCTTGGAGCACATATAAAGGGAAAGGAACAAATAAATGGCATTGACTTTGAAATCTCACAAAAAGTTCCTAATTTTGCTCCTGGAGAAAGAAATATAAACCAAGGAATCTTCTCTAATTTGAAATGAAGTGAACCTGAGTAGAGTTTGTACAGACAGGAAGAGGAGTCAGGGCTGGCCACCCTACTAAGCTTGTGCTGAGTTGGGGGAAGAAGCTGAGGTCCCCAGGAGTGGGAGATGCATGTGCATAAATGGGGGGGGGTTGCTGCTTCAAAGGACAGTTAATGGGATCTCAGAAGAGACAGAGAAACTAGATGCCCTAGAATCCTGTTCAATGCATCCATCCATATCCTCTATTTCACTCCCATTCCTCCCACCTTTACTCCAAGGCTACAGACAAGTACATTAACAGCAACACCCAGTTCTCAAAGTTTAGGTTGAAGGAAGACTAACTAGCACCGGAAAGAAAAGACGTAGACCATAGTCAGAACAAATAAAAAGTCTGGACCGAGCTGCCCATACTAGGCATAAGCCAGATGAATTTGAAGGCGGAAGTACGAAATATGCGTACATATAGCCAAAAGGAAAGAAAGGATCCCAAGATAAAAAGACAACCACACAGCTCCAGGGGAAAAAAAAGATATGTATTCCCTATAAGATGAAAAAGGATATTGCAGAGGCAGAGAAACAAATTGGAAATTAGAAAAAAAAAATCATGAAAGATTTAATAGACAAGTGAGAAAAAGCAAGGAACAGAATAGCAACAGCTAAAATCTAAATCGATAGCATGATGGAAAGCCTCAAGATAATCATCATCAATGCATAAGAAAAAAGATCAAGAAATTACAACAGAGAGAAGATGATAGAGATGCGGAGAGAAAATGATCAGAAATATAATTTAATTAATTATTATTATTATTATTTTGGTAAATGAAAGGATAGCTAAAGCTCACATGGGCACTTGACCACAAGATTGCCAGTTGGATGCTTCCACCTTGGGACCAAGAAGCAGGATGAGGCAAAACAATGTATGGCTTAGGGTCAGTTAGGGTTTCTTCTCGCTGTCTCGAGAATTATTGAGAACGCAGAAGCAGAGCTGCAATTGTCCAGGGCTGCTAAGTGGTGGTGCTGCTGCCAGTGGGGGTGTCCTCCTGTATGTAACCTGAGGCACAAGCTTGTCTGGGCCAAGCTATTTGTAGTTTCTGTACAAGTATGACCCTGCCACTTTCTTGTCCACTTTTTGAACTGCTCAGTTCTCTTATGATAATTCATTTTTGCCTTAATTAACCAGAGCTGTTTCTGTTGCTTGCTACCAAGAAACCACATGAATTGTATTTAAACTTATAAATAAATCTGGATCCACAATCTACAGGCTACAGGCCAAATCTGGCCAGAAACCTGTTCTTGTAAATAAAGTTTTATTAGAACACAGACAATTACACATCTAGGCATTGTCATGTTACAACTGCACAATTCAGTGGTTATGGTAAGACCATGTTGCCTGTAAAGTTTAAAGTGTTTACTATGTGGTCCTTTACTGAAAAAGTTTGCTATCCTCTGAATTAAACAATTGAAGTGACAACCTTTTAAAAATGGTCTGCCTTCCTGAATAAAGAGATTTACAATTTTTACATTGATTTTCTTGAGTAAACTCTTTAAAGAGTGGAACAGGGTATGTTGGAAACAATACTGTATTGATGGAGCCCTATCTTACATTGCTGCACTGTACTGCTGTTGATGCTTTGAAGGCCTTTCACTATCCAGTGCTTATAAATGCAAATTACTGAAAAAGAAAAAAAAGCAGGAAGAAAATATGTTACAGAAAGTCCCTAATTCCACATGCCCAGGAAGTTTGCAAATGGAAATCCAAGTACATCATAGTGATGATAGCTGCTGTTCTAAAGGTTTGATAAGAGTAACTGAAGAGGGGACCTTCAAGATGGTGGAAGAGTAAGACATGGAGATCACCTTCCTCCCCACAAATACATCAGAAATACATCTACATGTGGAACAACTCCTACATAACACCTACTGAATGCTGGCAGAAGACCTCAGACTTCCCAAAAGGCAAGAAAATCCCCATGTACCTGAGTGGGGCAAAAGAAAAAAGGAAAAACAGAGACAAAGATTAGGGACGGGACGTGAACCTCTGGGAGGGAGCTGTGAAGGAGGAAAAGTTTCCATGCACAAGGAAGCCCCTTCACTGGCGGAGATGGGGGTTGGCAGAGGGGTAGCTTCGGAGCCATGGAGGAGAGTGCAGCAACAGGGGTGCAGAGGGCAAAGCAGAGAGATTTCCGCACAGAAGATCACTGCCGACCAGCACTCACCAGCCTGAGAGGCTTGTCTGCTCACCCACTGGGGTGGGTGGGGGCTGGGAGCTGAGGCTCGGGCTTTGGAGGTTGGATCCCAGGGAGAGGACTGGGGTTGGCTGCGTGAACACAGCCTAAGGGGGCTAGTGCACCACAGCTAGCCGGGAGGGAGTCCAGGAAAAACTCTGGACCTGCCTAAGAGGCAAGAGACCATTGATTCGGGGTGCGCAAGGAGAGGGGATTCCTTCCCTGTCTGCCCACAGAAGGCAGAGGACGGCCTAAACGAGCTCCAGAGACAGGCACGAGCCGCAGCTATCAGCTCGGACCCCAGAGATGGGTGTGAAACTCTAACACTGCTGCTGTAGCCCTCAAGAATCCTGTGTGCAAGCACAGGTCACTATCCACATGCCCTCCACCCCCACCCCCTGGGAGCCTGCGTGTGCAGCCCACCCCTGCCAAGATCCCGTGATCCAGGGACAACTGCCCAGGGAGAACACACGGTGTGCCTCAGGCTGTTGCAATGTCATGTCAGCCTCTGCTGTCTCAGACTCATCCCACATTCCAATTATAACCACCTTACCCCTCCCTCCCCCCACCTCCGGCATGAGTGAGCCGGAGCCCCCTAATCAGCCACAGCTTTAACCCAATCCTGTCTGGGTGGGAACAGATGCCTGAGGGCGACATACACACAGAGGTGGGGCCAAATCCAAAGCTGAACTCTGGGAGCTGTGCGAACAAAGAAGAGAAAGGGAAATGTCTCCCAGCAGCCTCAGGAGCAGCGGATTAAATCCCCACAAGGAACCTGAGGTACCGTGAATCTGTGGAATACCTGAACAAACAATGAATCAGTCCAAAATTGAGGCAGTGGACTTTGGAAGCAACTGTAGACATGGGGTTTGCTGTCTGAGACTGATTTGTTTCTGATTTTTATGTTTACCTTAGCATAGTTTTTAGCGCTTGTTATCATTGGTGGATTTGTTTATTGGTTTGGTTGCTCTCTTCCTTTTTTTTATTACTTTTTAAAAATTTTAATAATTTTTTAAACTTTTTATTTTAATTTAGTAATTTTACTTCTTTCATTTATTTATTTATTTATTTATTTTAAAGTATTATTTTTTCTTTCTTTCTTTCTCCCTTTTCTTCTGAGCCATGTGGCTGAAAGGGTCTTGGTGCTCTGGCCTGGTGTCAGGCCTGAGCCTCTGAGGTGGGAGAGCCGAATTCAGGACATCAGTCCACCAGAGACCGCCCAGCTCCATGTAATATCAAATGGTGAAAGCTCTCCCAGAGATCTCCATCTCAATGCTACCTCACATAATATCAATCGGCAAGAGCTCTCCCAGAGATCTCCATCTCAACGCTAAGACCCAGCTCCACCCAACGGCCAGCCAGCTCCAGTGCTGGATGTCCCAGGCCAAACAACTAGCAACACAGGAAAACAACCCCACCCATTAGCAGAGAGGCTGCCTAAAATCATATTAACTTCACAGACACCCCAAAACACACAACCAGATGTGGTCCTGCCCATCAGAAAGACAAGATCCAGCTCCACCTACCAGAACACAGGCACCAGTCTCCTCCACCAGGAAGCCTACACAAGCCACTGAACCAACCTTACCCACTGGGGGCAGACACCAAAAACAATGGGAACTATGAACATGCAGCCTGAGAAAAGGAGACCCCCAACACAGTAAGTAAAGCAAAATGAGAAGACAGAGAAACACACAGCACATGAAGGAGCAAGGTAAAAACCTGCCAGAACAAACAAATGAACAGGAAATAGGCAGTCTACCTGAAAAAGAATTCAGAGTAATGATAGTAAAGATGATCCAAAATTTGGAAATAGAATGGAGAAAATACAAGAAACATTTAACAAGGACCTAGAAGAACTAAAGAGAAAACAAACAGTAATGAACAACATAATAAATGAAATCAAAAATTCTCTAGAAGGAATCAATAGCAGAATAATTGAGGCAAAAGAATGGATAAGTGACCTGGAAGATAAAATAGTGGAAATAACTACTGCAGAGCAGAATAAAGAGAAAAGAATGAAAAGAATTGAGGACAGTCTCGGAGACCTCTGGGACAACATTAAATGCACCAACATTCGAATTATAGGGGTTTCAGAAGAAGAAGAGAAAAAGAAAGGGACTGAGAGAATATTCGAAGAGATTATAGCTGAAAATTTCCCTAACATGGGAAAGAAAACAGACAATTCCAAGAAGCACAGAGAGTCCCATACAGGATAAATCCAAGGAGAAACACACCAAGACACATACTAAACTATCAAAAATTAAATACAAAGAAAAAATATTAAAAGCAGCAATGGAAAAGCAACAAAATACATACAGGGAATCCCCATAAGGTTAACAGTTGATCTTTCAGCAGAAACTCTGCAAGCCAGAAGGGAGTGGCAGGACATACTTAAAGTGATGAAAGGGAAAAACCTACAACCAAGATTACTCTACCCAGCAAAGATCTCATTCAGATTCGATGGAGAAATTAAAACCTTTACAGACAAGCAAAAGTTAAGAGAATTCAGCACCACCAAACCAGCTTTACAACAAATGCTAAAGGAACTTCTCTGGGTAGGAGACACAAGAGAAGGAAAAGACCTACTATAACAATCCCAAAACAATTAAGAAAATGGTAATAGGAACATACATATCGAAAATTACCTTAGATGTAAATGGATTAAATGCTCTAACCAAAAGACATACACTAGTTGAATGGACACAAAAACCAGACGTGTATATATGCTGTCTACAAGAGACCCACTTCAGACCTAGGGACACATGCAGACTGAAAGTGAGGGGATGCAAAAAGATATTCCATGCAAATGGAAATCAAAAGAAAGCTGAAGTAGCAATTCTCATACCAGACAAAATAGACTTTAAAATAAAGACTTCTACAAGAGACAAAGAAGGACACGAAAAGATGATCAAGGGATCAATCCAGGAAGAATATAACAATTGTAAATATTTATACACCCAACATAGGATCACCTCAAAATATAAGGCAAAGGCTCACAGCCATAAAAGGGGAAATAAACAGTAACACAATCATAATAGGGGACTTCAACACCACACTTTCATCAATGGGCAAATCATCCAAAATGAAAATAAATAAGGAAACACAAGCTTTAAATGACACATTAAACAAGATGGACTTAACTGAAATTTATAGGACATTCCATCCAAAAATATCAGAATACCTTTTCTTCTCAAGTGCTCATGGAACATTCTCCAGGATAGATCATGTCTTGGGTCACAACTCAAGCCTTGGAAAATTTAAGGAAATTGATAGCGTAACAAGTATCTTTGCCGACCACAATGCTGTAAGACTAAATATCAATTACAGGAAAAATACTGTAAAAAATACAAACACATGGAGGCTAAACAATATGCTACTAAATAACCCAGAGAACACTAAAGAAATCAAAGAGGAAATCAAAAAATACCTAGAAACAAATGACAATGAAAACACAATGACCCAAAACCTATGGGATGCAGCAAAAGCAGTTCTAAAAGGGAAGTTTATAGCAATACAATCCTACCTCATGAAACATGAAAAATCTCAAATAAACAACCTAACCTTACACCTAAAGCATTTAGAGAAAGAAGAACTAAAAACCCCAAAGTTAGCAGAAGGAAAGAAATCATAAAGATCAGTTCAGAAATAAATGAAAAAGAAATGAAGGAAAGAATAGCAAAGATCAGTAAAACTAAAAACTAGTTCTTTGAGAAGATAAACAAAATTGATAAACCACTTGCCAGACTCATCAAGAAAAAGAGAGAGAAGACTCAAATCAACAGAATTAGAAATGAAAAAGGAGAAGTAACAACTGACACTGCAGAAATACAAAGAATCCTGAGGGATTACTACAAGCAACTATATGCCAATAAAATGGACAACCTGGAAGAAATGGACACATTCTTAGAAAAGCACAACCTTCTGAGACTGAACCAGGAAGAAATAGAAAATATAAATAGACCAATCACAAGCACTGAAATTGAAACTGTGATTAAAAATCTTCCAACAAACAAAAGCCCAGGACCAGATGGCTTCACTGGCAAATTCTATCAAACATTTAGAGAAGAGTTAACACCTATCCTCCTCAAATTCTTCCAAAATATAGCAGAGGGAGGAACACTCCCAAACTCATTCTACGAGGCCACCATCATGCTGAGACCAAAACCAGACAAAGATATCACAAAAAAAGAAAACTACAGGCCAGTATCACTGATGAACATAGATGCAAAAATCCTCAACAAAATACTAGCAAACAGAATCCAACAGCACATTAAAAGGATCATACACCATGAACAAGTGGGGTTTATCCCAGGAATACAAGGATTCTTCAATATACGCAAATCAATCAATGTGATACACCATATTAACAAACTGAGGGATAAAAACCATATGATCATCTCAATCGATGCAGAGGAAGCTTTTGACAAAATTCAACACCCATTTATGATAGAAACTCTCCACAAAGTAGGCATAGAGGGCACTTACCTCAACATAATAAAGGCCATATATGACAAACCCACAGCCAACATCGTTCTCAGTGGTGAAAAACTGAAACCATTTCCTCTAAAATCAGGAACAAGACAAAGATGCCCACTCTAACCACTATTATTCAACTTAGTTTTGGAAGTTTTAGCCACAGCAATCAGAGACGAAAAAGAAATAAAAGGAATCCAAATTGGAAAAGAAGAAGTAAAGCTGTCACTTTTTGCAGATGACATGATACTCTACATAGAGAATCCTAAAGATGCTACCAGAAAACTACTAGAGCTAATCAATGAATTTGGTAAAGTAGCAGGATACAAAATTAATGCACAGAAATCTCTTGCATTCCTATACACTAACAATGAAAAGTCTGACAGAGAAATTAGGGAAACACTCCCATTTACCATTGCAACAAAAAGAATGAAATACCTAGGAATAAACCTACCTAAGGAGACAAAAGACCTGTATGCAGAAAACTATAAGACACTGATGAAAGAAATTAAAGATGGTACAAGCAGATGGAGAGATATACCATGTTCTTGGATTGGAAGAATCAACATGGTGAAAATGACTCTACTACCCAAAACAATCTACAGATTCAATGCAATCCTTATCAAACTACCAATGGCATTTTTCACAGAACTAAAACAAAAAATTCCACAATTTGTATGTAAACACAAAAGACCCCAAATATCCAAAGCAATCTTGAGAAAGAAAAATGGAGCTGGAGGAATCAGGCTCCCTGACTTCAGACTATACTGCAAGGCTACAAGACAGTACGGTACTGGCACAAAAGCAGAAATATAGATCAATGGAACAGGATAGAAAGCCCAGAGATATACCCATGCACATTTGGTCACCTTATCTTTGAGAAAGGAGGCAAGAATATACAGTGGAGAAAAGACAGTCTCTTTAATAAGTGGTGCTGAGAAAACTGGACAGCTACATGTGAAAGATGAAATTAGAACACTTCCTAACACCATACACAAAAATAAATTCAAAGTGGATTAAAGACCTAACTGTAAGGCCAGACACTACAAAACTCTTAGAGGAAAACATAGGAAGAACACTCTTTGACATAAATCACAACAAGATCCTTTTTGACCCACCTCCTAGAGAAATGGAAATAAAAACAAAAATACACAAATGGGACCTAATGAAACTTAAAAGCTTTTGCACTGCAAAGGAAACCATAAACAAGTTGAAAAGACAACCCTCAGAATGGGGGAAAATATTTGCAAATGAAGCAACTGACAAAGGATTAATCTCCAAAATATACAAGCAGCTCATGGAGCTCAATATCAATAAAACAAACAACCCAATCCAAAAATGGGCAGAAGATCCAAATAGACATTTCTCCAAAGAAGATATACAGATTGCCAACAAACACATGAAAGAATGCTCAACATCATTAATCATTAGAGAAATGCAAATCAAAACCACATGTGGTATCACCTCACACCGGTCAGAATGGCCATCATCAAAAATCTACAAACAATAAATGCTGGAGAGGGTGTGGAGAAAAGGGAACCCTCTTGCACTGTTGGTGGGAATGTAATTTGATACAGCCACTATGGAGAACGGTATTGAGGTTCCTTAAAAAACTAAAAATAGAACTACTATACGACCCAGCAATCCCACTACTGGGCATATACCCTGAGAAAACTATAATTGAAAAAGAGTCATGTACCACAATGTTCACTGCAGCACTATTTACAGTAGCCAGGACATGGAAACAACCTAAATGTCCATCGACAGATGAATGGATAAAGAAGATGTGGCACATATATACAATGGAATATTACTCAGCCATAAAAAGAAACAAAATTGAGTTATTTGTAGTGAGGTGGATGGACCTAGAGTCTGTCACACAGAGTGAAGTAAGTCAGAAAGAGAAAAACAAATACCTTATACTAACACATATATATGGAATCTAAAAAAAAAAAAATGGTTCTGAAGAACCATAGGGTAGGACAGGAATAAAGACGTAGATGTAGAGAATGGACTTGAGGACATGGGGAGGGGGAAGGGTAAGCTGGGATGAAGTGAAAGAGTAGCGTTGACATATATACACTACCAAATGTAAAATGGAAAGCTAGTGGGAAGCAGTTGTGTAACAGAGGGAGACCATCTCGGTGCTTTGTGACCACCTAAAGGGGTGGGATAGGGAGAGTGGGAGGGAGACACAAGAGGGAGGGTATATGGGTATATATGTATACATATAGCTGATTCACTTTGTTATACAGCAGAAACTAACACAACATTGTAAAGCAATTATACTCCAATAAAGATGTTTAAAAAAAAAATTAAAAAAGAAAAGAAAAAAGTGTAACTGAAGAGTATGGATCGACTTGGAGGGCATTATGCTAAGTGAAATAAGCCAGACAAAGAAAGACAAATATTGTATGACATCACTTATATGTGGAATGTAAAAAATACAACAAACTAGTGAATATAACAAAAAAGAAGCAGACTCAAAGATTTAGAGAACAAGCAAGTAGTTACCAGTGGGGTGAGGAAGGGGCAACATAGGGGTGGAGAAGTGGGAGGTACGAACTATTGGGTGTAAGATAGGCTCAAAGATGTATTAGACAATACAGGGAGGGACTTCCCTGGGGGTCCAGTGGTTAAGACTCCGCACTCCCAATGCTGGGGGCCTGGGTTTGATCCCTGGTCGGGGAACTAGATCCCGCATGCCGCAACTAAGACCTGGCACAGCCAAATAAATAAATATATAAATATTGTAAAACAACAATACAGGGTGTATAGCCAATATTTCATAATAACTGTAAATAGAAAGTAACCCTAAAAATTTTATAAGAATAAAATTTAAAAAAAGGAGTAAATGAAGAGTAATTAATGTTCCTTGGATGAAAGAAAGAAGGGTTTATTATTTCAACTGCTTCTGAAAGGCTTTTTTATCCTTCTGGAGTTCTGTGCCTGCCAGAGGTAACTTGCCAGACATAAAACAACCCCTTCCTACAAATCTTAATGAAACAAGGTACATGGCTAAATAAGGCTGAAATATTTGCTGAAAGAAGTAAATGCAGTGTTAATATTGTCTTGGAATTTATTTTAAAGAAAGAATTTGATTGCCTTATTCTAAATATAAGGAAATGAATTACTAAATGGTTTAATTGTACCTGTGAAAAAATCTGGCTTAAGAACCAAGAACAGGTGGCTAGAGTCTGAGGCAAGAGAACTATAATGTGGTACCAAGAGTCCCCAAATAAGCATTCAATATGTAAAGGATCATAAGACATAAATTTGTTTGTAAAGCAAAGAGAGTTTGATATATAAATGTTGCCCTCTTGAGCAACAGCTTAATCAATTTTGCTCCCTAATTTAAAGTTGAACTGTTTTTCCCTTTTGAGTCCCACAGATAGTGGCTTTCTAGCCTGGATAATTCTAGAAATGAAAAGAACCAGCTTGAGAACCTTCAAAGGCGTTTTATCCGCCTTAACTGTTTTCTTATTGTTAACCTAGATCAGTTAATGTGGCTCGGCTATAAAATAGTGTGAAAACAGGTAACATCTCTGCCATGACAAATAGTTAATCACTTACCTAATGCTAAGAATGCAACTTATAGCCACCAATTGTATTGATTGTTTTTTTTAAAAGAAAGAATAAAGTTATTTTAAAACTTACTTCATCTTAAGGAAAATATTGAGAAATTTGAACAGTTTATTAACAATGTTCTAGTTACGTATTATTTTAAGTCTTTATCTTTTAATCCTTGCTCATTCTTCAGGCTTCCATTGTCAGTATAGAAATGAAGACTATTATCTGCTTTTTAAACATGTTCATAACTCATAGATGCCAATAAAATATTCACTTCTTTAGCGAGATGATCAGAAAGAAACTGGCTAAAAAACAGACCTGGGGATCTCCAATCCATAATCAAATATCTAGATTGATTGTGTCACTTGCACTTGTATTGATTTCAATTCGAGTAGCTCACCCAATGGAATAATAAAAATGTGGAATAAAACTGATTTATGAGAACAAAATAAATCCTTTTGTGAGAGGTAATGAATTGGTATTATTTAACCCTTTCAATCACAGAGTGAAAAAACTATTTATTTTTGACAAATGCTGAGCTAGCCAAAAGAAGTCATATCAGAAATGCCAATACTGCCAAGTGCCATTACACGAAGTTGTAATACTGGGAAGGAAATGTTGCTCTAAACTTGATGGAAGGCGGTATTTGACATACTTCTAGCTTTCCTGGGCCAACTTCGATGTGTCATCACAAATGATGGACTTGTAGATCCAAAGTATTATGGAATCCCTTGATAAATGTTTATTGTACTTATTTACATGATTTATAAGACAGCTGAGAAGCAAGAGTAAACATGGTGGCACATGAACTACATTTAATTTTTTTTCTCTCAATATCGATGTTCTTTAGTTTACTCAAAACTTAGTATATAACAGTTAAATCAAGGGTTATCTCTAGGATAATAAGGATATCCAGGGGAGACAGATTTTAGCATAATTAAGGCACATACACACATTTGCCTTAAGGAAAAGTAAAGAACCTGGGAAAAAATGAGACGATTTGCACACAAAACCAAAGCAACTGATTCTATCACCTGAGCCAACCAGCCAACCAGCTGATTTAATGAGAAAAAAATTCAGCTCCTGTTCTTTGAAACTCAGTAGACAAAACATTCCCCATAGTTTGGCTTCAGTTTAACTTTTAACTTTTCCATTTTGCTGACATCTTATACACATGTTCTAAATCTGGGCTGTCCAATACAATAGCCTGTATCCATACGTGGCTATTGAGCGCTTGAAATGCGGCTGGTGCGGCTGAGGAATTGAATTGCAATTTTATTTAATTTTAACTAATTTAAATTAAAAACATAATTTAGTTACTGGAAAAAATTTAAATATGTTGGTGAGTCTATTTTTTAACTGAAAACCTCATGAAATCTAAATGGAGATCAAATATTTCCAATAAAAATTATTATCTGAATTGAAGGGTCCTGTAAAATATACACATTGACTTAGTATGAAAAGAAGAATATGCTATCTCATTTGAGATATCACTTTAAGATGTGATTACATGTTGAAATGATAACATTTGGGGAAGACTGATTCACAAAAGATACATTACTCAATTGATTTTTGCTGTTTTATTCTTTTTTCATGTGTATACTAGAAAATTCAAAATTATATATGTAGCTCACTTTATATGTCTATTGGACAACACTGTTATGATGTGCTAAAGGGAAAATTAGAATGCACACTTAAAATGCAGGTTCGTTTTTCTCTTAAACCGACAGAAGAAAGAAAATCTTATTGCTCCAAGATCTGCCAACATATATACACACAAAATGAAGGTGAAACTTTTATTCGTAGAATGCACAGCTTCTGTTTAATACACTGCATTTAATTCATAGCCCTAAGAAAGCTAATTTCACAACTACTTGGAAGGAACTCCTATAAGGGGTGAGTTGATTTGTTACCAGCTCTGTCAATTTGGCTTGTACTGTCAGGGTATTTAATGAAAGTATATGAAGGTAACTATTTATCCTCACTGGCATAAAAAGGCTTTTAAAAAAATTAATACAGTTTACTATTTACAATGAAACATAATTTAATTCAGTTTGATGGTACCATAATTATTATAGCAAAATAATTTTTCTAATATGATAACTTTTGCACGTGTGCCATACAGAGTAAATCATTAAACAGGAAACAGTACAAATCAAAAAGATAATAAGAAACTCTATTATCTTAAAGGAATAAATTATTAGGGAAAAGTGAAAGTGAGCCACTGTAAGTTTAAGGGATTCAAGTAAAAGCAAGATGATAATAAACAGTAACTGTAATTGGTTGGGCTTCTGAAAGAAGCTGAGGCCTAAGGTCTTTATCACCCCCGACTTAATGAAGTCAAGTCTTTTTGTTCCTAAGTTCTTGAGAGAATTTGGAATTTTAAAGTCTGTTGTTTTCTAAAACCTTCCAATACTTTTGCTATAAGAGGACAAATGTTACAAACTCTCTTCCTCTTTTGTTTCTTTTGGCTTCATTTACTCCTTCTTTGTCCAGAAAAGAAATACTTGTTCATTGTAAATTGTAAGATTATTATCAGACATTATGAAGAGAAAAGCTAAAATTATCTAAAATTTCAAGCTAATCATTGTTATTGTGTTAATATTTTGGTGTATTTTGGTATGTATCCTTTCATATTTTTCCCAGATATAGAAATATATTATATTTTACACTTATAGAAATTTCTAATGCTTATTGTTTTGTACCTGTAATAATGTATATTTTCTTATCACTAAATATACTTCTGCATCATCTTTTTAATGAATTCACCACAATATAGTCAATCCATATAGTTGAACTTTTAGGAACACAGCCTTCAAATTCTGTTATACAGAAAACTCTGTCAGGAACATAATTTTGCAAGTATTTTTGTGTACCTGTCTAACAATTTCTTTAAAAAAATTCCAAGAAGGAGAATTATTCATTTTCTCAATGAGCACAAATGGATACAAATATTTTAAACCTTTTATATTTACTTTATAAGCTTATTTTAATTATCTCAAATGAATTCTTGGAAACAAAAATTAGTCAGATAGTTTTGCTGTGGTTTACTTAAAATAATATTATTGCATGGGTTATATTTGTGATTAGAGCTTAAATCAGAGCTCTTTTTGTTCCAAGTAAAAGCATCCATCCTAACTGTTGGTGTGTTATATCACATAACCGAGTGGGCTAGACTCATGGAAATGTTCCTTAAGTGTAAGGACCTCTGTATTTTCTGTCTTAATGGAGCTGGAAAAATTAACTCAGATTTATAAACGCTTAAACAAAGTATTGATGAAAATCACACAGATGTGATACCAATAATGATTTTTAAATGTTATAATCAAAATAAACAAACACAATCACAATCACAAAAGTAAAATACCTGGCTATAACCCTAACAAGAAATATGAGGTTTCTATGAAAAAAATAACAAAACTTTACTGTGAGATATAAAATGCCTAAATAAATGGAATCATAACACATTTCTGGATGAGGAATATTTGAAGGTATAAATTCCCCATGAATTAATTTATAAGATGAAGATTCATTAAAAATATCAGTGGCATTTTGTTTTCAAATCAATTTAATGTTGAGTTGGAAGAATATACATAAAGAAATAAGACCTTTTAAAAAAATGAGTAATAAGCTGGAGGGAGAAGATGGGAACTTTACCTAAAAGATAGGAAATATTTTCTAAATATTTACCATGTTGAAAGCATAGAAATCAAACTGTCATGGTGTTGATTCAAAGAGAAACTGAGGTATAAATAGAACAAATAAATAGCCCAGAGATAAGCACCGTTATACATAAGAATTTAAATCTCTGATAAATTTAGCAAAATAATGCAACACATATGTTTCAACTCTGGATAGAGAAAATGTTTTTTACAAAAATAAATAGAAGTTTCATTATAAAAAAATGAAAACACTATTTCTTAAACCTCATAAATACACCAAAAAGATAAGTTAAATATTTGACACTTAAATATTTGACACTGTAATGACTGATAATTATTACTCATAATTTTTAAGCTGCCATACAAATCAAACCTAGTTTTAAATCTCTAAAATCTTCTGGCAAAGTGTGTGAACAAATAAGAAAAAAAAATAATAATAGGCCTATGGAAAATATTTGATGTCAATAAGAATAAAAGAAATGCAAATTAAACTATCATTTTTATCTATCAAATTAACACAATTACAGAAATATGAACATATCTGTACACTGTCAGGAGATGTGAATTGATGTGATTTTTATTGAAAACATTTTTCCAATGCATATCAAATCTTAAAAAATATTCCAACCTTTAATTTAAATTTTAATAATACATATTAATGACATATGCAGAGTTATATGTTAATAAAAATATTCTAATAGTAAAAATAATAAATCTAAACATCCAACAATAATGGAATGCCTAATACATTTTGGTATTATAATACTAAATAATGAAATGGTAATAATGGGATGGCTAATATATTTTGGTATGTCCATACTACTGATATTATGTATCCATTAAGAATGCATTTTATGAGTGCTTTTTGTGTGATA
Organism: Balaenoptera physalus; assembly: GCF_965194825.1. Classification (NCBI taxonomy): domain Eukaryota; kingdom Metazoa; phylum Chordata; class Mammalia; order Artiodactyla; family Balaenopteridae; genus Balaenoptera; species Balaenoptera physalus. The sequence continues at coordinate 15,723,034 of NC_138882.1, forward strand.
TGAGAAATACTCATGATATAATCTTAAATGAGTAAAATAGGATATAAGATGTGTTTATAGTAGGATCTCAAATATACTACATATACACGTACATATTTGTGTACACATATATTTATCTCCATAGGAAAATAACTGGATGCCAGATGAAAAAATGTTACCCATTTACAATTAATATCATTTTGACAAAAATATTTCAGGAAAAAAAGTGTTCTAATCTATGCCTACCATTATTAAATTTAAGTAATATTCATCTGCTATACAACTGAAAAATATAGACAGTCCTTGTAGTTCCATGCCAAAATCCTTGAGTAGCCTACAGGATTCTTCCTAAAGTAGCTCTTGTCTAGCTTTTATGTCTCACCTTATGCCATTCTCTTCCTCACCCACTCTGTCCCAGACATATTGGCCTTCCTTGGTTTCCTCAGTCACACCAAAATTTTATGCTTCTCACACCCTTCACAAATGCCACTCCCTCTGGAGTCCTCTTTCCTGTATTCTTCTCTGGATTAGTGCCTAAATGTTATCCTAAATGTCATCTGTTAAAAAGGTCTTCTCTGATCCTCCAATTTATATTAGGGTCCCTATTATGCAATCTTAGTGATATATATGTTTACTTTGATGCGTTTTAAAGTTTGCAATTTTATATTTTTATGTGATTATTGGGTTAATTTCCATCTCCTGTTGTAAACCACAAGCCCCTTTGGTGCAGGACCATGCTCCTTAATTCACCACTAGAACCCTAGTCTCTATTATCATTTCTGTCTTGCTCCATTAAAACTCGATACATGTTTGTGGCATGAACAAATTAATGAGTAAATGAAGAAATAGCTACATTTTAGTTTATGATTTCAGATATCCACTCCTCAGATGTAAAAGTTCTTCTGATATCTCCCCAAAGGTATATGACCATATAAAAAATAAGATATACATGCAACCCTATTTACAAACAATCCAAATTCTCAGAAAACTATATAAAACCATTGTGCTTTCTTAAATGGTCTGCTAGCAACCTTAGATTCTGTTTTTTGAGTTGAGTGAAGTGACTCATTGATCCTAAGAACTTCTCACAAAAAGTTAGGAAATATTAGTTCTCAATGGGCTGTTCTTAGTATAGGGCATTATGATATCAGATTCATCTAGCAGTACTTTCTAAGGGGCTAAAGTACAAGGTTTGTGATCCCTGTAACTCTGTATGATGGTGAAGACTTATCATCATCCAAGGGGTCCATTCCTAGACCCCCGCAGGAGCAGCTCAGGAACCGGAGGAGGAAATTGTCTGCTGCAGGACTGTGTCGCAGAGGTTGGGAAGAACACTGGCCCTAAAGGACTAGATTTTTTCCTATTTCTCTATGTAGCCCACTCTTCCATTTTCCTCTAATACTAATTCATAGCTGACACATCTATTGAAAGCCTCTTCATTCAAAATCCAGATAATTAAGTATAATGGTTCTACTTTCAGTCAAGAAATATCTGCAGACTGACTCTAATATTACTGTTTATTCAGCAAACATTGAGCCCTTGCCATGACAAAGCATACCAAACCCAACGCCTGACAGGTGTATTTGTGGTATACAACTATCGATTCAAATTATTACATATCTGCTCCATGGCTGGCGTCCCCCTGTCAACCTTACCATGTCTGTACTAGAAACCCCCAAGTCTGCCCTGGTATGAGTTTGAAAATGGTATGAGTTTTTCAAAATGAGTTTTAAATACTTCCCCTTTTGAAAAGGGGAATTTGATTTGTTAAAAAATGATGTAAAAGTCTTCCAAAGACAAAGGTAAATCATTTGGGAGTGATCTGCAGATGATATTCCTCATCTGACAGTCTCCTTTCATGAGGAGGTAGAATGGCACAAAGATGGCCTGCAGAATTTGAAGCATGAACTTAAGCTATGAGAACACAGAAACCCAGTGCTCTGCCCTGCCTCTGTGGGCTGCACTCCCGACTCTGTGTGCAGCCCAGGGTTAGAATTTGCATTTCATCATTACGTTGTCTCTGCAAAAGACACAACAGCATAGAGTCTGCACTTGTTCATTATGTCAAGAAAATAGCCAATTAGATATAAGACACAAATTCAATAAGCGGCTGTGTGAGTGCTGAGAACAGATGAGTTCTTAAGTAAGTTTGATAAATTAATGCTTAATCCCCTTCTCATGGAAGAATGTGTCCTAATTATACATTTCTATAGTTTTATTGGCCGTGACATGATATACAATCAGAGGTGTCAATATATTCAGTGGGTATATGTTCTATCACCCAATGTTTGAAATGACATATATCTTATTAGTGTTCATTCATATTTTCACCAACAATGCAGCAATGATTTTTTAATTCCAAGTAAAACGTTTTCATTCCCTGTGTGCTTATTTTGTGTGCGTTTATACCCCTAGAAGTGCATTGGAACTTTAGGCAAAAGTATATTAATGGTAATTTCTTTTTTGCAGAAGAGAAATTTGCTTCCCAAAGAAATAGGGAGAAAGTAATTTTCTCTATTTCCTCTATATTCTCATTGCTCTTCAAATTAATACTTGCTTTGAATATAACCTTTTCCCACAGTCACCATTCCTGATATTTCTTGTGTTGATTTTAAACACCTGATATGGTCAGGGAGAGAGGTCCAGGATTATTGTCTATAACCCAAAGAACTACCTAACACGACATTTATTTAATTTCTTCTGTCTCTAAAAGAAATTGTATGGTGAATAACTGTATAATGTGGGAAAAACCCCAAAACAACCCACAGCATAATGCCTTTTAATGTCTGCACTTGATGAGTATTTGTGTATGAAATACTACTGCCTGCTACTTTAGACTCTGAGTTTTAATTTTCATATATTGGGTTTTTATTTAATAAACTGGGTGGGATAGAGCTGGACTTTCTCTGACCTTTCCTTTTAAAAATATGGGGATTCAAGCAAAGGAATCCTGAAAAGAAGTGGACCAGCGACAAGCCACATTACTCTGCTGATTCGTCTGCAAGGCAGACTTCACGCTCCCTTTTCTCCATCACTGTCTCTTTCACCCTGAAATACACTTTGTAAGATCTTGGGCGAGCTCACTGCTGCTGCCTGACCGTCTAACTCATTACGGAGAAATGAATTCAAATTGCTTGAAAAGAAGCTGCCTCTTTTATCTTCCCACTGACTGACAAGCAACTACAAAGTTCTCCGACGGGATTCCAAGTTACAAGCTGTACTGCATCACTGCAACAATTCCCCCACTGGCGGCTTTTCCCAGGGGGAAGCGTGTCAGATTACACTGCATTGCATGCGAGCGCAGCCCTGAAAGTGCACACTTTCCACCACATTGAAAAACATACATCAGGGACTATAAAACAAAGCTGTCCCTTTCCTAACAGCATTAGCCTTCCTGCAGACTCCTTGAAAATCTAAGAGGCTCCCATGTATAATTATTTTCTTTACCTCCCAAAAAAAAAAATGCTTCTCTAACCTTTTTTTTTTTTTCCTTGTACTTTTTCTAAAACACAGTTTATTCTGAGAGGAAAGGCATCCAGAGAATCAGATTGTGTGCAAAGGTCTCTGAATTTCTCTAGATAACCTTGAAAGATGGACTGCTTTTTTGTGGTTTTTTGAGATTTTTTTTTTTTTTTAGAGATTAATAGTGCTTGAATCTACTGACAGTCTAAAGCACTATTTCTGGTGACCAGCAGCTCCTGGAGACGGTAAGCCTATTCCGGGTGTTGGTATTTTAAGGTAGTTAAAAATATGCATTCGTCTAGTTGAAACCCAGCAGTACTTAATTCACTTGTGCAGTTTCGGTTTTCCTTTATTTTCTTTTGTTTCTAGATAAGCATGTGTGCCAAGGAGCAAACACTTGATGCTGACATTGGAATGAGATACTGACGCTACTTAATCAAATGAGGAAAAGTTGATGCTCAGAGAACGGGGAAAGAGGAAGGCCATCACATTTACGCTCCTCTGTCTTTCCTACATAGAAAAATCCTCTTACCTCTTTAAACCGCCCCGCTCCCCTTCCAGATGTTACCCCTGTAGGGAAAATTTCTCGCCCCTGTTCCCTATCCTCTAACTTCAACAACCAGAATCTTCCACTTCTCATTCTTTCCCTAAGACTCTCTTTAACAACTGAGTCACACATAGTCTCATTTGCTTCTCTGACCAATCCTAGGTAGTAGTTCCCTTCTTTGTTTTGCAATACCCTCAGGGTTTTTGCTTGTTTGATGACCACTGGCAACTACTGCTAAAGAGAGAAACGCAGGCAAAACATGAGAAGGAAAATTTAACATTATACATGCCACCCAAAGAGTTTTCCTGGATAATCACTGAAATTTACACGAAGGTGCCCTTTCATCCTTCTGTAGGCTTCAACCTTAGGGCTTCTGACTCAGCCCTCAGATCTAGTCCTTCTAAGTGGAACCAGCTGTGATTACTCCAAATAACTCTGCTTTGGAATCGTCTGCTTTCACCAGCTCTGTTTAAAAATTTATTGCAAAAAATGATATGTGTTTGTTGTAGAAGATTTAAAAACTGTGTATTTAAAACAGGAAAAATGGGAAGGTAACCATTCTTAATACAACCACCCAGAATTAACAACTATTATGTGTGTGTATATATACATACATATATATATATATATATGTATATATGATATTTTTTTCCAAATTTACATTTCCCTTTTTAAGAATAGTCTTCAAAATTAATCAAATTCTTTTTCAGGCCCACCTATTCTTACAAGCAAAGAAAGCATCTGATTAATGCTAATTTGATGATTTGCTCTCCCCTTCTTCCCTCCCTCCCTTCCTTTATTTTTCCCTTTTCCTTCCCTTCCCTCTCCTTTCCTTTCACTTTTCCTTTTTAAAGATTCATTCCTGGTTGAAGGTATCCACACTAGGAAAAAACCCTCCTAAAATCTATTCCTTTCATCTTTCTATGTTCAGGAAAAAGAATTTTCAGGTTTCTATAAAATGACTCAATTTTGCCATGATGAATTTATTAAATTGCTTTTTAGTAAAACTAAAATGATATTTCCCTTTGCAAATGCTGAAGGATCATTTTCTTGTCTTTCTTTTCTCAGTAATCCACATTCTCTCTTTCTCAAATGAACATCTTTATTCTGTGCCATAACACAAAATAGGGGATTAAGAGACAGAGGCATTTAAAGATGAAAACTAAGCTGCAATCCAATTTTTCAGAGCAGGTGAGAGTTAACAGTGCACAAAGGACTTGGCAATTAGCACACCCTGGTGCTTTGCCTAAGAAACTCAGACACAAAACAATCTGTCAGGTTATCCAGCAAGGAAGATCACTTCCCGACTCATTCAAAAGGAAGCAAAACGAAGACTCAAACTATTCGCATAGGACTCTGTAGTAACTGCTTAAGAAAAAAAGCAGGACATGGTCTTGTCTACTAAGAAGAGGATCTGTGTAAAGCATCTAAAGAATCTGGTTTAGTAGTAAAGAGCCTGGCATTTGTGAAAATATTCGATAGGACCTCAGAAGATTTTCTTTTTCTCTTAATAATATTATTCTCTACATTCCTTCTTGACAATTAGATGGTTTCATAATACTCTGAGTTGAAAATATTTTTGAAACCTTATAAAAGAATTATACAACCATAAATTCTCATCACATATTACTTTCACCTACCAGTTAGATAAAAGATTTATAATTTCAAAACCAGTTTCACATAAGCCATATTTTTTACTACTATGCTGTCAGTTATTTTAGTTTTTAATTCCTAAATTTACACATTGCGTTTATTTAAAAAACCCACACACTCAATATGTTTCATAAGGAAGTTTTATAAACCTATTACTTACCATTAAATGTGTTAGTTAATTCATATATGTGAAGAGAAAAGAATCTTGGCAATGTTGTAAACTGATCCCGGGGAGCTGGCCATTCACCTGTGCAAGGTGAGTGGAAGGCTTTGGAGAGCCACAGAGCACAGCACTTATTCCAGGTCAGTAAGTGGCATTTTCAGACGCGAGAAAAAGCTAATTTGTGTCATATGTTCCTCATAATTACATGGATGCTTCAAGTCAGGCAGAATCCCACAGAAGGAAGTGCTCATCCTTACTTTTATGGTAGACATTAAGAAAAAGCAGAAAATATGTTCTCATATATCCCACTGTGGGTTGGGCAATCTGTTAATTTTTGCCATTCACATTTGTTTGTGCTCACTCTGTCATTCCCTCTGTGTGTTTTCACGCTCAGGTTATTCTAACCCATCACTGAAGCAAAGAGTAAGGGCCACTGTTTCCAAAATCTTCCCCCAGTTAGCTCTGGTCCACATGTCACACCAATACCTGGTTTCTCTCTAGCCTCACACGCTTGAGAATGACCCTGCTACGTTTCCCTGTCTTATCTTCTCTATTTGCTTGCCAATTCTATGGGCGCAGAGACCCTTCAGGTCCAATCTTTGGTGCCATTTTATACACCTCAGATCTGGTTTACTAAAAACTAGTTGACAGTCTAATTAATCAGGTTATCATGTTCTACCTGGTAAAATGTCTGTGCTTTTGAGAAAATTACAAGAAATCCTAGTATCAAAAAAGCCATAGATGCTTATTGTGGTTAGATCATCCAATAGATATAGAAGTGTGAAAGTATGGCTTTCTGAAGACAGGTATCTGAGAGTGGACTCTATGTGTTATTCAAAAATTAGCTCT